>NC_069504.1:357412026-357741239 GCF_027579735.1 Bombina bombina
TAAGGGCCCACAAAAGGGCCCTTGGTAGTTTATTATAGATTAGGGTTTTTTATTTTGTTGTGGTTTTTTTTATTTTTTAAAAAGGGTATTAGAAATAGAATAGAAATAATTTGGGGAACTTCCAGGAGGTGACCATGTCAGGTCGCACAGTACCACTCTTCTCAAGTCTTCTAGCCATTATTGCCTGATATAATATTCCAGAAGGCTCATCTGTTCACTGTATAGCCAGATTCCTAACACACTACAGATCCCGCATCTGATGAGCCAAAGAATACTATTATAGATGCGACTCAGAGCACCCGGAGCAAACTGCAAGGTTGAGGCCTTTAACTAACCCCCCGGCGAGGCGCACTTGGGCCTTGTCGTTAGGCAGCACACAGTGCTGAATGCAAAGCACCAGAAGCATTTACTTTTCCTAGTACGACACAACACATATTTGGACAAGTACAGTCTGCTTCATCCTTGTCTATAGTGTACCGCTATGCTTATATCATGGAAATCCCCTCAAGTTTTCTGGAGGAGCTGCGTAGCATACTGGCTGATCATCATGTTGCTTTAGAAATAGAGCTCAATGCAGCTTTTTTTGGTGAGAGTGGTAACCTGCTCCAGCTATCTGAGATCTGCATGTTAAAGAAGGGAGGAGATGGCGCTTTGGGGCCCCAGCCCTCTGCATATCGGAGAGAGGAAGTGAGCCTACAGACGGAGAAGTACCAACTCAGCTTGATTTCACGCTGGAGAAGGATGCAGAGATCGCCATTGGGAGCTCCCATAACCTACCTCAAATTTCTGCTACAACATTACATGCATTCTTAGGGCAGAAGCAGGATCGCACCAGCCTGAGCTTCTTACCGCTTACTGCATACCTCCCCTCAGCCGCGATGGGATCATTGATGTCCCTGGGGGACGCAGCTCAGAACTCGGTGTGGCTGCAGTCGCATCAATACATCTTTTGGGATCCGGGAGGCTTTTTCTTTCTATATGACTGAAGGATAATCTGGCGACTGACCCCTGGACATATGGTGAGAGATTGATTGCCTGCTCGTGAACCAGCCATGTATCAAATGTCTGGCTATTATCTCTTTTAGAGGACTGGGATCTATTCACACTGTTGTGTGGAGACTTATAATTTATTGACTCCTAATAGCTATATTTCGTAAGCAACAGAGTTGTACATCCAATACAGAAATCACTCCAAAGTTCAATCTGTATGGTTAAACGTTCTTTTTGTTTATTAATGCTTCATAATGTATGTATTATAGTTGAAATGTCACCTTCAGATGTATTTCTCTAGTCTGTTTCCATCTGAGCAGTTATTTCAGTTATGCTTCTAACTTTTACTGTAAGATTAACTGCACATATATTGTTTTCCATATATCACTGCTCTCAGTACCCTGATGCCCTATTATTTGGGGGACTGATATGGGTTATGGGTATGGGCAACCTGTTAAACTTCATTCAATTCATTTCAGCTTTTCTCCACTAATATGGCTGATCAGTGACTCAAACTTACCCTTAAAGTGCACTAGTACTAAGATTGGTGCAGGCTGGACCTGCATTGACGTTATTGGTGATTACATTCATGAGACCCTACTGTATATCGTATATCTACTTCACCACATCATATATATCAATTCTGGGTTATGGGAACATCCCTACAGGGTAGCTTCTGACATACCGGCTAATTACACTGATTTTGTTATTCGCATTGTGCTGGTAATCTATATTGTATGCTTAGGCAGTATAAGACCTTCCATTTCTCCTTACATCTCATATTGTGTTATTAACTTATAGATCCTGGACTTATAACATATAATATGCCCTGAATGATGTACACTACATTCTGTCAGTCCTAGCTAGATTTAAAAGAGTGAGACTTGCTGCTATCTACCTTTGTTGGAGTCACTTACTCTATATCCCAACATCTTACGTATACTCACAGATATATTTCCTTGTTATTGATGATCCAGCCCTAGGTCCTAGTTCTACAGCAACCTGGTTTGAGTACAGCTTTAATTTTGGTTAGAGAGCATATTTATAAACTTCAAGGTACTAGTATTGTGAAACTGGAGCCTTGATCTCAAGAGTATACCCTAGTCTTTATAACACAGTAATGATGCGCCCTCTAATACACTCTAGAATGAGGGGAGTAGTGAATCCTTCTATATAGACGTTAAGTTTTACGTCAATATCTATTTTCTGTACTAAGAAGCAGACGTTTGCACTTTAATCAGGTGTGACTTTTAATCATTCTAGTTACCCACTATAAACAACAACAAAAAAAAATGAGGTTTATTGCTGGAGGTCCAAGAGTGACCTCTTTTGTGTTTGAGTTTCCTCCCAACTTGAATTTGTTTTATAAGGCCCAAGAGTGGTCTTTTGTGAAATTTGGAGGGGCATTATTCCAACTGACATTTTATTCTATCATTTCTTATAGAAACCAGCTGTCTATGTTTATTGTATTTAGCATGTGTTCTAATCTGTTGTATGTCATGTCATTAAAACCTCAATAAAAAAATAAAATAAGAAAAAATTAGAATAGAAATTATTTTTATTATTTTGTATAATTTGGTTTGTTATTTTTTGTAATGGTGTTTTTTATTTTTTGTAATTTTAGTATTTTTTATTTTTTGTAACTCACATTAAGTTAACATGACAGGATGAGAGAGTGGATTAAAATCAGAAAGTTGAGCAGTCTCTGGACACGTGTTAGAGCCCATCTGGGATTCTTCAGAACGCTCCATAAAGAAAAAACACTACCGGTATTGTGTGGAATGTTTTGGAGGGAGGACTTGTAAGTTTGCAAAACAAAGTGATCCAGTGTGTTTTATTTCTTGCTATACCATTATTTATTATCTTTATTTATATGTGATTAATACACATATTTTATTATAACTGTGTGTGTATGTATGTGTGTGTGTGTGTGTGTGTGTGTGTGTGTGTATATATATATATATATATATATGTTGTGATTAACAAGTAGCATTAGTAAAAAAAACATTACTGGGGTCTGGGGGGGGGGTGACACCAGGAGTTACCGCACCGGGTGACACCAACCCTAGTGACGCCACTGATCTACAATCTGGGAGGAATCCTTTAACAAACACTTCTGCTGTTAATTTGTTTCCTAAAGGTGAAGTTAGCACTACTTATCTGGATTACCAGCTGAATGTCTGGTCTCAAACACAGTCCTTTTCTGACACAGACAGCTGCAAGATTCTCTTATTTGCTTATTATTTGTTGCTGTGAATCTCACACTGGAATACAAATACTTCAACTTAATGTGACTCAGAGTGCATAAAATATTGAACTTTCCTCTTTCTAATCAATTAAACATTTGTATCTGGATTCCTCATATGCTTAAAGCTGTATGCTGTTAATTTACATTTGCCTATGTGCTTGGAGTTTTCTTTGTTAGTTAATTAACCACAACTGCTCTGAACTCATATTTAAGTTATCTGCAACATTCTCAAATACTTACCTACCAGTTACTATTCCACTTGGCTTCATTTTCAAATTATGTGCATTTATCTGCTTCCACTGTTATTCCTCCTTCTGCTATTCAACTGCTCATGTTGTATAGACCCAAACTAACTTTTATATTCTTGGGAGAGATAGGAATATCTATATTAAATGTAAGATTAATTAGGAGTAACATACCTCATATGTTATATCCTACGTACACACTTACCTTTTCTAGTTAGTTAGGAATATGCAGATAACTAGTAGGTGTGACACATCCTTTCCCACCTCGACTACTGCCACTTCATCCTCTCATGTCTCCCTAGCTGCCGCCTAGCTCCTTTAAATACATAATGAATGCCTATGACAGGCTCATCTTCCTTACACGTCGCTCTTCATCTGCTGCACATCTCTGCCAATCCCTTCGCTGGCTTTCTCTTGCCTCCAGGATTAAACACAAAATTCTGAGATACAAGGCCCTCAACTGCACTGCTCCCCCCTATATATCAGACCTTGTCTCCAGCTACTCTCCCTCCTGTCCCCTTCTCTCTGCTCACAACCTCCTACTCTCCTCCTCTCCTGTTACCTTCTCACATTCCCATTTATAGGACTTCTACAGACAGGCTCCCATCTTTTGGAACATTCTGCCTCGCTCCACAAGACTCTCCACTAGCTTTGAAAGCTTCAAACGCTCCCTAAAGATTCCATTGTTCAGAGATTCATACATCCTATACTTTCCTTTCCTAATACCAGTTCCTCTCCTCCATTGCTATCTGCCATGAACCCCCTTAGCATGTAAGCCTAAGAGCCCAACTGTTTGCAGATCACCTTCATAAGATCTGACTACAACAGTGTGACTCTGGGCAGGGACCTCTAACCATTTCATCCCTATAAATGTTACCTTGTATACCACCTATGTTTATAGCACTGCAGAATCTGTCGGCGCTCTACAAATATCCAATAATAATAAGAAGAATAATTTTATTTGTATCTTTATTTTAGACTATTAAATAAACACAATGGGCTTGACTTATTATAGATTCAGTTTGAAATTAAAATGTATATAATTTTAGATGCAGTTTATGCTACACCAAGATATCAAGTGATCATGCGACCAAAAAACTCTGCAATTTTGCCGCAATTGAATTATACTAGCCAAGGATTGATTTCTCCCCTCTTCACTTAACTTTCACCTCCCGCGATAGTATGCTGATTTCTACATGATCAAGCATTCTTTTTGTTCGTTTGTGCAGCAAACATGCCTTTCAATCCTCAAGCTTATCGCTCACGAATACCAAAGTCAATGTGCCATAAGACGCTACATGAAACTAAAAAAACTCACCTATAAAAGGGCTGACATAGCCATTTTTTGTCAGTCTTATTATTGATAGAACAAGAGTGTGCTTACGCTTGTCAACTGTTAGTTGAAAAATTAATATCTTTATGCTCCTATATTTTGTTAGTTTTCTTCTTAAATGCAGAATAAGTCAAATACAGAACCAGGAAAGACCTGTTACACCCCAAAAAGAAGGCTTCTTTGAGTACGCCCAGGTTTTTCTTAAATATTAATTTTAATGAAGAGAGAAGTGAATTGTGTATTTTTTCAAAGAAGTCAAAATGGCTGCTATGGGCATAAAAATTAGAATAACATGTTATAAATTTTGCTAAATTAAGACTGTAAGCTTGAAAATTAGATCATGGGTCATCAATTGTGACCCTCCAGGGTTTTGGAACTAAATTTCTCATGACCATCAAGTAAAATGTATTTCCAAAACCTCTGGAGGGTGACAATTGATGACCCCTGAATTAGATAATTTTTGATAAATTAATGCAACAAACGAGTGGTTGCTCTCTGCAGGTACTGGTGAGCGTAAGTTGATGACGCAATTATTCAAAATTGATGCTTTAATAAATCGTGCCCAATATTTTTTAAAGAAAGGGAGATTACAGGGCCATTTGAATAATGTTAAAATTGAGGTTTTGGATAGAAAATATCTGTATTGTGACATAGCTGTATACATGTAGCCATTAAACAAATTGTTGTGTTTTGTGTATGGGTCAGTATGACTGAATGGAGATATAGCACATTGTGTTTACAGAAATCCCATAAAAGTTCCAACATGGACGTTTCTGGATTCCTATTGACTTTTAAATATTTGTGGACTGACATGATAGTTGTTTAAATATTTATGGCCTAAGCTAACGTGGTAAGTGTATAAATATTTGAAGTCTAATTTATATTGCTTAAATGTGAAATTATATGGACAACACGTTTTTCAAAAGTGAACTTTTTATGCTTCTTTTTTAACTTGTGTTTTAAACCTTCCCAAACTGCTTAGTGCTCCTTATAGGGGCCGATTTATCAATGCTTAAACTGATAATACTCTGGAATCCCACGTCAAATTAGAGTCAAAGTTGATCCGCCTTAGTTAACAAAGCATAAACATTGTCAAATGTTGAAATGTATGACGTAATATATGCTACTGCGAGATCAATCCAATGCAGATCGATGCTTGTGTTATTCGAGCAGAATACTGATCATCCGCCTTCACATTCGACTCTATACAAGCGTATTACTGATCATCTGCCTTAACATTTTACTTTATTTAAACCCCTTACCAATTTATCAAATATTCAACAGGTATGCTCATGTTTATTCTGACGCAGCGTACCTATCATTCAAACCGGCACCTCTGAGGCCATGAATGCCATATAAATTAATGGGAGTCTGAAAACACAGAAAGGTTTGCAATACTTTTTAGACACTGATAAAAATAAAACAACTACAAATATGTTTAAAACCGTATTCTCTTTCTAAATCATGTTTGGGAATGTTAATACACAACATTGTTCTTTAATTATATTAAAATATAATGTTTAGACAAATCAATGACCATTATCAATCACCAAGCTTTTAACCCTCCACAACGCTGCCATCCAAAAACAGAAAACAAGAGTCATGAGTGTGGTACAGAAGTAATTAAGTTGATTGCAGCAATCTATATGAAGCATCCACCTGCATTTACAGCTGGTGAACTTGCCATCTGGGAGGTGCTTCCATAGATGAGTTACCTTTTAACCAACAACTTTGTGCTCCTTTCATGACGCATCCATCAAAAAACAGAAAACCCATCATGAATTTGTCTATACTTAAATAGTAACGTGTGTCACAGAAGTAATTAAGTTAATTATAGCAATCAATTTGAGGCATCCACTTGCATTTACTGCTGTTGAACTTAACATTATAAAAGGATGTAGCAAACAACACAGAATAGTTCAGTTACAAACTGTTTGTATTGAGAGATAGTTCAGAACAATGGAGTTTATGAATATGATTAATTTCCTAATCCTGCATTGACACAGAGCAAGACAGTTGATGATTCAAGCTGCGGACTGTCAATGAAGATGCCTAAGAGTGGAGAGGGGTTTCCTGCCTAGAATTAGCCTCCATGCCCTCAGTGATAGAGAGCTGATCCATCAATTTCGGCTCAATAGGGTTTCTATTGAGAGACTCTATATGGAAATCAAGGACCCTCTCGAACCACTCACTTCGAGGACTAGGACAATCCCTGGGATGGTGAAGTTCCTATTGGTCCTATATTTCTTGGCAACTAGATCCTTCCAAGCTGTGACAAGTCTAGCCGTTGGTATGAAAAAGGGAATAGGAGCGCCAAAGTTGGCTAAAGTATATATAAAACAGGATAAATCAGGAACAAAGCTGACTGAAAAGGAGGGTGGTATTGACAATGGTATATCTAATAATGTATATTATATAATATAACACCTTCAGTGGTCTTTCTATATAGGCAAATAAGTATAGAAACTGGTAGTTTCAAAATGCTTAAAACGATTTATTAATATAAAAAATTAATATAAAAAATTTATAATAAAAATATGGTTTAAAAAAGAGTGACTCAGGATTGGTCACTCTCACATATATATTAAGTCAGGTGAAAAACTGTTCAGATAAAATACAATACAATCGGATTCAGTCTATATAATACAATTGGTATACAATGCAATAGATATAAAGTGCAAATAATGAATTCACTAATAGAAGAGACAATCTCAGATCATCAAAATAGTACGATGTCTGGATAGACCTCCGGTAAGGATACCGGTTGGTTACCTATACAAACGTGTACACGTGCAATAAAAGGTAATCTGTGAAAAATGCAGTAAAAAAATGGCCAAAAGTTGCAAAAAATAAAAAAATATATAAAAATCAAAAATTAAAATTTAAAAATCATATCATAAAAAATGTGAAAAATGTATGTGAAAAATATGTGAAAAAATATATATATTATATTAAAGTGTTCAAATCAAAAATAAGAAAAAATCCAAAGGTATAACTTCAATGATAATATGTATATAAAACCCCAAAAATTATATAAATATGCGTATGTGTCCAGTGGTATTATAGTACTGATGATATAATCCAAGTGTCCAAATAAGTTACTATTATTAGGGATTCCTGTGTCCAAACTCGATATCCAAGAGGTCCCACTGCTGGGATAATAACTAGTAATAAACAATACAATCCTAAAAAAAAAAGAAAAAGAAAAAAAACTGTGTACAAAATGCCATTTATAGGTAGAGGCTATTGTTGTTGCAGTCACCCAAATAAATGATCCTGAGAAAAATAGAAAGCCTCACAAATCCTAGTGGGGATACTGGTCAACGTGTTTCAGTCCTTATATAGGGCCTTTTTCAAGACATAATGAGGCTTCATAAAACTTAAACTTATAAATAGTATCTTCTCCAATCAAATCCTATCTGAAAGGAAGGTCCGCCTTTGTTATTGGTGCCAAATTTTGCGGTAAAATGTCACTTCCGGTTTTTAGTGATGTCACTTCCATTTTTTTACCACTTCCAGTTTGCTATTTAGCGTGGAATCCATTTTGAGTAAGGGAATACTTCCATTATTACACAGCTAACTATGGGCAAACCAGTTTCTTATTTTATTAACGTTGTTTACACTTAGAGTTTCTTTATTGTCTCAATTTAGAGCTATGATTTGGGGCAAAAAAGGGGTTTTGGCTAACTGTCGGCCAGATTAAGAGTTTTGCTTATGGGTCATAATGCTGCTTTTTCACTACCGCTGCTATTACGAGTCTTGTAGGTATAACTGTACCGCACACTTTTTTGGCCGTAACGCAACGTAACTTCTGCACCTTTCAAAAAGTCCTTTTTCAATGGGACTTCCACAGTGCCGGTATTACGAGTTTTGCCTGGGAGGCCAAAAAGTGAGATGTACAGCCTATACCGACAAGATTTGTAACGCCATCTAAAGTCAGTAGTTAGGGTTTTGCGCTACAAAGCTATAGCATAAAACTCATAACTAAAGTGTTACAAAGTACACTAACACCCATAAACTACCTATTAACCCCTAAACCGAGGCCCTCCCGCATCGCAAACACTATAATAAAATTATTAACCGCTAATCTGCCGCTCCGGACATCACCACCACTATAATAAACATATTAACCCCTAAACCACAGCAATCATGCATCGCAAACACTAGTTAAATATTATTAAACCCTAATCTGCCACTGCCCAACGTCAAAGCCGCAACTATACTAAAGTTATTAACCCCTAAACCTAACTCTAACCCTAAGTCTAACCCTAACCTTAACACCCCTAACTTTAATATAATTAAAATAAATCTAAATAAAAATTACTATCATTAACTAAATAATTCCTATTTAAAACTAAATACTTACCTATAAAATAAACCCTAAGCTAGCTACAATATAATTAATAGTTACATTGTAGCTATCTTAGGTTTTACACCATGCTCATGGAAGCAAACAACATGGGCATAATCAACCACAAAGAGTACAGTTACCTAACAAATAAGTATCCCAAAATACCAGTCTTTTATTATCTACCAAAGATTCACAAAAGATTGATTAACCCACCGGGGAGACCAATCATATCTGGTATTGGTTCTTTGTCTAGTAATTAATCTGAGTACATTGATAAAAATCTGCAGAAACATGTAAGGGCTCTACCATCTTTCCTAAGAGACAAATTGTTCCAATGAAAAAATGTGGCAAGAACAATCTTTGGTGTTGAAAGAAAGATTCATAGAGAGAGGTTATGATGAGTCTGCCATAGATAACATTATAACCGAAATAAGTGACGTGGAAAGAGACTCGATATTGACTTATAAACCCAAGACAGTCACCACTAATGAGAAAAAATTTAAAGTACCATTTATCACACAGTATAGCGAAAATAGAAGGATTGTTGAAAACATAATAAAATGGCATTGGCATCTACTTAGAGATGATGACACTATAGGTGAACACCTGGCACAGAGACCTCAATTAATTTACAAGAAAGCCAACAATCCGAAGACCATTCTAGCTCCAAGTATTCCCAGTAGTAAGACACAGAACAACTGTTTGGGCATAACAGGTAGAAAACTAGAAGGCTTCTTTCCGTGAACAGGGAAAAAAGACTATGATGTTCAAATCTAAAACTACAAATGAAACATTCAGAGTCAAACATACAATTTGGTGCACAGACAAGTTTGTCATATATCTTATTGAATGCATGTGTGGATTGCAGTATGTTGGACAAACCACAAGAAAACTTAGAGATAGAATCAGAGAACATCTGTTACAAATAAAATGGAAAAAGGTAGATCTACCCATTTACAAACATTTTAAGGGCGTGCATGGAGGGAGTGACAGCAGTTTTAAATATATGGGGATAAGTAAAGTACCCAAAGACTGGAGAGGGGGGACATGGAACTCAAAATGCTTAGTACTGAATCTAAATGGATATTTTATTTGGACTGTATTTACCCTAAGGGATTAAATGCCAATTTTGAGGTTGTCCATTTATTCTAACACCCCCCTTTCCTCCTTCCTCCCCCCTCCTGTAGGCAAACTGATCGAGGGACTCCCCCTGAACACATTAGCCTCTGTTAGGATAGGTAGAGATGGAAGAGCATGTATTTTCTTACTAGCCCCAATTTCCCCCTACACTAACATTAAACAGACAGGTGGAGGTACGGTTCCACACCAACACACAGTCTAGCATACATATTTACATTAATTTATTATAACTGGTTACCCCAAGTGATAGAATCTACATGCTATCTTCCATAAGATAGGTAGAGATACTAGAGCATGGATTCTCATACTAGCCCCAAATCCCCCTAATATATGGTGAGATATAGGTAGGGCTATATATGGCTAAGTACAGGTATGATTATATACCAGTAGGTTTCCAACAGTAATTCAATTATACAGTTCTTTTAAACATGTTGATTTCTCATACATTTTATTTATTTTATGTTTATTTTTATTTTAATATTTTTATTGTATCAAATAAGGTACATAACTTAATTTTCATCTAAGTTTTTTGTACTATAGCTAACGTAGTATTTATTTGTATTATATTTTAGAAGTCATGGGTTGATATTTTAACCCCATAAATATCTGTAAATCCTGGAGAAATATTAAGCCTAAAACCCTCAATTTTTAGTGGGAAGGATCTATTCCATATTTGCTATCATTATAATAATAAGGATCTATCTTTAAACATTTAGAGATATTTTTATATTTTACAAATTTTTATAAATTGCTTATATGTATATTTTTTATACTTTTTATATTTTTATATATATTTTTATTTTTTTATATGTAATCTTTCAATATAAGTATTTTATATGTATTTGAGATTTATAAACAACCCCTATTTCATATTGATCACAATTTAGCTAATACAGTTAGCTAAAACTCCTTTTTGCCCCAAATCATAGCTCTAAATTGAGACAATAAAGAAACTCTAAGTGTAAACAACGTTAATAAAATAAGAAACCACTAGGATTTGTGAGGCTTACTATTTCTCTCAGGATTGTTTATTTGGGTGAGTGCAACATCAATAGCCTCTACCTATAAATGGCATTTTGTACACTGTTTTTTCTTTTTCTTTCTTTTTTAGGATTGTATTGTTTATTACTAGTTATTATCCCAGCAGCGGGACCTCTTGGATATCGAGTTTGGACACAGGAATCACTACTAATTGTAAACACACTTATTTGGACACTTGGATTATATCATCAGTACTACAATACCACTGGACACATACACATATTTATATAATTTTTGGGGTATTATATACATATTATCATGGGAGTTATACCTTTGGATTTTTTCTTATTTTTGATTTGAACACTTTAATATAATAAATATATATATATATATATATATATATATATATTCACATATTTTTCACAAAAAATTTTCACATTTTTTATAATATGATTTTTAAATTTAAATTGTTGATTTTATATATATTTTTTGCATCTTTTGGCCATTTTTTGACTGTATTTTTCACAGTTTACCTTTTATTGCACGTGTACATGTTTGTATAGTTAACCAACCGGTATCCTTACCGGAGATCTATCCAGACATTGTCCTATTTTGATCATCTGAGATTGTCTCTTCTATTAGTGTATTCATTATTTGCACTTTATATCTATTACATTGTATACCAATTGTATTATATGGATTGAATCAAATTGTATTGTATTTTATCTGAACAGTTTTTGACCTGACTTAATATATATGTGAGAGCTAACAATCCTGAGTCACTCTTTTTTATTAAACAATATTTTTTATTATAAAAATGTTTATATAAGTTTTTAATATAAATAAATCGTTTTAAGCATTTTGAAACTACCAGTTTCTATACTTATTTGCCTATATAGAAAGACCACTGTAGGTGTTATATTATATAATATACATTATGAGATATACCATTGTCAATACCACTCTCCTTTTCAGTCAGCTTTGTTCCTGATTTATCCTGTTTTATATATACTTTAGCCAACTTTGGTGCTCCTATTCCCTTTTTCGTTTCTTTGAATTCAAGATTCAGTTAGGGGTTCTTTTATAGTGTAGCCTGTATATATATATATATATATATATATATATATATATATATATAACTCCTTGCAAATAAATGCACTCACAGGTCTTTTTTAGGGTGAAAAAACAAAGCTTTCTTTAATGAAATGTTTTCTTTTACTTATTTAGGTCACCTCTATGTCCCTCATGTCTATGATGCAAGAACTATGTTGCAGCTTCCGTTCCGGTTTGTGTTACTGTTGTCCTGGTTGTCATAGTGACCATAACCGGCCGGAGTTTTATGGCGTAGGGATCTGGTATTAGTGCTCTGAGTGTGGATGACTTTCCATAGTATGTGCTTAACATAAACCCCTATTGATGTAATAAAGGGGCACTTTATTTTATGTAGTCATACTTTGTTATACGTTTGACCCACACTAGCTAAGGTTATTGCCTAAATCATGCCACTAATACATTAATACATACTATACATAGAACATATACATTTTATGAAGAAAGACCACAAGGATCATACGAGGAATAATATAGAGGGACAATATACCCAAACAGGAACTGTATATATTCATATCCATACCTCTCTGGAAATACTTAAAATTACAAAAGCTTTTGACAACCAAATTTTATCATCCTTAACATCTATGGTGAATCTCTAAAATATTTGACAACTTGCATTGTAAAATAGTAATAATGGAAAGTAACTAGTAAATATACTAGCAGTATTTTAAAATTTATATGTTCTATGTATAGTATGTATTAATGTATTAGTGGCATGATTTAGGCAATAACCTTAGCTAGTGTGGGTCAAACGTATAACAAAGTATGACTACATAAAATAAAGTGCCCCTTTATTACATCAATAGGGGTTTACGTTAAGCACATACTATGGAAAGTCATCCACACTCAGAGCACTAATACCAGATCCCTACGCCATAAAGCTCCGGCCGGTTATGGTCACTATGACAACCGGGACAACAGTAACACAAACCGGAACGGAAGCTGCAACATAGTTCTTGCATCATAGACACGAGGGACACAGAGGTGACCTAAATAAGTAAGTGACAATCCCGATGAGGGAGCACAATAAGTACTATGATTGGGTAAACAAAAACACAATCAAGGGAGTTCAGGCAATGTAAGCCCAGGTGACACAAAACTCTGAGAGCACACTAAAGAACAGGTTTACTGATAAAGTTAACACAAGGGACATTATGCACAGTAACATATTAATTACACAAATAAGGATAAGCAAACTTGGAACATGTATTTTGCACAATAATATATATAATAGTTTATATTATTTCACAGGAAGTGCCAAAGATAGACACTTCCGGTTATGCACTAATGACACGCAAGCTATGCGTTCCACATAGCAGTTTGCCACAAATTCTCACTGAGTAAACACAGGTATAAATTGTTTGTTGATTGCACACATGTGTATAAATTTGATTGTTTTTGTCTCACTTTGTTATGCTGATGAAGGGGAGGAAATCCCTGAAAACGTTTCATTAAAGAAAGCTTTGTTTTTTCACCCTAAAAAAGACCTGTGAGTGCATTTATTTGCAAGGAGTTATCTAATTCATTCCTGCACCCAGGCAGTTGTCCCTAGGAGGGTAACACGGTACAGTGGACGGTATTATATATATATATATATATATATATATATATATATATATATAAATCTAGATGTAGTTCTCTACAACCACATACACCTTGCCATTGGTATGAGCCAGGCAACCTTCTCCCATCATCTGAAAGTGGTTCTTAATGCCTTGCACCAATGGCTAGTCCATCATGTCCATTTTACTAAAACACAGGAGGAGTGGTATGATGTTAAGCTCCAGTTCTACAAGCTTGCTGGGCTGCCAAAAATATTGGGGGCAGTTAGATTGCTCACATATATTGGTGCAGCCTCCCAAGGGAAGAGAGGAGCCACACCGGGACAGGAAGCAGAACCACTAGCTGAATATCCAGATCATCTGTGACGCCAGGTTGAAAATTCATGAGCATCCGCTCTGGATTCCCTGGTTCTACACATGATTCCTTCATCCTCCAGAATTCATACATATATGATCGGTTCCAGGAGGGACAAATGCCAGAGGGGATTCTAATAGTTAAATATCTCTTATTAAATTTTCATATATGTATATTATAGTATTAATTCCTTCCGATTGCTAATATCAGTTGTCTATTTATTTATGCAGGAGATTCTGGATATTCATGTCTTCCATGGCTGTTCACACCCGTCAATAACAAAAATACAGAGGAACAAGTGCGCTACAATGAGGCTCACATCTCCACAAGATGTGTGATTGAGCGCACATTTGGTGTATTGAAGAGCCGTTTCTACTGTTTGGGCAGCTCTGGCGGAGTGCTTCAATATGCCCCCAAAAAGTCTCACTCATATTCCTAATCTGCTGTATGCTACACAACATTGCCATAACCATGCCGAATATAGATCTCGAGAACTTGGATGTCCCTGAGTATGACAATCATTTTGCACAATTACATCTTCAAATAAAGCTTATTTATTGTACACTTGAATCATTTTTTCATTCTAAAGTGTTTCTTGGATTGTCAATATATTTGTTCCGACATAAATCTGCAAAATATTTTGAAAAGCAAAATATATTTGTAACATCATAGTGACAGCATAGTTAAATGGCTAATATGCAAGTCAATAAATATTAATGGAAATATTATGTGATCAGAGGGCTGTCAGGAGATGCTTAGATACAATATCATAAGAGGTAAAAAGTATATTAATGGGGCATGAAACACAAAGATTTTCTTTCAGGATTTAGGTAGAACATAAAATATTAAACAACTTTCCAGATGAATACTACTATCAAATTTGCTTCATTCTCTTAGTATCATTTGTTGAAGGAGCAACAATGCACTACTGGTTCCTAACTGAACAAATGTGTAAGCCAATTACAATAGGTATATAGTACACAATATAAACAGTATATTCAGTCAACAATCAGCAGCTGGAACCTATATTCTTTTCTGCTCCTGAGATTACCTACATATTTTTTTCATCAAAGGATAAGAAGAAAAGGAAGCAAATGAAAAAATATAAATAAATTAGAAAGTTGTTACAATCACATGCTATTTATGAATCATATGCAAAACAGAAAGAGAAACAGTCTGCCAGGAACGAACAGCAGCATCAATAGCTTGTTCTATGGCCTGGTCACCACCTGGAAGTAGCTTCTTTCTGCCCAATTGTGCTTTTCACAGAGGAAAACTTTCCTATAGTATATCAGTCTGATCCAGCCAACATGGTCAGTCCAGCCCCAAAATACCAGGCAATTCTCCTCTGAACAAGGACCATGTTGGCGGGATCAGACTGATATACTATAGGAAAGTTTTCCTCTGTGAAAATCACAATTGGGCAGAAAGAAGCTACTTCCAGGTGGTAAGCGGGGCATAGAACAAGCTATTGATGCTGCTGTTCATTCCTGGCAGACTGCTTCTCTTTCTGTTTTGCATATGTAAATATGACCCTGGGGATAGTCTCCCTATGGGTGATGGGGGAACCAGACGTGGACTCCTTGCCCAATGTGCTTAGAGGAATATGGATGAACGTCACTGATGAGGCCCACAGAAGGCCAAAATGATTGTCTGGGGTTGCCTTTTCCTTGTTCAGAGGAGAATTGCCTGGTATTTCGGGGCTGGAATGACCATGTTGGAGGGATCAGACTGATATACTATAGGAAAGTTTTCCTCTGTGAAAAGCACAATTGGGCAGAAAGAAGCTACTTCCAGGTGGCAACTGGGTCATAGAACAAGCTATTGATGCTGCTGTTCGTTCCTGGCAGACTGCTTCTCTTTCTGTATGGGATATGTAAATATGACCCTGGGGATAGTCTCCCTATGGGTAATGGGGGAAACCAGATGTGGACTCCTTGCCCAATGTGCTTAGAGGGATATGGCTGCACCTCACTGACGAAGCCCACAGAAGGCTGAAACGATCGTCTGGGGTTGCCTTTTACTTGTTCAGAGGAGAATTGCCTGGTATTTCGGGGCTGGACTGACCATGTTGGCGGGATCAGACTGATATACTATAGGAAAGTTTTCCTCTGTGAAAAGCACAGAAAGAAGCTACTTCCAGGTGGTAACCGTGCCATAGAACAAGCTATTGATGCTGCTGTTCATTCCTGGCAGACTGCTTCTCTTTCTGTTTTGCATATTTATGTATCATGAAAATAAATATTATGGATTCATGTCCCTTTAATCTAAATGTGTTGTTTATGCAAAACTGGTGAATGGCTAATAAAGGGATTATCTATTATTTTCAACAATAAAACCTCAGATGTAGATTGACCCTTTAATAAATAGAGTAAAGTATATCTTAACCATGCATTGAATTTGAAAAACAAGCATTTTTAAAAAATGGATTATGTATATCAAATAAAAACAAACAAATAAAGAATATCATTTATTACATGGTAATCTTCAAATAATAACAAAAAACAAATATAAGCATTTTTGTAATGCCTAATACAAAATAAAGAAAGAAATATATATTAAACAACAAATATATACAAAAAGAAATAAAAGAAAATAATGCTCTATTGTTTGGACCGCTTAGAGGCAGGGGGAGATTGTTGAGGTGATCTCTTCCTCGCAGACTTTAAATAACTAAGGGTCCCCTGTATTAAAATAAAAAGATTTTGATTAATATTTCCAATTGTCTTCATCTGCCCTCTCCTTATGCTCCAACTCCCTCTGCTCAATAGCTACCCTGGCCCTGTCTACAACTAACCTCTCCCTATCAAAATCTAACCTCTCCCTATCTATTGACACTCTTCCCTTTCTAAAGCTAATCTGTCCCTATCTATGAACATTCTCTCCCTATCTAACTCTAATCTGTCCCTATCTAATTGAATGTCCCTCTCTAGTATCTGCCCCTGTTGCTTGACAGATAATCTTAATGCCCCATGCCTCTCCTGGTGATCAACCCTGTACTGCCTCCCCAGATTTAACATTTCCAGCATTGTGCAGTTATAATCTGCTGTTCAGGGGCAGGAGCAGCAGGACCAGGAGCTGCTGGGGCAGGAGCATCAAGGGCAGCTGGGGCACCAGGGCCAAAAGCAGCCAGGGCAGCCGGGGGCAGCAGCAGGAGGGGCAGCAGGAACAACATCACCTGGATCTGACGTTCCCTGGGAGATTTCCAGCTACTGGGATTCCAGAGACAGGATCGCTCCCAGGAACTACTCTTCCTCCTCATCCAGACTTGATGTTATCTCTCGAAGACAAACAGTGCGCTCCTCTGTTATGTGCTGTCCATGTTCAGTATCTACTGAAAAGGTAAAATAAAAATATTATAATCACACTTTATTTCAAGTAGACATGTGCGATTCGGTTAGGCCCGAATCGAAATTCGGACGAATTTGACCGAATTCGGGATTCGGATCGATTCGAATTTCCGAATTGCGGTAGTTCCGAATCTACCGAATAAATCCGAATCGATTCGAATTTATTCGGTAGATTCGGATGGATTCGGATGGCTGTGTATTACACTAGTATACTAGTGTAATACACAGCACATCCCACTTTACAGTGACCGAATTTCTGAAAATCCGAATAGATTCGAACCGAATCGAACCGAACCGAATGCGAACAGAATTTTTTTAAATCCAAAAGAATCCGAATGAATCCGAAACTAATTTATTCGATTTCTTCCGAATTCGAATCGATCAGAACCGAAATTCGAATCGGTCCGAATCAATCCAAACCAAATTTTTCGCGGCTGCACATGTCTAATTTCAAGTGAAAGATTAAATTAAAAAAAAATTCTAATGTAAATTTGAATGCATTTCTATAAGTCTTACGTTTCTTATTAAAGTTATAGGAAAGTCAAAGTTTAACATGCATGATTCAGATAGGAGTGAATATTATCGTAATATACTTTTGAACAAACGTTTATTTTCTATTGTGCTTTGTTCTCTTGGTATATCCGTTTGAAATATAAATACGCACATATCCTACACTAGTGGGAGCCATTTGCTAGTTGTTGCCTGCACACATTTGTCTCTTGTGATTGTCTAACTATCGGCTAGATTACGAGTTTTGTGTTAGAGGCTATGCGGTGCTAACAAGCAGTTTATGCTCATTAGTAATGTCGCGAACCTAAAATTTTCAGTTTGCGAACGACGGACTCGAACTTCTGGTATTGTTCGCGAACCCGCGAACCGAGCGAACCGCCATTGAATTCAATAGGCAGGCAAACTTTAAAACCTACAAGGACTCTTTCTGGCCAGAATAGTGATGGAAAAGTTGTTTCAAGGGTACTAACACCTGGACTGTCGCATGCTGGAGGGGGATCCCTGGCAAAACTCCCATGGAAAATTACATAGTTTATGCAGAGTCTGCTTTTAAGCCATAAAGGGCTAAATCAACTAACATTCCCAAATTGTTTGCAATAACGTGCTTTAAAACATCAGTTATGATGTATCTATCAGGTAGTGTAAGGGTTACGGCCGCATCACAGTGACAGAGCAAACTCCAAGTGTTACGCACCGCAATCAACCGCAAACAGTCCACTTGCACAACCACAAGATAGATTTGATAGACAGATAGATAGATACATAGATAACATAGCTCAATCGATGCAATATACATATGATCGATACACTGTACATAGCTCAATAGATGCAATATACATTTGATCGATACGAATTACATCAATCAATAGATGCAATATACATTTGATAGATAAGAATGTTATCGAATCAAAGATGCAATATACATTTTATAGATACGAATGACATCAACCAAAATATGTAATATACATTTTATAGATACGAATTACATCGATCAATAGATGCAATCTACATTTGATCGATACGTTTGATAGTTCGATCGATTTGATATATAAATAAATGGATTTGAAATATATATAATTTCCCTGACAGAGTATAACAATAAGAAATGCGGTCTGTGACCCGTGGTGTGTTAAGTAGTACTATTCTTAACATTTTACTACAACCTGTTACTCCCCCTATCAGATGAGGTCTATATGGCCTTCATTTGTGGAACCGGGAGATGGAAGAAGATGATTGTTCTGTCCTCCTACTTCAAATTTGTCAGAAACACAAGTGGCTGTCTCAAAACATCCCGGACAGAAGATAGATTGATAGATAGGATAGATAGATAGATATACATAGATTGATAGTTAGATAGAATTGATAGAAGAGAAATAGATAGATTTGTTAGATATATAATTACCCTGATAAAGTCTAATAATTAAACATGCGTTCTTGGACCCAACTAGGTTGTGTTAAGTAGTACTATTCTTCGCACTTTCAGCCCTGTAACTCCCCCTATTGGTGGAGTTCTATATGGTGGTTATGATTACCCTGACAAAGTATAACAACAAGACACGCGGTCTGGGACCCATGGTAATTTTGTTGTGTTAAGTAAAACTTTTCTTATCACTTGAATCCCTCTTACCCCCCCTATTGTTGGAGCTCTATATGGCCTGCATGATTAGCCTGACAAAGTATAATAATAAAACATCTGGTCTTGGACCCATGGTAATTTAAGTTTAAATAGTACTATTCTTATAACTGTAATCCCTGTTACTCCCCCTATCAAGGGAGGTCTATTGTAATAGTCTGTATTTGTAGCAATTTGAACAAGCATTTAATTTTGTTTTATAAATAAGAACCAACAATTGCCTCAAAAGTAGGTTTGTAACATAAAAGAAGCTTGATGAATTCGTTGTCAGTGCTTCATATAATGTATTACTATTTGCCCAATAAGTGACAGTTTATTAACTTCATAAACTGTATTACTTTTAGGGCATTTGATAATGCAAACAGTTCAAATTAAGCAGTAACGTAAAATATAGTATTCCTTAATTAGGCAGGTAAAGTTCATCAAATTAAGTAAGGATAACGATTAATAATAAAATAATTAGGTCTGACCTGAGAACACAGGAATTGTTACTTGTCCGTTTGTTATGAACAGCAGCGTGGTACTCAGAGGGAGAGCGGTTGCGGCTGCAGCTGATGACGTCACCGCTACTTGCTGTGCTGTGTATGAAGCTGCTTGAATCCTGTTACCTTGTAAATGTTTCAGGGTTTGATGTCGAGTTAGTTTGATTTCCTTATAGTATGAAATATCTTCCAGTGTTGAGTTGAGTAGAAGAGCTGCTAGATGTAGGAATGAAAAATAAGAGATGTTATCAGTAACTCTTCGAATAAGAATTTATGAGGCTGTTGGAGAGTGAGGAAAACTCTCAGTGTAACGCTTATGCTGTGAATCCTTTCTCAATTAACCAGCAATGAATGCTGGGGGAAAGTGCTTGATATAGGAGGCTCTTAAAGGGACAGATCATTAGCAAGCAGTAACCCTGACAGAGCCCCCCACAAAAAGAACCACAGCGAGGTTCAAGGCCTAGGACGATCAGGGTTACGTCTATGGAAGAGGGAAATCAGACGTGGAGCAGATATGTTCGAGGCAGGCTCCCAGGAATCATCCTCATGGCCAAACCCTTTCCAATGAACCAAATAGAAAAGATTCCCACGACGTAGTCTAGAATCCAGAATGCTATGAACCTCATACTGGCAATCAAGATTAGCAGAAGGTATTGGGTCTTCTGATGTAATATTTGTTATGGGTAGGTTGCAAGGTTTGATAAGAGACACATGGAAAGTTGGATGTATCTTAAAAGTTGATGGTAGTTGGAGTGTAACTGTTGTTGGACCATTTACCCTGACGATAGGGTAAGGACCCAAAAAGAGTTTACCTAGTTTCCTACAAGGATAAGGTATCTTGAGGTTCTTAGTGGAGAGCCATACTTGTTGTCCTACGGAATATTGAGGACTAGGTCTGTGGCGAAGATCGTAGTACCTGCGTTGTGATGCCTGTGCCTGAAGAATATGTTCACGAATTGAAGAAAAGTTAGCAGAAATGTCATTAACCAGATCATTCACCTGAGGACATGGGGTGTCAATCTTCGGAAGTAGTGTGAAATTTGGATGTAAACCATAATTTACAAAAAATGGTGATGTGCCAGTTGTAGAACTCTTATTATTATTATAGGCAAATTCTGCTAGGGGCAAGTAGGTGGCCCAAGAATCTTGTTGGTGAGAGCAGAAACAACGTAGGTATTGTTCTAGCCACTGGTTCACCCTCTCCGTCTGCCCATTCGTTTGAGGATGGTAAGCAGTGGTGAGTTTTTGTTCTATATGCAGAGCAGCACACAAATTTCTCCAGAACTTAGATGTGAATTGGGTTCCACGGTCACTAAGGATGGTTTTAGGTATTCCATGCAGTCTTACAATGTTTTGAATGAACAATTCACTGGTGAACTTGGAAGTGGGTAGGGAGGTAACCGGTATGAAATGTGCCATCTTTGAGAATAGATCGGTGACAACCATTATAGTGGTATATTTGTTAGAGACAGGTAAGTCCACGATAAAGTCCAGGGATACCGCCTCCCAGGGTACTTGAGGTACAGGTAAAGGCTGTAAAAGACCCACAGGGAGTTGTTTAGAAGGTTTGGAGGTTGCACATATAACACATTTAGAAATATATTCTTTGAGATCGAGGTTAAGAGTAGGCCACCAAAAAGATCTCTTAAGTAAATCCAAAGTTTTATCCCTTCCCATGTGTCCAGCAAGGGGGGACTCATGAACTGTTTTCAAGATTGAAGATCTAAGATTTGGAGGTATGTATAGCTTCCCGTCCTTATAGAGTAAGCCATCAGAATTGTAAGTAAGATCTGTATGAGGTACTGATGGATCAATGGCAGTAGCATCTTTTATCACTGTAGTTAGACTTGTTATAACACCAATGATAGAGTCCTTAGGAACAATAGTAGTAGGAATGCATGGTATTATAGGTTTAGGACCTTGTCTAGAGAGGGCGTCAGCCTTGCCATTTTTTGTACCAGGCCTGTAGGTAATGATGTAATGGAAACGAGAGAAGTAAAGACTCCAGCATAATTGTCTGGAGGATAGAGTTCGATTAGACTGAAGATATTGCAGATTTTTGTGGTCAGTATATATGACAGTTGGTTGTGTTGCACCCTCAAGCAAGTGCCTCCAGTGATCGAAGGAACACTTTATTGCAAGTAATTCTTTCTCGCCAACTGGATAATTTAACTCTGCTGGTTGCATCAATCTAGAGAAGAATGCGACCGGATGTAAGGGTTCTTTGAATGATTTCCTTTGAGAGAGGATTGCCCCTATTGCGAACTCAGAAGCGTCAACTTCCAGGATGAATTGCTTTTCTAAATCCGGGTATTGGAGAATGGGTGCTGTAGTGAATTTATTTTTTAAAAGGTCAAATACCTGTTGAGTATGGCTTGTCCACCTGAAAGGATGATTCAATTTGGTGAGTTCAGTAAGAGGTTTGGTAATAGCAGCAAATCCAGGAATGAATTTCCTATAATAATTTGAGAAGCCAAGGAAACGTTGAACATCTTTCTTACATTGAGGAGTTGGCCAATTATGAATGGCCTGAACCTTGTCATCTTGCATCTTGATTCCTTCAGGAGAGATGTTATAACCCAGAAAAGAGATATTATTTGATTCAAATATACATTTTTCTAGTTTAGCGTATAGGTTATTTTTTCGTAACCTAGTGAGAACCTCTCTAACATGCATTCTATGTTGATCTAAATTTTGTGAGTAAACTAGAATATCGTCCAAATAGACAACAACATATACATCCAACATATCTCTGAAAAGATCATTGATTAAGCATTGGAATGTTGCTGGGGCATTGCACAGACCGAATGGCATCACTGTATATTCGAATAGCCCATATCTAGTCCGAAAAGCAGTGAGCCATTCGTCGCCAGCTCTCATTCGTATAAGATTATAGGCACCTCGAAGATCCAATTTAGTGAAAATTGAGGCCCCCCTTAATCTTTCAATTAATTCAGGGATTAAAGGTAGGGGGTACCTGTTTTTTCTGGTATGCCTGTTCAATTCCCTGTAATCAATAATTGGTCTTAACGTGCCATCTTTATTGGTAACAAAAAATATGCCTGCACCTGCAGGAGAGGTACTAGGTCTTATAAAACCTTTTCGGAGGTTCTCATCGATATAATTTTTAAGGTGTTCTAGTTCTGGTTTAGAAAGGGGGTAGATATGTCCATAGGGAATTGAAACTCCTGGGAGTAAATCAATAGGACAATCGTAATCCCTATGAGGGGGCAAACATTCAGCTTCTTTTTTATTAAAAACATCTGAGAAGTCTGCATATTGTTTGGGTAAAATATTATCCTCAACCTGTAGCATAATTAAATCTGATGATGTCTCACTATTTTGAGTGAGATGAGGAAAAGATAAACTGAGGTCATTCCAGTTTATAGTTGGTTTGTGTTTACAAAACCAATTTATACCAAGGATTACATTAAACATTGGTGAAGATATGACATCGAAAGTGAGTGTTTCTGTGATGTGTGTGCAAGATATTACCTGTAATGGTGTAGTTTGGTGTGTGACAGGACCTGATTTTAAAAAAGAGCCATCAATGACCTTCACAGAGACTGGAGTTTTCTTAGAGACCAGAGGTATTTTATTCTGTTTCACAAAAGAAAAATCAACAAAATTTCTACATGAGCCGGTGTCCAGGATAGCTTCAGTTGTTATCCTGATTTGATCCCACTGTAAAATAATAGGGATAGTTAAATATGATGGTTTAATGGTTTTCATCAACAGGGATTCAGAGATGTTAGGCAACCTACCCTTCTTATTCCTAGCCAGAACTGGGCAGACCTTTACTTCATGTGTAGGGCAGGCACAATACATGCACAAACTATGCAACTTCCTCCTAGTCTTTTCCTGAGAGGAGAGGGGACCCTTTATAAAGCCTATGTCCATAGGTTGTGGTGATTCCTTAGTTTGATAAACAGGTGTGGAGAGAAAGCTTTTTGTACCGCTAGCCTTTTCAGAGCGGCGTTCCCTAAGCCGTCTATCTATGTTAATAGTGAGAGAAAAGAAATCTTCCAATGAATCTGGAATACCTGTGCGTGAAAGTTCATCCTTTATATCCTCAGACAACCCTAAACGATATTGAGTTTTAAGGGAGACCTCATTCCATCCCGAATCACGGGCAGAAATTTTAAATTGTGTGATGTAAGACTCCACTGGGTTCTTTCTTTGTTTTAAAGATCTAAGTAAGTTTTCAGCTGTGACCTGTTTGAAAGGGTCATCATATAATGCTGACATTTGATCAAGGAACTCATCTAGAGATCCCAGTATTGCATCATCATTTTCAAAAAAAGAGTCAGCCCAAGCCCTAGGTTCCCCCCTCAAATATGATATCACAGTGAGCACTCTTGATCTTTCTGTGGGATAAGTACGTGGCTTTAATTGAAAAAGCAACATGCAGGAGTTTTTAAACTCTCTGAATCTTGAACGGTCACCAGAGAATTTTTCTGGGGGGGAGACCATAGGTTCAGGGATAGAATCTGCACTTGCAGGTTTAGGTGCCAGAGTCTCTCTTAAGCAGGCCTTCAAAGCCTGATTTTCCACTTGTAATTCATGAAAAGAACCTGATAGAGCTTCTAATCTGTCTGACAGGACTTGAACTTTATCACTTAAAAGATCTTGTTCCATAATTGCTGTTGAAAGTATATGTTTAGTATAGGATAATTCTGTGTACACAAACACTAAATCCTTTCTTCCTTATGGCTGGTTAATTCTGTAATAGTCTGTATTTGTAGCAATTTGAACAAGCATTTAATTTTGTTTTATAAATAAGAACCAACAATTGCCTCAAAAGTAGGTTTGTAACATAAAAGAAGCTTGATGAATTCGTTGTCAGTGCTTCATATAATGTATTACTATTTGCCCAATAAGTGACAGTTTATTAACTTCATAAACTGTATTACTTTTAGGGCATTTGATAATGCAAACAGTTCAAATTAAGCAGTAACGTAAAATATAGTATTCCTTAATTAGGCAGGTAAAGTTCATCAAATTAAGTAAGGATAACGATTAATAATAAAATAATTAGGTCTGACCTGAGAACACAGGAATTGTTACTTGTCCGTTTGTTATGAACAGCAGCGTGGTACTCAGAGGGAGAGCGGTTGCGGCTGCAGCTGATGACGTCACCGCTACTTGCTGTGCTGTGTATGAAGCTTCTTGAATCCTGTTACCTTGTAAATGTTTCAGGGTTTGATGTCGAGTTAGTTTGATTTCCTTATAGTATGAAATATCTTCCAGTGTTGAGTTGAGTAGAAGAGCTGCTAGATGTAGGAATGAAAAATAAGAGATGTTATCAGTAACTCTTCGAATAAGAATTTATGAGGCTGTTGGAGAGTGAGGAAAACTCTCAGTGTAACGCTTATGCTGTGAATCCTTTCTCAATTAACCAGCAATGAATGCTGGGGGAAAGTGCTTGATATAGGAGGCTCTTAAAGGGACAGATCATTAGCAAGCAGTAACCCTGACATCTATATGGCCTGCATGATTACCCTGAAAAAGTATAACATCAAGACACACGGTGTTGGACCCATGATAACTAGCTTGTGTTAATTAGTACTTTTCTTAGCACTTTAATCCCTGTTCCCCCCCTATCGGGGGTGGTCTATATGGCCTGCCTGATTACCCTGAAAAAATATAATAATAAGACATGCGGTCTGGTACCCATTTTAACTAGGTTGTGTTTTAAGTACTACCATTCTTAGCACTTTAATCTCTGTAACTCCCCCTATTTGGTGAGGTCTATACGGCCTGGATGATTACCCATACAAAATAAAATAATAAGACATCTGCTCATGGTCTGCGACCATTGGTAACTATGTTGTGTTAATTAGTAATGTCCTTCGCATTTTAATAGCTGTTACTCATACTCACCCTATCGGTGGAGGTCTATATGGCCTGCATGATTACCCTTACAAAATATAATAACCAAACATATGCTCTGGGACCCATGGTAAGTAGGTTGTGTTAAGTAGTACTGTTCTTTGCAGTTTAATACCTGTTACAACACCAAATGGTGGCAGGTCTATCTGGCCTTCATGATTAGCTGCACCCAAACCCAAAAAAAAGCCGAGTGGTCTTAGACTAACACCCATGGCTAACTCGGTTGTTTCAATTAGTACTATTCTTAGCACTTTCATCCCTGTTACGGGTGGTCTACATGGCCATCATGATTAGCCGAACAAAATACTATAATCCAACCTTTGCTCAGTCTTCATAGGCCCTTCATTGGCTGTATTTTGATAGTACAGTTCTTATTATTTTTATAGCTGATACAACACCGAATGGTGGCAGCTCTATATGGCCTGCATGATTAGCCACACCCAATACAAAAATAAATCCAAGCGGTCTTGGATTAACACCCATGGCTAACTCTGTTGTTTCAAGTAGTACTATTCTTAGCACTTTCATCTCATCATCCCTGTTACTTCCAGGACTCTCGGTGGTGGTCTACATGAACATCATGATTAGCCTAACCAAATACTACAATCCAACCTTGGCTCAGTCTTCATAAGGCCCTTCATTGGCTGTATTTTAGTAGTACTGTTCTTATTAGTTTAATACCTGATACAACACTGAATGGTGGCAGCTCTATATGGCCTGCATGAATAGTCGCACCCAAAGCCAAAAAAAAGCCAAGCGGTCTTGCACTAACACCCATGGCTAACTCTGTTGTTTCAAGTTCTACTATTCTTAGCTCTTTCATCTCATCCCTGTTACTTCCAGGACTCTCAGTGGTGGTGGTCTACATGGCCATCATGATTACCCTCACCAAAATATAACAACAATACGTGCGTGCAGGGAACCATGGTAAGGTTACTTCCTTTCGCAAAATCAAGTATAACAGTTGCAGGCAGAGGTTCTGACCCTGCATTATGGCTGCACCTCTCCCTAAAAGAGGCATGTGTTACAGAGTCTGTGGGCATGTATGCAAAGAGCTGGCCTGCAGATTGACAGTCAAAACAGTGATGATTGACAAATTTTGCAATACTGTTAAAAGAAATATGATTGCTGGCACTAATCGGATAGTTGGGCCTGGCACACAGGCTGGCAGGCAGTAGAAAAGTGCAATTCAATGGCACGAGCAAACTGAGGATTAAGATCAACAATCAAACTTTTTTTAATTTTAATTAGTAACTATACTGTGACAACAATTATGATTGGTGTAAATAGTTGGCAAGATGGCCTGGCACAAAAGGCTGGCAGGCAGGAGGTAAATGCAATTCAAGGACACTAGGAGACTGAATACTGACAGTCAAAACAGTGATGATTGACAATTTTTGCAATACTGTTAAAAGAAATATGATTGCTGGCAATAATTGGCTAGGTGGGCCTGGCACACAGCAGGCTGCAAGGCAGGAGGAAAGTGCAATTCAATGGCACCAGCAAACAGAGGATTCACAACAACTATTACCAAAAATTTTAATTTTTAATTATTAAGAATACTGTGACAACAAATATGATTGGTGTAAATATTTTTCAAGTAGGCCTGGCACACAGGCTTGGAAGGCAGTAGAAAAGTGCAATTCTAGGGCACGAGCAAACTGAGGATTAAGATAATCAAAAATCAAGAATTTTTTAATTTTAATTAGTAACTATACTGTGACAACAATTATGATTGGTGTAAATAGTTGGCTAGACGGCCTGGCACAAAAGGCTGGCAGGCAGGAGGTAGATGCAATTCAAGGACACTAGGAGACTGATTACTGACAGTCAAAACAGTGATGATTGACAATTTTTGCAATACTGTTAAAAGAAATATGATTGCTGGCAATAATTGGCTAGGTGGGCCTGGCACACAGCAGGCTGCAAGGCAGGAGGAAATTGCAATTCACTGGCACCAGCAAACTGAGGATTCACAACAACTATTAACAAAAATTTTAATTTTTAATTACTAAGAATACTGTGACAACAAATATGATTGGTGTAAATATTTTTCAAGTAGGCCTGGCACACAGGCTTGGAAGGCAGTAGAAAAGTGCAATTCTAGGGCACGAGCAAACTGAGGATTAAGATCAACAATCAAGATTTTTTTAATTTTAATTAGTAACTATACTGTGACAACAATTATGATTGGTGTAAATAGTTGGCAAGACGGCCTGGCACAAAAGGCTGGCAGGCAGGAGGTAAATGCCATTCAAGGACACTAGGAGACTGAATACTGACAGTCAAAACAGTGATGATTGACAATTTTTGCAATACTGTTAAAAGAAATATGATTGCTGGCAATAATTGGCTAGGTGGGCCTGGCACACAGCAGGCTGCAAGGCAGGAGGAAAGTGCAATTCACTGGCACCAGCAAACTGAGGATTCACAACAACTATTACCAAAAATTTTAATTTTTAATTACTAAGAATACTGTGACAACAAATATGATTGGTGTAAATATTTTTCAAGTAGGCCTGGCATACAGGCTTGGAAGGCAGTAGAAAAGTGCAATTCTAGGGCACGAGCAAACTGAGGATTAAGATCAACAATCAATAATTTTTTAATTTTAATTAGTAACTATACTGTGACAACAATTATGATTGGTGTAAATAGTTGGCAAGACGGCCTGGCACAAAAGGCTGGCAGGCAAGAGGTAGATGCAATTCAAGGACACTAGGAGACTGAATACTGACAGTCAAAACAGTGATGATTGACAATTTTTGCAATACTGTTAAAAGAAATATGATTGCTGGCAATAATTGGCTAGGTGGGCCTGGTACACAGCAGGCTGCAAGGCAGGAGGAAAGTGCAATTCAATGGCACCAGCAAACTGAGGATTCACAACAACTATTACCAAAAATTTTAATTTTTAATTATTAAGAATACTGTGACAACAAATATGATTGGTGTAAATATTTTTCAAGTAGGCCTGGCACACAGGCTTGGAAGGCAGTAGAAAAGTGCAATTCTAGGGCACGAGCAAACTGAGTATTAAGATAATCAACAATCAAGAATTTTTTAATTTTAATTAGTAACTATACTGTGACAACAATTATGATTGGTGTAAATATTTGGCAAGACGGCCTGGCACAAAAGGCTGGCAGGCAGGAGGTAGATGCAATTCAAGGATACTAGCGCCTAGATTTAGAGTTCTGCGGCCAAAGGGGTGCGTTAGCTACACGTGCTTTTTTTCCCACGCACCTTTTAAATACCGCTGGTATTTAGAGTTCACAGAATGGCTGGGTTTTCAGTGCGTTAGGCTCCAAAAAGGGAGCGTAGAGCATAATTTAACGCCACTGCAACTCTAGATACCAGCGGTGCTAAATGTTTGTATTTATTTGTAGATATTTTATTTAAATAATTTATTGATAGTGTAGTGTTAGGTTTAATTGTAGATAATTGTAGATATTGTATTTAATTAATTTATTGATAGTGTAGTGTTAGGTTTAATTGTAGATAATTGTAGGTATTGTATTTAATTAATTTATTGATAGTGTAGTGTTAGGTTTAATTGTAACTTAGGTTAGGATTTATTTTACAGGTAATTTTGTAATTATTTTAACTATTTTAGCTATTAAATAGTTCTTAACTATTTAATAGCTATTGTACCTGGTTAAAATAAATACAAAGTTGCCTGTAAAATAAATATTAATCCTAAAATAGCTATAATATAATTATAATTTATATTGTAGCTATATTAGGGTTTATTTTACAGGTAAGTATTTAGATTTAAATAGGAATAATTTATTTAATAAGAGTTAATTTATTTCGTTAGAATAAAATTATATTTAACTTAGGGGGGTGTTAGGGTTAGGGTTAAAATTAGCTTTAGGGGTTAAAAAATTTATTAGAGTAGTGGTGAGCTCCAATCGGCAGATTAGGGGTTAATACTTGAAGTTAGGTGTCGGCGATGTTAGGGAGGGCAGATTAGGGGTTAATACTATTTATTATAGGGTTATTGAGGCGGGAGTGAGGCGGATTAGGGGTTAATAACTTTATTATAATAGTGGTGCGGTCCGCTCGGCAGATTAGGGGTTAATAAGTGTAGGCAGGTGGAGGCGACATTGTGGGGGGCAGATTAGTGGTTAATAAATATAATATAGGGGTTGGCGGTGTTAGGGGCAGCAGATTAGGGGTACATAGCTATAATGTAGCTGGCGGCGGCGTGCGGACGGCAGATTAGGGGTTAATAAGTGTAGGCAGGTGGAGGCGACGTTGTGGGGGGCAGATTAGGGGTTAATAAATATAATATAGGGGTCGGCGGTGTTAGGGGCAGCAGATTAAGGGTACATAGGGATAATGTAGTTGGCGGCAGTGTACGGAGCGGAAGATTAGGGGTTAAAAAAATTTTATAGAGTGGCGGCGATGTGGGGGTCCTCGGTTTAGGGGTACATAGGTAGTTTATGGGTGTTAGTGTACTTTAGAGCACAGTAGTTAAGAGCTTTATAAACCGGCATTAGCCCAGAAAGCTCTTAACTACTGACTTTTTTCTGCGGCTGGAGTTTTGTCGCTCACTTCAGCCACTTCAGCCACGACTCTAAATACCGGCGTTAGAAAGATCCCATTGAAAAGATAGGATACGCAATTGACGTAAGGGGATCTGCGGTATGGAAAAGTTGCAGCTGCAAAGTGAGCGTTAGACCCTTTCCTGACTGACTCCAAATACTGGCGGTAGCCTAAAACCAGCGCTAGGAGCCTCTAACGCTGGTTTTGACGGCTACCGCCCAACTCTAAATCTAGGCCTAGGAGACTGATTACTGACAGTCAAAACAGTGATGATTGACAATTTTTGCAATACTGTTAAAAGAAATATGATTGCTGGCAATAATTGGCTAGGTGGGCCTGGCACACAGCAGGCTGCAAGGCAGGAGGAAAGTGCAATTCACTGGCACCAGCAAACTGAGGATTCACAACAACTATTAACAACAATTTTAATTTTTAATTACTAAGAATACTGAGACAACAAATATGATTGGTGTAAATATTTTTCAAGTAGGCCTGGCACACAGGCTTGGAAGGCAGTAGAAAAGTGCAATTCTAGGGCACGAGCAAACTGAGGATTAAGATCAACAATCAAGAATTTTTTAATTTTAATTAGTAACTATACTGTGACAACAATTGTGATTGGTGTAAATAGTTGGCAAGACGGCGTGGCACAAAAGGCTGGCAGGCAGGAGGTAAATGCCATTCAAGGACACTAGGAGACTGAATACTGACAGTCAAAACAGTGATGATTGACAATTTTTGCAATACTGTTAAAAGAAATATGATTGCTGGCAATAATTGGCTAGGTGGGCCTGGCCCACAGCAGGCTGCAAGGCAGGAGGAATGTGCAATTCACTGGCACCAGCAAACTGAGGATTCACAACAACTATTACCAAAAATGTTTATTTTTAATTACTAAGAATACTGTGACAACAAATATGATTGGTGTAAATATTTTTCAAGTAGGCCTGGCACACAGGCTTGGAAGGCAGTAGAAAAGTGCAATTCTAGGGCATGAGCAAACTGAGGATTAAGATCAACAATCAAGAATTTTTTAAATTTTAATTAGTAACTATACTGTGACAACAATTATGATTTTGTAAATAGTTGGCAAGATGGCCTGGCACAAAAGGCTAGCAGGCAAGAGGTAGATGCAATTCAAGGACACTAGGAGACTGATTACTGAAAGTCAAAACAGTGATGATTGACAATTTTTGCAATACTGTTAAAAGAAATATGATTGCTGGCAATAATTGGCTAGGTGGGCCTGGCACACAGCAGGCTGCAAGGCAGGAGGAAAGTGAAATTCAATGGCACCAGCAAACTGAGGATTTACAACAACTATTACCAAAAATTTTAATTTTTAATTATTAAGAATACTGTGACAACAAATATGATTGGTGTAAATATTTTTCAAGTAGGCCTGGCACACAGGCTTGGAAGGCAGTAGAAAAGTGCAATTCTAGGGCACGAGCAAACTGAGGATTAAGATCAACAATCAAGAATTTTTTAATTTTAATTAGTAACTATACTGTGACAACAATTATGATTGGTGTAAATAGTTGGCAAGACGGCCTGGCACAAAAGGCTGGCAGGCAGGAGGTAAATGCCATTCAAGGACACTAGGAGACTGAATACTGACAGTCAAAACAGTGATGATTGACAATTTTTGCAATACTGTTAAAAGAAATATGATTGCTGGCAATAATTGGCTAGGTGGGCCTGGCACACAGCAGGCTGCAAGGCAGGAGGAAAGTGCAATTCAATGGCACCAGCAAACTGAGGATTCACAACAACTATTACCAAAAATTTTTATTTTTAATTATTAAGAATACTGTGACAACAAATATGATTGGTGTAAATATTTTTCAAGTAGGCCTGGCACACAGGCTTGGAAGGCAGTAGAAAAGTGCAATTCTAGGGCACGAGCAAACTGAGGATTAAGATCAACAATCAAAAAGTTTTTAACTTTAATTAGTAACTATACTGTCTGTGACAACAATTATGATTGGTGTAAATAGTTGGCTAGACGGCCTGGCACAAAAGGCTGGCAGTGGCAGGCAGGAGGTAAATGCAATTCAATGGCACTAGGAGACTGAATATTTGCAGTCCAAAAAATTATGATTTTTATTTTTTTATATACTGTTACAAGAATTATGATTGGTGCCACTAATTGGCTAGTTGGGCCTGGCACACAGGCTGGCAGATATGAGTCGTGGATGGTAGGTAGGGCAGCAATTTAACACAGTATGCTGTGTAAGTGACAAAAACACAGGCCTGATAGAAAATTAAGTTAGATTACACTAGCAAAATATTTTAAAATTTTAGATTTTAATATTAAAATTATGTTAAGAAGTGCAATGCACATATGACTCTATGAGTGGTCGCACTGGCTGGCTGCTACATAGGGCTGCAATTAACAACAGTATGTTGTGTAAGTAAGATAGACAGTTAGACACAGGCCTGATAGAAAATAAAATTAGATTACACTAGCATAATGATTTAAAGACTTTTTTTGGGGAATTTAAAGAAAAAGGTTAAGCACATACATATGAGTCGTGGCTGATAGCCTTGGAAGGGCAGCTATTAAAAACAGTAGGCTCTGTAAGTCAGATACACACACGCCTGATAGAAAATACTATTAGATTACACTAGAAAAATGATTTAAATTATTTTTTTGGGGGGGAAATTAAAAAAAAGTTAAACACATATGAGTCGTGGCTCATAGACTAGGGAGGGCAGCAAGTAAACACAGTAGGCTCTGTATGTCAGCAAAACACACAGGCCTGATAGAAAATTATATTAGATTACACTATCAAACAAATTAAAAAAAAAAAAAATTATATTTAAATTAAGGTGAAGAAGATATGAGTTCTGGGTGGCTGCCTCGCACAGACCAATTAACCAAAAGATTGAAAAAAAATGAGGTATATTAATGCTGAGTGAGCCTGACAGACACAGGCCTGATAGTAAATGTAATTAGATTACATTAGCAAAATATTTTTTTTTAAATTTAAAATAATGTTATAAACGGATATTAACACTGGTGGCTGGCAAAGAGCAATGAACCAGAATATATGCTGTGTGACAAAGGCCTGATAGAAAATGAAAAAAAATTACACTAGCAAAATAATAAAAAATTTTGGTTAGTTAAATTTAAACTAATGTTGTTAGGGAGATATCAGTGGTGGCAGTAATCACAGCATATGCTGTGAGCCTTAAACACACAGCCTGAAAGCCAGGCAAATGCTAATAAAAAAAAAACGAAAAAAAAAAAAAAAACGGCACGAAATATAGCCCTAAAAAGGGCTTTTTGGGGTGCTGTGCTTGCAGCAGAGATGAGTGGAGTCCTTCTGGACTGTAGTGGACAATAAATACACTATGTTTTTCCTATTAATGTCAGGAGCAAAAACACAACACGTCCTCTCATTAAGAAAGCAAGGTCGTTATGAGTCTAAAATGGCGGATTCCGAGTAGCTGGGAGGGTCTGTGAGGGAGTGTCTGATGTTGATTGGCTCTAATGTGTCAGACGGCTGTGACATAAAGGGTCAAAGTTTCCTCAATGATGACACATAGGGGCGGATCGAACATCGCCATGTGTTCCCCCACAAACGCGAACGCGAACAAGCTATGTTCAATGTGAACCGTTCGCGGGCGAACAGTTCGGGACATCACTAATGCTCATTGCTCACTTACAGACAGCGCTGGTATTATGAGTTTTTACAAACCCGGCGTTAAAAGACAAGAAGTGAACGTTGAGCAAAATTTTGCTCCACATCTCACTCCAATACCAGCGCTGCTTAAGTCAGCGGTGAGCTGGTCATACGTGCTTGTGCATGATTTCCCCATAGGAATCCACGGGGAGAGCCGGATGAAAAAAAGTCTGACACCTGCAGTAAAGCAGCATATAACTCACTAACGCAGCCCCATTGATTCCTAAGGGGAAATAAAATTTATGTTTACACCTAACACCCTAACATGAACCCCGAGTCTAAACACCCATAATCTTACACTTATTAACCCCTAATCTGCTGCCCCCGACATCGCTGACACCTACATTATATTATTAACCCCTAATCTGCCGCTCCAGACACCGCCGCCACCTACATTATACTTATTAACCCCTAATCTGCCTTCCCAAATGTCGCCGCATCCTACCTACACTTATTAAACCCTAATCTGCCGCCCTCAACATCGCCGCCACTATAATAAACATTTAACCCCTAAACTGCCGCACTCCCACCTCGCAAACATTAGTTAAATATTATTAACACCTAATCTGCCGTCCCTAACATCGCTGCCACCTACCTACATTTATTAACCCCTAATCTGCCGCCCCCAACGTCGCCACCACTATTCTAAATTTATTAAGCCCTAAACCTAAGTCTAACCCTAACCGTAACCCCCACTAACTTAAATATAATTTAAATAAATCTAAATAAAATTACTATAATTAACTAAATTATTCCTATTTAAAACTAAATACTTACCTATAAAATAAACCCTAAGCTAGCTACAATATAACAAATAGTTACATTATATCTAGCTTTGGGTTTATTTTTATTTTACAGGCAAGTTTGTATTTATTTTAACTAGGTAGAATAGTTACTAAATAGTTATTAACTATTTAATAACTACCTAGATAAAATAAAGACAAATTAACCTGTAAAATAAATCCTAACCTAAATTACACTTACACCTAGCACTACACTGTAATTAAATTAATTCCCTAAATTAAATACAATTAAATACAATTTAAAAAAATTAGGTAAAGTACAAAAAACAAACAAGCACTAAATTACAGAAAATAATAAACAAATTACAAGATTTTAAACTAATTACACCTAATCTAATCCCCCTAACAAAATAAAAAAGCCCCCCCCCCCCCAAAATAAAAAAGCCCTACCCTACACTAAATTACAAATAGCCCTTAAAAGGGCCTTTTGCTGGGCATTGCCCCAAAGTAATCAGCTCTTTTACCTGTAAAAAAATTACAAATCCCCCCCCAACATTAAAACCCACCACCCATACAACCAACCTTACTCTAAAACCCACCCAATACCCCCTTAAAAAAAACTAACACTAACCCCTTGAAGATCACCTTACCGGGAGAAGTCTTCATCCAACCAGGCCGAAGTCCTCAACGAAGCCGGGAGAAGTCTTCATCCAAGCTGGGCGAAGTGGTCCTCCAGACGGGTAGAAGTTTCCATCCAGACGGCATCTTCTATCATCATCCATCCAGCACGGAGCAGGTCCATCTTCAAGACATCCGGCGCGGAGCATCCTCTTCCAACGAAGTCTTCTTACTAAATGATGGTTCCTTTAAGTGATGTCATCCAAGATGGCGTCCCTTCAATTCCAATTGGTTGATAGAATTCTATCAGCCAATCGGAATTAAGGTAGAACAAATCCTATTGGCTGATGCAATCAGCCAATAGGATTGAAGTTTAATCCTATTGGCTGATCCAATGGGTGTTAGTGAACTTTTTAGCACTTTAGTTAAGAGTTTTATGCTACGGCGTTATAGTGTAAAACTCTTAACTACTGACTTTAAAATGCGGTACTAGTCTTGACAGGAGAGTGTCTACCACTCACTTTTTGGCAGACTCGTAATACCGGTGCTATGCAAGTCCCATTGAAAAAATAGGATACGCAATTTACGTAAGTAGATTTGCAATATTTACAAGTCTGGCCAAAAAAGTGAGCGGTACACCTGTACCTGCAAGACTCGTAATACCAGCGGGCATTAAAAAACAGCGTTAGGACCGGCCAACGCTGCTTTTTAAGCCTAACGCACAACTCGTAATATAGCCGTATATGTGTTCTCAGCTAGCTGCCAGTATTACAATGCTTTTCCTTCAGCAAATGATAAAAAAATATTTAAAGGGACATGAAACCCAAAATATTTCTTTCAGGATTTAGGTAGAACATAGAATTTTAAACAACTTTCCTGTTTACTTCTATTATCAAATTTGCTTCATTCAGTTGGTATCATTTGATGAAGGAGCAGCAATGCACTACTGGTTTCTAACTGAACAAATGTGTAATTCAATGACAATCTATATATATATATATATATATATATATATGCAGCCACCAATCAGCAGCTAGAGCCTTCTTTGCTGCTCCTGAGCTTTCTTAGATAAACATTTCATCAAAAGATAACAGGAGAAGGAAGCAAATTAAATAATAGAAGTAAATTGGAAAGCTGTTTAAATTTCTAATTATGACTTTACTGTCCCTTTTAGCACAATTGATAATAGAAGACAGTTAGAAATTTGTTTCAATTGTATGCTCTATCAAAATAGTAGCCTAGATTACGAGTTTGGTGTTAGCCTTAAAAAGCAGCGTTGAGAGGTCCCAACGCTGCTTTTTAACGCCCGCTGGTATTACGAAATAGTCTTGCCAGGAGAGGGTCTACCGCTCACTTCTTCCAAGACTCGTAATACCAGCGTTAGGCAAGTCCCATTAAAAAGATAGGATACGCAATTGACGAAAGGGTCTACCGCTCACTTTTTTTCCGCGACTCGAAGCTACCGCAAATCCCCTTATGTCAATTGCGTATCCTATCTTTTTAATGGGACTTGCCTAACGCTGGTATTACGAGTCTTGGAAGAAGTGAGCGGTAGACCCTCTCCTGGCAAGACTTCTACCGCATTTAAAAGTCAGTAGTTAAGAGTTTTATGGGCTAACGCCGGAACATGAAACTCTTAACTAAAGTGCTAAAAAGTACACTAACACCCATAAACTACCTATTAACCCCTAAACCGAGGCCCCCCACATCGCAAACACTATAATAATTTTTTTAACCCCTAATCTGCCGACTGGACATTGCCGCCACCTACATTATACTTATGAACCCCTAATCTGCTGCCCCTAACATCGCTGACACCTACATTATATTTATTAACCCCTAATCTGCTGCCCCAACGTTGCCGCCACCTACCTACAATTATTAACCCCTAATCTGCCGACCGGACATCGCCGCCACTTTTATAAATGTATTAACCTCTAAACCGCCGCACTCCCGCCTCGCAAACACTAGTTAAATTTTATTAACCCCTAATCTGCCTGCCCTAATATCGCCGACACCTACTTACATTTATTAACCGCTACTATATTAAAGGTATTAACCTCTAAACCTAAGTCTAAACCTAACCCTAACCCCCCCTAACTTAAATATAATTTAAATGAAACTAAATAAATTTAACAAAATTAAATAAATTATTCCTATTTAAAACTAAATACTTACCGATAGTGATGTCGCAAACCTAAAATTTTGCGTTCGCAAACAGGGGACACGAACTTCCGCAACTGTTCGCGAACGGGCGAACGGGGCGAACCGCCATAGACTTCAATAGGCAGGCAAATTTTAAAACCCACAGGGACTCTTTCTGGCCACAATAGTGATGGAAAAGTTGTTTCAAGGGTACTAACACCTGGACTGTGGCATGCCGGAGGGGGGATCCATGGCAAAACTCCCATGGAAAATTACATAGTTGATGCAGAGTCTGGTTTTAATCCATAAAAGGCATAAATCACCTAACATTCCTAAATTGTTTGGAATAACATGCTTTAAAACATCAGGTATGTACACTACTGTTACACCAGATATGAGTTGCACTGGGGTGACACTGTACCCAGGCTGGCAGGCACTGAAACGCACACGTGTGAAGGAAACTGACTGCTATTATTTAACACAGTCAAAAAAGTGTTGTTTTTTTTTAAATCTACACTACTCTTACACCAGATATGAGTTGCACTGAGGTGACACTGTGCCCTGGCAGGCAGGCACTTAAACGCATACGTGTGAAGGAAACTGACTGCTATTATTTAACACAGTCAAAAAAGTGTTTTTTTTTTTAAATCTACACTACTGTTACACCAGATATGAGTTGCACTGGGGTGACACTGTGCCCTGGCAGGCAGGCAGGCAGGCACTTAAACGCACACGTGTGAAGGAAACTGATTGCTATTATTTAACACAGTCAAAAAAGTGTTGTTTTTTTTAAATCTACACTACTGTTACACCAGATATGAGTGGTGGCACTGGGCAAGTGGGCACAGTATACATGTGAACCTGACACACACGCTGGCAGGCAGGCAACTGCAATTAGATTACACAGGAACAAAAAAAAAAGCAGCCCTAAAAAGGGCTTTTTGGGGTGCTGTCCTTACAGCAGAGATCAGATGAGTCCTTCAGGACTGTAGTGGACACTGAATACCTAGCTATAGATTTCCCTACTAAATCAGCAGCAGCTACACTGTCCCTCCTCTCCCTAAGAATGCAGCTTCCGAATGAATCTAAAATGGATGCTGTCCAGGAGGTAGGAGGGTCTGGGAGGGAGGGTTTGCTGCTGATTGGCTGGAATGTGCCTGCTGACTGTGAGGTACAGGGTCAAAGTATTACTCAATGATGACGAATAGGGGGCGGATCGAACATCGCATATGTTCGCCCACAGCGGCGAACGCGTACATGCTATGTTCGCCGGGAACTATTCGCCGGCGAACAATTCACAACAACACTACTTACCGATAAAATAAACCCTAAGCTAGCTACAATATAACTAATAGCTACATTATAGCTAGCTTAGGAATTATATTTATTTCACAGGCAACTTTGTATTTATTTTAACTAGGTACAATAGTTATTAAATAGTTAATAACTATTTAATAACTACCTAGCTAAAATAAGTACAAAATTACCTGTAAAATAAATCCTAACCTAAGTTACAATTACATCTAACACTACAATATCATTAAATAAATTACCTAAACTACCTACAATTAATTACAATTAAATTCAATAAACTAAATTGCGAAAAAAAAAACACTAAATTACAGAAAAAAAATTACAAGAAGTTTAAACTAATTACAGCTAATCTAAGCCCCCTAATAATGGCCTTTTGTGGGACATTGCCCCAAAGTAATCAGCTCTTTTACCTGTAAAAAAAAAAAAATACAATACCCAATCCCCAACATTACAACCCACCACCCACACACCCCTACTCTAAAACCCACCCAATCCCCCCTTAATAAAACCTAACACTACCCCATTGAAGATCACCCTACCTTGAGCCGTCTTCACCCAGCCGGGCACCAGTGGTTATCTGATCCGGGCAGAAGTCTTCATCCTATCCAGGCAGAAGAGAACATCCAGACTGGCAGAAGTCTTCATCTTATCCGGGCAGAAGAGGACATCCGGACCGGCAGAACGCTTCATTCAAGTGGCATCTTCTACCTTCTTCCATCCAACAAGGAGCGACTCCATCTTGAAGACATCTGGCGTGGAACATCCTTCCTGGCATACGAACTAACGACGAATGACGGTTCCTTTAAATGACGTCATCCAAGATGGCGTCCCTCGAATTCCGATTTGCTGATAGGATTCTATCAGCCAATCGGAATTAAGGTAGGAAAAATCTGATTGGTTGATTTAATCAGCCAATCGGATTGAAGTTCAATCCGATTGGCTGATTGGATCAGCCAATAGAATGCAATGTCAATTCTATTGGCTGATCCAATCAGCCAATCGGATTGAACGTCAATCCAATTGGCTGATTAAATCAACCAATCAGATTTTTCCTACCTTATTTCCGATTGGCTGATAGAATCCTATCAGCCAATCAGAATTCGAGGGACGCCATCTTGGATGACGTAATTTAAAGGAACCGTCATTCGTCGTTAGTCGTCGTGCTGGAAGGATGCTCCTCGCCGGATGTCTTCAAGATGGAGTCGCTCCTCGTCGGATGGAAGAAGATAGAAGATGCCGCCTGGATGAAGCCTTCTCCCGGTCCAGATGTTCTCTTCTGCCCGGATAGGATGAAGACTTCTGCCGGTCTGGATGTCCTCTTCTGCCCGGATAGGATGAAGACTTCTGCTGGTCTGGATGTCCTCTTCTGCCCCATCGGATGAAGACTTCTGGCCGGATCGGATGACCACTTGTGCCCGGCTGGGTGAAGACGGCTCAAGGTAGGGTGATCTTCAATGGGGTAGTGTTAGGTTTTTTAAGGGGGGATTGGGTGGGTTTTAGAGTAGGGGTGTGTGGGTGGTGGGTTGTAATGTTGGGGGGGTATTGCATTTTTTTTTTACTTGTAAAAGAGCTGATTACTTTGGGGAAATGCCCCGCAAAAGGCCCTTTTAATGGCTATTTGTAATTTAGTATAGGGTAGGGCATTTTATTATTTTGGGGGGCTTTTTTATTTTATTAGGGGGATTAGATTAGGTGTAATTAGTTTAAACTTCTTGTAATTTTTTTTTTTCTGTAATTTAGTGGGGGGTTTTTTCCGTAATTTAGTTCATTGAATTTAATTGTAATTAATTGTATGTAGTTTAGGTAATTAGTTTAATTATAGTGTAGTGTTAGGTGTTATTGTAACTTAGGTTAGGATTTATTTTACAGGTAATTTTGTACTTATTTTAGCTAGGTAGCTATTAAATAGTTAATAACTATTTAATAACTATTGTACCTAGTTAAAATAAATACAAAGTTGCCTGTAAAATAAAAATAAATCATAAGCTAGCTACAATGTAACTATTAGTCATATTGTAGCTATCTTATGGTTCATTTTATAGGTAAGTATTTAGTTTTAAATAGGAATAATTTATTTAATTGTAGTTATTTTATTTAGATGTATTTAAATTATATTTAAATTAGAGGGGTGTTAGGGTTAGGGTTAGACTTAGGTTTAGGTGTTAATAACTTTATTATAGTGGCGGCAACGTTGGCGGCGGCAGATTAGGGGTTAATTAATTTAATATAGTTGCGGCGACTTTGGGGGGGGCAGATTAGGGGTTAATAACTATAATGTAGGTGTCGGCGAAGTTGGGGGCAGCAGATTAGGGGGTTATAACTATAATATAGGTGTCGGCGGTGTTGGGGGCAGCAGATTAGGCGTTTATAACTATAATGTAGGTGGTGGCGGTGTCCGGAGCAGCAGATTAGGGGTTAATTCTATAATGCAGGTGGCGACGATGTCGGGGGTGGCAGATTAGTTAGGGGTTAATAAGTGTAAGATTAGGGGTGTTTAGACTCGGGGTTCATGTTAGGGTTTTAGGTGCAGACATATTTTTTCTTTCCCCATAGGAAACAATGGGGCTGTGTTAGAAGCTGCTTTTTGCAGATGTTAGTTTTTTCCAGCCAGCTCAGCCCCATTGTTTCCTATGGGGAAATTGTGCATGAGCACGTTTAGCCAGCTTAACGCTACCGTAAGCAACGCTGGTATTGAGGTGAGATGTGGAGTTAAATTTTGCTCTACACTCACCTTTTTGCGACTAACGGCAGGTTTAAAAAAAACTGTAATACCAGCGTTGGCTTAAGGGAGCGGTGGAAAAAAATGGAGTGTTAGAGCCGCAAGCCTTACCAACAAAAACTCGTAATTTAGCTGAGTGAAATTAATCCCTTGTGTTTCATGTCCCATTTAATATTTTTTTTAAACACACCTTTTTCTATTCAAAACGTACATTGCTTCTAATGACTGATTTACGCTTTACATGCTACAACACATGATTAACTATATGTCATACCTCAGGTTGCCACCTCAGCCATGTTTTCCTGGACACTTATGATTTACACATGATGCAGGGTGTGCAGAGGGAAACATAAATTTCACCCCTAAACTGCACATGAAAAGTAATCCTTGACAGCACTATTCATATTCCTCCCTTCATACCTTGCACCATGTGTAACTCATAAGTATCCATGAAAAGATGGCCGAGGTGGGAATCCTAGTCACACCTGATATTCCGCTAGTTTACGAGTTTTCAGCACTATAGGGAAATTAACGACCGCCACAAAAGCGGCGTTATTTCACCTCCCTATATCGCTGCTATTACAAGTTTTGAAAAAGCAGGCTTGTGCGGGTGATATGGTGGGGTTTAGCTCCATACCGCACCAAAATACAAGCGCTGCTTTGACATGCTCGTGCGCGATTTCCCCATAGACATTAATGGGGAGAGCTGGCAAAAAAGAAGCCTAACACCTGCAATCGCAGAAATAAAAGCTCCGAAACGCAGGCCCATTGATGTCTATAGGGAAAGAAAAAGTTATGTTTAAACCTAACACCCTATCATAAAAACCACGTCTAAACACCCCTAATCTGCCGCCCCCGACATCGCCACCACCTACATAATGTTATTAACCCCTAATATGCCGCCCTTAACATCGCTGCCACCTAAATAAAAATATTAACCCCTAATCTGCCACCCTTAACATCGCCGCCATCTACATGTTATTAACCCCTAAGCCCCAATTTTGCCACCACTATACTAAAGTTATTAACCCCTAAACCTCTGGCCTCCAACATCACTAACACTAAATAAATATATTAACCCCTAAACCTAACCCTAACCCTAAGCATACCCCTAACCCTAACGTAACCCTAAGCCTAAGTCTAACCCTAACCCCCCTAACTTAAATATAATTAAAATAAAGCTAAATAAACCTTACAATTATTAACTAAATAATTCCTATTTAAAACTAAATACATACTTACCTGTAAAATAAAACCTAAGCTACCTAAAATATAACTAATAGTTATATTGTAGCTACGTAAGGTTTTATTTTTCTTTCACAGGTAAGTTTGTATTTATTTTAACTAGGTAGACTAGTTAGTAAATAGTTATTAACACACAACCAACCCCCCCCAAATAAAACCTATCTAAATAAACCTAAGCTTACCATTGCCCTGAAAATGGCATTTGGATGGGCATTGTCCTTAAAAGGGCATTTAGCTGTTTTACATTGCCCAAACCCTAAGCTAAAAAAAAACACCCAAAAAAACCTTAAAAAACCTAACACTAACCCCCGACTATCCATTTACAGTTATCGAAGTCGGGACATCCATCCTCATCCAGCCGGCGAAGTCATCATCCAGGCGGCAAGAAGACTTCATCCGGGCGGCCTCTTCCATCTTCATCCAGCCGGCAAAGTCCTCATCCAGATGGCAAGAAGTCTTCATCCAGACGGCATATTCTATCTTCATCCATCCAGAGCGGAGTGGGTCCATCTTCAAGACATCCGGCGCGGAGCATTCTCTTCTTACGATCGTCTCTATAAAATGAAATTTCCCTTTAGGTAACGTCATCCAAGATGGCGTCCCTTACATTCCTATTGACTGAAATATTTCTATCAGCCAACAGGAATTAAAGGGTAAAAAATCCTATTGGCTGTTGCAATCAGCCAATCGGATTGAGCTTTCATCCTATTGGCTGATCCAATCAGTCAATAGGATTGAGCTCTCATTCTAGTGGCTGTTCCAATCAGCGAATAGGGTGAAAGCTCAATCCTATTGGCTAATTGCAACAGCCAATAGGATTTTTTCCCCTTTAATGCCTATTGGCTGATAGAAATATTTCAGCCAATAGGAATGTAAGGGACGCTATCTTGGACGATCGTAAGAAGAGGATGCTCCGCGCCAGATGTCTTGAAGATGGACCCGCTCCACGCTGGATGGATGAAGATAGAAGATGCCGTCTGGATGAAGATTTCTTGCCTTCTGGATGAGGACTTTGCCGGCTGGATGTAGATGGAAGAGGCTGTCCGGATGAAGACTTCTTGCCACCTGGATAATGACTTTGCCAACTGGATGAGGATGGATGTCTGGACTTCAATAACTGTAAGTGGATCGTCAGGGGTTAGTGTTAGGTTTTTTTAAAGTTTTTTTTTGTTGTTGTTTAGCTTAGGGTTTGGGCATGTAAAAGAGCTAAATGCCCATCAGGGCCATTGGCAATTTAGTGTAGGCTAGGTTTTTTTTTTTTTAATTTGGGGGGGGGGGATTTTTTATTTTGATAGGGCTATTAGATTAGGAGTAATTAGTTTTTTATTTTTGATAATTTCATTTTTTATTTATTGTAATTTAGTATTTATTTTTTTGTAATTTAGGAAATTGTATTTTAATAATTTTCGGCTAGATCACGAGTTTGGCGTTAGGGTAAAAAGCAGCGTTAAGGGGTCCTAACGCTGCTTTTTACCGCCCGCTGGTATTACGAGTCTGGCAGGTACAGGTGTACCGCTCACTTTTCTTCCGCAACTCGAGGCTACCGCAAATCTCCTTACGTCAATTGCGTATCCTATCTTTTTAATGGGATTTGCCTAACGCTGGTATTACGAGTCCCTGAAGAAGTGAGCGGTAGACCCTCTCTTTTCAAGACTCCTACCTCATTTAAAAGTCAGTAGTTAAGAGTTTTATGGGCTAACGCCGGAACATAAAGCTCTTAACTAAAGTGCTAAAAAGTACACTAACACCCATAAACTACCTATTAACCCCTAAACTGAGGCCCCCCCACATCTCAAACACTAAAATAATTTTTTTAACCCCTAATCTGCCGACCGGACATCGCTGCCACTTTAATAAATGTATTAACCCCTAAAGCGCTGCACTCCCTCCTCGCAAACACTAGTTACATTTTATTAACCCCTAATCTGCCCCCCCAATGTTGCTGCCACCTACCTACATTTATTAACCCCTAATCTTCCGAGCCCGACGTCGTCGCTACTATAATAAATTTATTAACCCCTAAACCTAAGTCTAACCCTAAGTCTAACCCCCCTAACTTAAATATAATTTAAATTAAACAAAATAAATGTAACATAATTAAATAAATTAATCCTATTTAAAATTAAATACTTACCTATAAAATAAACCCTAAGATAGCCACAATATAACTAATAGTTACATTGTAGCTAGCTTAGGGTTTATATTTAATTTACAGGTAAGTTTGTATTTATTTTAACTAGGTAGAATAGTTATTAAATAGTTATTAACTATTTAATAACTACCTAGCTAAAATAAGTACAAAATTACCTGTAAAATAAATCCTAACCTAAGTTACAATTACACCTAACACTACACTATCATTAAACTAATTACCTAAACTACCTACAATTAATTACAATTAAATTAAATAAACTAAATTACGAAAAAAACAAACACTAAATTACAGAAAATAAAAAAAGAATTACAAGAATTTTAAACTAATTACACCTAATCTAATCCCCCTAATAAAATAAAAAAGCCCCCCAAAATAATAAAAGTTCCCTACCCTATACTAAATTACAAATAGCCCTTAAAAGGGCCTTTTGCAGGTTAAAAGGGCCTTTTGCAGGGCATTGCCCCAAAGTAATCAGCTCTTTTACCTGTAAAAAAAAATACAATACCCCCCAACATCACAACCCACCACCCACACACCCCTACACTAAAACCTACCCAATCCCCCCTTAAAAAACCTAACACTAACAACCTGAAGATCACCCTACCTTGAGCTGTCTTCACCCAGCCGGGCACAAGTGGTCCTCCATACGGCAGAAGTCTTCATCCGATCGGGGCAGAAGAGGTCCTCCAGACGGCAGAAATCTTCATCCAGGCGGCATCTTCTATCTTCATCCTTCCGGAGCGGAGCGGGTCCATCTTCAATCCAGCCAACGCGGAGCATCCTCTTCAAACAAAGTCCTAACAAAGAATGAAGGTTCCTTTCAATGACGTCATCCAAGATGGCGTCCCTTGAATTCCGATTGGCTGATAGAATCAGTTAATAGGATTGACCTTGCATTATATTGGCTGTTCCAATCAGTTATTAATTAGTAATTAGTTTAATGATAGTGTAGTGTTAGGTGTAATTGTAACTTAGGTTAGGATTTATTTAACAGGTAATTTTGTACTTATTTTAGCTAGGCAGTTATTAAATAGTTAATAACTATTTAATAACTATTCTACCTAGTTAAAAAAAATACAAAGTTGCCTGTAAAATAAAAATAAATCCTAAACTAGCTACAATGTAACTATTAGTTATATTGTAGCTATCTTAGGGTTTATTTTATCGGTAAGTATTTAGTTTTAAATAGGAATAATTTAGTTAATGATAGGAATTTTATTTAGAATTATTTAAATTATATTTAAGTTAGGGGGTGTTAGGGTTAGACTTAGGTTTAGGGGTTAATAACTTTATTATAGTGGCGGCGACGTTGGGGGGGCAGATTAGGGGTTAATAAATATAATGTAGGGTTCGGCGATGTTGTGGGCAGCAGATTAGGGGTTCATAAGTATAATGTAGGTGGCGGCGGTGTCCAGAGCGGCAGATTAGGGGTTAATAATATAATGTAGGTGTCAGCGATAGCGGGGGTGACAGATTAGGGGTTAATAAGTGTAAGATTAGGGGTGTTTAGACTCGGGTTCATTTTAGGGTTTTAGGTGCAGAAGTAAATTTTCTTTCCCCATAGGAAACAATGGGGCTGCGTTAGGAGCTGAACGCTGATTTTTTGCAGGTGTTAGTTTTTTTTCACCCAGCTCAGCCCCATTGTTTCCTATGGGGAAATCGCGCACGAGCACATTTTGCCAACTTACTGCTACCGTAAGCAACGCTGGTATCGAGGTGAGATGTGGAGCTAAATTTTGCTCAACGCTCACTTTTCTGAGGCTAATGCCGGCTTGCAAAAAACTCGTAATACCAGCGTTGTTTAAAGGGAGCGGTAAGAAAAAAAGGAGCGTTAGCACTGCACAGCCTTACCGACAAAACTTGTGATCTAGCCGTTTATTAATTTTATTTTATTGTAATGTTATTTTTTAGTGTAAGGCAGGTTAGATTTTATTTTACAGGTAACTGTATTTATTTTAGCTATGTAGTTAGTAAATAGTTAATAAATATTTACTAACTAGTCTAATAGGTCAAACTAGGTCTACCTAGTTAAAATAAATACAGACTTACCTGTGAAATAAAAATAAAACCTAAGGTAGCTACTATTAGTTATATTGTAGCTAGCTTAGGTTTTATTTGACAGGTAAGTAAGTATTTAGTTTTAAATAGGAATTTGTTAGTTAATTATTGTAAGGTTTATTTAGATTTATTTTAATTATATTTAAGTTAGGGGGTGTTAGGCTTAGGTTACGTTAGGGTTTGGGTTAGACTTAGGGTTAGGGTTACGTTAGGGTTTAATATATTTATGTAGAATTAGTGATGTGGGGGGCTTTCGGTAAATGGGTTAATAGTTTATTTTAGTATATTTCGTTGTGGGGGGCTTGCGATTTAGTAGTTAATAGGTTTATTATAGCAGCGGTGTGGGCGGACAGCAGATTAGAGGTTGATAATCTTTAAATAGTGTTTGCGATGTGGGAGGGAGGCGGTTTAGGGGTTAATAGGTTTATTATAGTGGCGACGATGTCGGGGAGCGGCGGAATAGGGATTAATAATTTATTTTAGTGTTTGTGATGCAGGAGGGCTTCAGTTTAGGCGTTAATAGGTAGTTTATGGTTGTTAGTGTACTTTTTAACACTTTAGTTATGAGTTTTATGCTACAGCTTTGTAACGTAAAACTCATAACTACTGACTTTAGATGGCGGTACGGATCTTGTGGTTATAGAGTGTACCACTCACTTATTGGCCTTCCAGGCAAGCTCGTAATACCGGCACTATGGAAGTCCCATCGTAAAATGACTTTTTTAAAAGTGCGGTACTGACATTGCGTGACGGACAAAAAGGTGTGTGGTACACCTATACCAACAAGACTTGTAATAGCGGCGTTAAGGAAAAAGTAGCGTTATGAAACATAACGCTGCTTTTTCACTCATAACGCCAAACTCATAATCTAGCTGTTTGCTCCTCTCACTAATCTCCACATCTTCATTTACATGTATGTTGTCAATTTGTATACAATTTGTTATGTTGTATAAAGGTATATAAAAGCATTGACTAACCTTTAAACAGATTTGCATAACTAAGAATTTTATATTAATAATGTTTTTTCAATTGTTTAAATACAGATATATATATATCCTCGATAAGGGGTTTATTTGCAGAGTGTTGTTTAATACTGTGACATTCTTGAGTTAGACAATTTAAACATTATAGCACTGACTGTCCTTTTAAGTGAGCACACTTACGGCTAGATATGGAGTTTGGCGGTAGATGGGTTGTTAACGCTACGCGTGGTTTATGTCTAACGCACGGCATTGTTTGACTCCGGTATTTAGAGTTAAAAAAAGACCATCTAACGATTCTCCTAACGTGTGTATGTCACACGCGGAATCCTGCCCGCGTTAGACAGTCTCCCATAGAGATCAATGGAAAAGCCAAAAAATAGCTTTTTTCACCTAACACTCGATCTCGCGAGAAATACGCACGGCTCGGTCATATAACGCATACCACATCATGCACAACAATAACACGCCGCAAATGTCACAACAACAATCAATCAACAAAGCACAAAAGCATTACACATTCACAAACGGGGGGATTTTTAATAAAATTTAATACGGGGAATACGCATATACTTTAAGATGCGGAAATTCGCAAAATAACAAAAAGGAATAAAAAATATATACATACACTAGAAAAATAATCGCATTCAATATCACTATATATTAGGACAAACATACATATACAACACTTCACTAATAACACACCATCGCAAATTCACATTTAAACAGAATACTATTGGACAATGTTAGAGAAAACGACCACTATGACATCATCGCATTCTACACATTCCACAAATACTAACTCAAAATGAGCATGCGCACATTCACACACCTAATACACATTGCACAAATACGAATTGCTAATAATGCACACCTGAACACAATTTACAACGCAAATAGGTACATCATTAAACATTTACACAGGGTATATAAGCACCACACAAGCATGGCTTCTTTGACTGTGTTGCTGGTGGGTCTTTGGAGATTGGAGGTTTAAGATTAGAGAGTTGGTGCATTATTGTGAGTGAGTTAGTGTTAGCGTGAGAGAGTCAGTTGGTAGTGTTATCGTGAGTGAGTTAGTGGGAATTAGTGGGAGTGGGAGAGAGTCTGTTAGTGGGAGCGTGAGTGAGTTAGTGGGAGTGGGAGTTTTTAGCGAGAGTTGTTAGTGGGAGCGTGAGTTAGTGGTAGTTAGTGAGAGTTAGTGGGAGTGTTTGTTAGTGAGAATTAGTAGTAGTGTGAGTTAGCGAGCGAGTGATTTTTCTGTACACGTAACACATTTACACGCAAACACATTCAATACATACATACACTTATCAATAACACTACATACACTCCATACCCCATACCCTCTCATACTACACTCTATACCCCATTCCCTGTACTCCCATTCCCTGTAATCCCATTTATTCTTATCCCATACCCCATCCCCATCCCATCCCCTAGTTACATTTAGTTTACATATCCTCCTTTTTGTCTTCTTCTTCATTTTGTTCATTTAAATACTCCTTACCCTCTTTTATTTATATCCCTTTCACACTTTCAGCACTTTTTTCGTCTTTTTAGTTCTTTATTTTGACCCCCTTTCATTTGATCACACTCACTTTTGGGTTGCTTAGTTGGGGTTTAGTTTAGGGAGGAGATGGAGGGCAGGCAGGGGAGAGGTAGAGGGGGGAGGAGAGGGAGGGGGAGAGGAACAGGGCAGGAAGGGGGGCAGAAAGGGGGGGCAGGAAGCGGGGGTGGAAGCGGTGGGTGGACCCAGCCACTTGGTTCAAGATGAACAAGTGGCTGGGCCCAGTGGCGGACAGAGTAGGGCTTCACAGTCCGGGAAACAGAGGGCATCGTCACAGGGGAAGGCCAAGGCGACTAGGGAGGCAAGGTTTTCGATGGAGGAGAAGGAGGCCCTCGTCGAGGCCTATATGGCCAGGTATAGGAGGCTGCAGCACCAGAAGACTACCCCGACTGACAAGAGGAGGCTCTGGAATGAGATAAGAAATGCAGTCAATGCAGTGGGTGGCCGGAACAGAGATATGGACTCTATAAAACATCTATACCGGAACTGCAAAATGGATCTCAAGAAAAAGTTAAGCCTGGAGGCCCGACATGCCGCAGGAACCGGTGGCGGACCTGCCCTGGAAATAGAGTACTGCCGATGGGAGGAAATGTTGCGGCCCAGCATCTCCGAGGTGGATATATTCGGTATCGGAGGAATTGATACCGGGAACCTGCCACTCTCATCTGACGGTAAGCTCATTTAAGAATAAATTCACATACGAATGTATTTCAAGGGACACTATACGCAAACCTTTACTTTCATGATTCAGGTAGCGAATACAATTTGACATAACATTCAAATGTACTTATATTACCTAATTTGAATCATTCTTGAGATATATTTTAATGAAGAAATAGACATGCACACGGTGAAACAATCACAGGAGGCAGCTATATTCAGCTACCAATCAGCATCTTCTAAGCATATCTAGATATGCTTTTCAGCAAAGAATATCCAGAGAATGAAGCTAATTAGATAAGAAAAGGACATTAGAAAGTTGTTTATAAATGTATGCTTCTAAATCATGAAAGATAAAACATTGGGTATAATGTCCCTTTAAGGATCAGATTAATGCTATTACGCTGTTTACACGCATTCACAATTACTTTGCGGTTACATCAGTATCTAGGCTATAGGTTAGGTGTGCATTTAAACAGACTGAAAACAAACGCTAAAACATTCAGATTTAACAGAGATATCACAAACACGGTTTAGAAAATGCGGAAATCGTATTGATTCTTAGATTTCAAAGTGGATTAATGATTCTGCTTTTGTAATTGTATCGTAAGCTAAGTCATTTAAAGCTTGATTTGGAAATATGCTAATATATACATTTTTTATTTGTTCAAATATACAGAGTCCGGGGAGGAGGCAGCACAACAAATACAGCCTCCTCCATCTCCCCGGGATGAGAGTGGTGGGGAGGAATTTCCACTTCGGAGGGAAGAGGCCCCCCGTGACGAAGAGCGCACGGAAGCTGATGAAGAGGCCCCGGAAGCAGAGGAGGAGCCCGCGGAACCAGAGGACCCTCAAAGACCCGCACCCCGCCATGCACGGGCACCCCGCCGTGCACGGGTACCCCGCCGTGCACAACAAGAGGAAATAGCGGAGGTGCGGGTTCTACTAGACTACATAGACCAGATGCGTAACTCCCGGATACAAAATATAGAAGGCCGAACTAGAATTCTTGAAGGACAAAACAAAATAATTGAAGGACAAAACCAAATTATTGAAGGACAAAACCAAATAATAAACATACTTAATAGAATAGAAGAAGGGCAAAACACAATCATTAATCTACACCAAGAGATGTTTAATTTTTTCCGGGAGGCGAATGCTGGTCTGCCTCCTGGTCTGCCTCCTGGTCCGCCTCCTGCTGCTGGGCCTCCTGCTGCTGGGCCTCTTGCTGCTGGGCCATCTTCTCCTCCTCAGCCATCTTCTCCTCCTCACCTTGGTCGTCCCAGTACTCTTCCTTCCACTCTTCCCACAACATCTCCAAGGAGAACTTGTCAGAGTCGGCAGTTGCCCCTCCCAGAGCCTCAGCCCCGTGGGAAGAGGGGAAGGAAGAGGAAGTAAGTATTTGTTTTCATGTTTAATGTTTTTTTTATTTAATGTGTAATGGATAGGTATGTGATGATGTGGTTTTCATACACTTGTGGACCACACTCTGTATATAATCGACTTCTATGGGACCGGGTCCATGGAGGCAGATTGTTTGCAGAGTGTGGGTTATAAGTGTGTGAAAACCACATCATCACATACCTATCCTTGTTCATGATATTGATTGGTTTCTGTGATGTGATGTCCAAACTGTTTCCCGAATCGCAAACAAAATTACCATTACAATTATCCATGATGGCATATTACTGCTTGAATGCCAATAACACAGCTTAAAGGGACAGTCAGAAAATTTTTGATTACAAAGAAAACACTGTATTACGCATTATCAAGTTGGAAACAACAAAACATGGAGAAATACGTGTGATTTATGTGCTTACCCTTGTATCTATGACTATGAAAAATGAACACTTATTTGTTGTTCTGACCTAACAACATTTTAGATATCAATGATCAATACATGGTAAATAATATGCTCTATGAGCACAAGGTTTAACATATACAAATGCTATCCAAATGCCCTCTAGTGGTCAAATTGTATAATGATTACATGCACTCTTCAAGCTAGAAGAAATCAGCACACGAACCTCATAGGTTTAGCTAGCAAATTAAAATAAACACAGACAAATGATTAATTGGTGAGAAAACTTTGATATCATTGATATTACAAAATTGACTTTTAGAATAATGCAAAACATTATTTGTTTTCTAAACTGTCCCTTTAAGAAAATTACATATCCTAACATATATTTGAAGATTGTTGGTATATCTACATGTACTTGTTCAAACAATAAATATTGAAAACAGATTTATATTGACGTGTTAAATAAAGTCTATTTTCTTAAAGAGACATTATTGTGTTCATTTATTTTCAGAAAGACATTTGTTTTAACAATGAATATGGTTTAAAGTCCTTTTAGGAGTGGGGGGGGTGAAAATATGAAAACAATAATATATTTGGAGATTAACCAATGTGGAACTCATACATGATACAAAAATAAACATTTGCATTAAAGGGACAGTATACTATATTTTTAACAGAACTGTATGTAATAGACACTACTACAAACAACAAGATTAACATATACTGATATCAATATTACAAAGCTTCAAACACTTTCAAAGAAAATCGGGTTAGCTCTATTGAAAATATAGATGAACCCCCATTACAACCGTAAAACAAGACAATACACCATCATACACAAAACAGGAGAAAGCTGGAGATGGTACTCACATGAAACTTAGAGGCTTGGCGAGGAGTCTGATAATTAATTACATTTTATTTGAACAGAAGCAAAATGAAACCTGTATTTGTTAAACAATGGACTATCTAACTAGAGACCAAATTAAAAGATTTCATTTATAATGTGAGTGTCTAATGAACCTTTAATAAAATATACAACGAAATTACATTTAGAAGAAGTCGGCATCATATATTTAGCATATGATAAAGATAAATGCATATTGATTACTTTATTCTAACACAATAGCGCATATTTATTAATTAGATATCTTTAACATTAAACACAACAGTCATTTTTCTGAAAAAGGAACATATTGTTGACAAACATATTAAACAACATGGACTATAGAGATTTGCACTTGCCTCGAAATATCATATGCATGAAAACATTTTGCTTTCGTTCGTTTATTCAACCAGACATCCAGCAAAAGAGAATTTGGTGGTCTTTATCAGCTACGGGTCAACAATGTAACATGATGCAAATAATACATATTCGCAAGGTTATTAAAATTGGCTGCAGTCACAAACGTGTTTAACGTGCACAAACAAATATTGCGGGACTACGTAATACAATCAGACATTTTTTTACCTTTGCATGTGACGTCTTAACATGGCGCTTCCTTGATCACGTAAGAACGCCATCCAATAAAAGGCACATTCTTGATCACGTAAGAACGCCCCAAAAAAAAGGCGCATCCTTGATCGCGTCAAAACGCCATCCAATAAAAGGCACATTCTTGATCACGTAAGAACGTCAGTCAATACAAGGAATCATTGGACAGCCTGGCAGGTGACGTCTTAATCAACATGGCACATCCGAGATCGCTGAAAAACCGCAGCCAATACAAGGACTCAGTTGACAGCTTGGCATATCACTAAGAAACGTATTTATATTTTAGGAACTAGTATGTGTCTAGATTGCTATCTAGGAATGTCACGAAATCTTGAATCATCTTTTCGGACTTGACTGTCCCTTGAACTATAGCTATGGTGTATATCTTTAACATTTAAAAGATACACATGAGAAATACATATGCCATTGATGTTTTAATATATGTTTTGATTGTTTGGGAATAACAATAATTATACATGGATTGATTAAACGTGTCATTTATTCAAGTTTAAATATGGTCAGCCTACCTATAGCCATATATGGGAGGAGAAGTAGTTTGTTAACATATTTGTTAAAAAATATTCATCATCTAAAATATGCACATTACACACAGAGATTGATTTGGTTACACTTTTACAATAAGATAGAATTGAAAATGAAATACATGTGCTGTCAACATTACAATAAGATTGTTTATTAATAAGATTATTATTCATGTAAAATATTGTTCATGTAAAAAGGACAAAAACGCTTTAGAAATGGAAATACATTCATTAACAATTGTGCTCACCATCACTTAAAGGGACATGATTTTTTTTTTAAAAAGAGGATACACATAGACAATACTTTTTCAATAAAATGAACACTTTACAGGGATTATATCATTGTATCAATCCTCAGATCATTTGTTAAAGGTGCATCAATTCATGCAGAGTTTCTAAATACACACATGGATGTGAAAATTTAAATATACATATATACACAAATAACAATCTATATATACATATATAAAACAATTACTATGCTAATCATAATCATGCAATGATAAAGCTAAGAGAAAAATATATAAAGACAAATAATAAGATTACATTGGAGATGTTAATCTTAAAGTCATTTACAATTGTCTTACATATATGATTTTTGTTAAAAAATTATTTTTGGTAGGTCCCTTTAAGGATCAACAAGATAAACTAGAGCTTTCAAATAATAACATGAAGAATGAGGACAAAGAATCGTGCAATGACATGTCTTTTATTAGTATGTAAGAAAACATCAACAACGTTTAGAAATAATCTTGTAAAAATAAGGAATATTTGAGCCATATGACAAGGTAACAGAGTGCATCACAGTCCATGAAGAGAGTTGCCAAGGGCCACCATAGCCCCATTGGAGACATATGACAAGGTAACAGAGTGCATCACAGTCCATGAAGAGAGTTGCCAAGGGCCACCATAGCCCCATTGGAGACATATGACAAGGTAACAGAGTGCATCACAGTCCATTAAGAGAGTTGCCAAGGGCCACCATAGCCCCATTGGAGACATATGACAAGGTAAAAGAGTGCATCATAGTCCATGAAGAGAGTTGCCAAGGGCCACCATAGCCCCATTGGAGACATATGACAAGGTAACAGAGTGCATCACAGTCCATGAAGAGAGTTGCCAAGGGCCACCATAGCCCCATTGGAGACATATGACAAGGTAACAGAGTGCATCACAGTCCATGAAGAGAGTTGCCAAGGGCCACCATAGCCCCATTGGAGACATATGACAAGGTAACAGAGTGCATCACAGTCCATGAAGAGAGTTGCCAAGGGCCACCATAGCCCCATTGGAGACATATGACAAGGTAACAGAGTGCATCACAGTCCATGAAGAGAGTTGCCAAGGGCCACCATAGCCCCATTGGAGACATATGACAAGGTAACAGAGTGCATCACAGTCCATGAAGAAAGTTGCCAAGGGCCACCATAGCCCCATTGGAGACATATGACAAGGTAACAGAGTGCATCACAGTCCATGAAGAGAGTTGCCAAGGGCCACCATAGCCCCATTAGAGACATATGACAAGGTAACAGAGTGCATCACAGTCCATGAAGAGAGTTGCCAAGGGCCACCATAGCCCCATTGGAGACATATGACAAGGTAACAGAGTGCATCACAGTCCATGAAGAGAGTTGCCAAGGGCCACCATAGCCCCATTGGAGACATATGACAAGGTAACAGAGTGCATCACAGTCCATGAAGAGAGTTGCCAAGGGCCACCATAGCCCCATTGGAGACATATGACAAGGTAACAGAGTGCATCACAGTCCATGAAGAGAGTTGCCAAGGGCCACCATAGCCCCATTGGAGACATATGACAAGGTAACAGAGTGCATCACAGTCCATGAAGAGAGTTGCCAAGGGCCACCATAGCCCCATTGGAGACATATGACAAGGTAACAGAGTGCATCACAGTCCATGAAGAGAGTTGCCAAGGGCCACCATAGCCCCATTGGAGACATATGACAAGGTAACAGAGTGCATCACAGTCCATGAAGAGAGTTGCCAAGGGCCACCATAGCCCCATTGGAGACATATGACAAGGTAACAGAGTGCATCACAGTCCATGAAGAGAGTTGCCAAGGGCCACCATAGCCCCATTGGAGACATATGACAAGGTAAAAGAGTGCAACAGGCACAACAATAAACTTTGAAAAAGGCCAAATGGCAACAATAAAAAAAACATCAACATGTGGACAGAGGATTCTTATCTGCGACCTTGGAGCATCTCTAGATCCTCCACTTACTGGTCATCCTCTTCATTGTCCTGTGCATGTCCAGCTCCAGATTCAGGCCTTGAAGTTAATCGCATGATTTCATGCAGAATCAAGTCCTGAACCCGGAGCTGGGCCTGCATGGTGTCGTTCATCCCTCTCAGGCCAGCTGCGTTCCTCAACACGGCCTGCTCTACTCGTGCTAGACCTTCTAGCATGAGCCATGCTGAGTCACAGCCTAAAATAAAGAATAAATTAAATATTAAGGATAATTACACAACAGACGAAAAAATAAGCAAAGATACATTGTCATCATAAAGACAAATCATTCTTTACATCAATTAGTTTTAATTGATTCTTTACACATGAAATATGTTATTCAGACAGACCGAAATCATTAAAGGGACAGTTTACTCAAACATGTTGTCCCCTTTAATTGGTTTTAGATGATCCACTTATACAGCTTGAGTGTATAAAATCTTGTTAAAGGATTTACATTGTACTTACATTAGCAATTTAAATATTTTAATTATACTGTGGTAGGCACACCTATCCTTAAACATTTTGGCGTTGAGGACAAGCTGTGTAAACATAGCAACCTGAAGAAATTACATTCCCACTGGGTTAGACAAGAGATAATGTATCAACATTTGTACATAAATTGTTGGATCCAAGTAGTGGTGATTGGTATATGTAGTGATATCAAATTAAAGGGACACTGAACCTAAATATTTAATTGACTGATTCAGATAGAGCATGACATTACAAATATGAAAAAATTACACATATTCTTTAAATGTTAGAATTCTCTAGCTAGATTTTGAATGCAAGAATGTCGGATTTTAGGGCAGGCCATATTTGTTTATCAACTTTGTTTGTCCCTGCTGGTTGATGGATACATTCATCCAACAATAAAGAAATGATGTCCACAATTATTTTCTATTTAAAAATAATTCTAGGCATTTCTTTGTTTCAATAAAGATAGCAAGAGAATGAAGAATAATTGATAAGAGTAGTAAATTATAAATTTGATTAACATTGCATGCTCCATTTGAATCACAATAGAAAATATTTACCTTCAGTGTACCTTTAAGTATCTTATAATGTTGATTTTGAATGATACTTACAGCTGTGCCTGGGAAGGACAATCCGACACCCAGGACAATGAAGGTTGAGACAGGGGGGAGGGATGGGATTGGGTTGGGGAGGGATGGGATTGGCTTGGGGAGGGATGAGCTGTTGCTCCGGGGTAGGCCGTACTGCTGTGGAGTGGTGAGTTTGGGTCTGGGCAGCTGTACGGCCCATAATACGGGGAGAGCGGCGAAGGGGGGTGTAGGGGCGTGTATTGGGAGGGACAGGAAATGACAAATGGGAAGGGCCGGCAGGGGTCTGGGCATGGGCAGGAGTCTGGGCCTGGGCAGGGGTCTGGGCATGGTCAGGGGACTGGGCAGGGGCGGAAACCAGATGACCAGAAGTGGCGGATCCATCTGAAAAAAAAAAAATTAACATCTCATACATCATGAAATCAAATCAACGCATTTCAAATTGATTATGTTTTCAATATACTTCGAAGTGTGTTTGAATTTGTAAACAATTATGAAATGAGGATATGGTATGCATATAGGCACTCAGATGAATATCAATTACTGTCTGTACAATTATAACATTATTATTGTGTTTTGGCCTGGAATATGCATGTGACATAATGATGGCATGAATTATACATTTTTAAAAAAAAAAATATTTTCATGCTGCCTGATATAGACAGGGGGCAGTAGTGTATTTGAACAGACAAATAATATTCCTTTTTAAAGTGCAAAAGCTGTAGACTTTGAATGTCTTCAATAAAATGATTTCAAATAAAGCAACATGTTGGAAACATGATAGATATATTTCACATACCATCAGACTCCGAGGCAGCCTCTTCCTCCTCCGTCCCACATGTTAAATCAATCTCTGTAAAACATAACATGTTGTGTACACGTTAAGATCAGATATTATAACATATGTTACTGTTGTTCAAAGACACACATCAATGTTGCATTAAAGATATACACACCCAAAGTTATGATTTACATCATTTTGATGGAGCATACAAATTACATTAGATTTGTTATTCTCAATGATTCAGATTTTCGATGTATTGTTTGTATTAATTTCAAAATCATAAAAGCATAGTACATAGAACATTTAAGATTTCTCATGTGTGTATCACTTGATGACTGTTGTCAAAAATGAACATGGAAACAAACATATGCTATACATCTTCTGAATAACAAAGGTGTAGACTAATAAAGTTGTAATTATTAATCTTTCAATATTCAAAGAAAATTAATATATAATCAGAAGAGAAAATTATATGTTTGTTTCAAATGTTATGCTTCATCAGAATCATGCTCATAATATTGATTACCAATACACCTTCAATGACATATAAATGAGTCAATGGACTTACCAGGGGACCACAAAGGCGGCTCTGTGTCACAGCTGGATTCCTGTGGGCTCCCCACACCAACTCTCTCTATGAATGATATAGATATATATTAGTAAACACATTTGGGATATCACTAAATCACATCTGTATCGAATTTTATGATTAATCAACTTGAAAATGTGAAGAATAGAGCAGTCATTAACCAAAAAAATGCTTGATTGAATCAAGGGGATTCTGTTAAAAATGATGTATTGAACATATGTTTAATTTCTGACTATATTAGACATCAAACTCATCTCATACGATGCTATTGCATATCTAAATATACCCATTGATCAATGTTCTTCAAAGTTTACACACAAACCACATTTTGAAGAACAGCTGTTGACAAATATAAACAAAGACATGTGGCACATCGAGCCATTTGTGCAATGTACAGTAATCTTGTTTAGGACACAACACATATTGATCACAATACAAAACAAAATTGATTAGTACAAATATGTAATCATGGTGCTGTTAGAGTATGCTGATATCTATAAAGTAACTCCAACAGTGAATATGTGAATTATATATCAATATTGTTTAATCCAAAGAATGTAAAGATGAATGAATCTATTGTTTATTAAAGGGACACTGACATGATTTATTTCAATCATTGATTTCACTGTTCAAACTGTTAAAAATGATTTAACATTGACTCCTATTATAATTTGAATGTTGCTACATTTTTATCTTAAAGGCAGATAAGCAATATTGGATTCAATAAATATTGTTTGTTGAAGGTATCCACCAATCATCAATAAAAACCCAGGTTGGTCAACCAAAATTGAGCTGCAGATAAACGTACATTCTTGATTTTAAAATACATTTAGCAATAGAATATTTCACATATGATTATAGTATTATATTTAAATGTTTATTAATATTGCATACTCTATCTGAATGACAACATTAATAATTTTAGCTCAGTATCCCTTTAATATAAAATTATATTGATTTGACAATGTTGGTGTTAATGAATTCTCTACTCCATATGTTGATGTAATGAATGGGATTGAGCATGCAATTCAAATCTAATATGTTATTTAAGGATATCCGAAGAATTATTTAATTTTCATCTATTAAAGGGACATTACATATAAATATTGAACAATGTGGATTTAGTATGTAATGTTCTGTCCATGTTTCTAAGACAAATGTCAATTAAAATGAGACATACCATACTGTGACAAGACCTGCCTTAAGGATCCAGCAGCAACATTCATATCTGTAATATATTAAATGAGGATTGCATATCATTAATACAAATCATGCCATGTTTAAAATCTTTACATTATTAGCAAATCAATTTAAAACTATTAATCCTTTGGTAGTCCCATGAGTTAATTGTTTCCTCAATTAAATTCATGGTAAATATATCCTGTACTCTTATTTTCAATCAGTTGTGTTGTTTACTGTAGCTTTAATTATTTTTTGGTGTTATTTCATTCTCATCAATTGATGGGCATATGTTATAATTTATTTGGATTCTTCTTTTTTTATTATGTATAATATTGAAAATAAGAATACTGTATTCTTCACATATATAATAATTCACATTTCATTTTGACCAACATGTGTAAAGCAATGCCACTTACAGCAAACCCATGTTAACGTGTATGCGCAATTCCATTTTCGCGATCATTGCGCAATGATTCAAAGCGGAATTACGTATCCGTCATTTGACCAACATGTGTAAAGCAATGCCACTTACAGCAAACCCATGTTAACGTGTATGCGCAATTCCATTTTCGCGATCATTGCACAATGATTCAAAGCGGAATTACGTATCCGTCATTTGACCAACATGTGTAAAGCAATGCCACTTACAGCAAACCCATGTTAACGTGTATGCGCAATTCCATTTTCGCGATCATTGCGCAATGATTCAAAGTGGAATTACGTATCCGTCATTTGACCAACATGTGTAAAGCAATGCCACTTACAGCAAACCCATGTTAACGTGTATGCGAAATTCCATTTTCGCTCTGTGACGCATATTCTATAGAGCGCAAGACACATCATTCCTATTTCATGTGTCACTAATCTAAAATCAGATATCTAAACATCATATGTAGTGTATGTTGTGAGATCTGTATAGGTTTAGTATCTGACTATATACACATTTTTTGATAAAAAAAACAAATATTAAGATATTATATGAAGTTGGATAATTACCTGGTTCAGATTCTCCATCTCCTCCCAGGCCACCGGACGGAGAAGCAGCTGCCCTGGCCCCCGCGTCAGGACTTTCAGATCCCGCAGCTGGGAGGGAAGAAGAGGAGGCCGAGGATGGCGAGGATCTAAATCTTTTGGGGACCCGGAGATTGAGGAGCTCGCATAAAGTCACCTCATAAGGGAGTAGGTACAGTTTCCGCGGGGCCTCTCTTTTGCCACCTCTTTTACGGGCTTGTACCCAGTCCCTTATGAGGTTGACTTTTTTTGTTAACCGCAACCTCATATCTCCGAATCTCCTCATGATCTGATCCTGGGTCCTCTGGACGTCACACACCAATCTAACCGCATTGGTGATAGACTCCCAGAGGGCCTTCTTAATGTGCGCATCTGTCAACCTCCTCTTGTTCCCAAACAGCTGGGGATAAAAGTCCTTGACGGCGTGGACCAGTGCAGCGCTCTCCTCCTTGGTGAACCTGGGAGCTGACATGCCTGCTGGGTTGTAGATTTTTTTTTAAAAATATCATATATACTGCCTGCAGGCATTAGAGAACTGACAAAGATGGCAACGTGTAATGGACTTTTATATGGTGAAGTAAACATGAGATGCACCATGGGACAAGTTATCTGTACATCTGATTGGATAAAAGTTTGAAATATTGTTAGAATGTCTGTGAGACCATCCTGACTCAAGTTGTGTTTGTGTGATGAACTCTGATTGGCCGTTCCTTAATGTTTCATATCTTATTAACTTCCTTACACATACCTCATGGTGGTGCTGTTACTTCATTTTTCATGTAGACTTATTAGTAACTCATGGGCCTGTCATGCGGATATGTGTGACGCAGATTTAATATCCGTGATCCGTTAAATATTAATGATTAAATTCTCTTTAAAATCTAATACTGTCACATTATTAAATGTTGTAGACATTTCTCGGTTTAATAACGGTCTGTTTCTTTAATACAAATACACATTTAATATTGTATGTCTTTATTGTTCATAAAATCCATTTATTGACTTATTGTGAAGTATTTATATTGCTCTATTAAATGTATTTCATAATGCACATTGATTGTGTGCTATTGCGTGACATTAGACTCTAATGTTTAAAGATGCTAATCTGGTGTTTCAAGATGCGTTTCCCACGCAATATTTCTTAATGTTCAAATTCAGGTTATAAGGTCAGTAACTTGGATAATCTGTTTATAAATGTTAAACTACAGGTTTGTTTGTTATTAGCAAATAAACCTCGAGCTTGTATTTGTCTGAAGTGCTCATATATGTTATTGTGCAATGGCGTCTTTATTTTTAAATAGACATTACAAACAAACAATTTCATCAAATGATCTGTAGAGATAGAAGATTGTTTAGACTTTAAAATGTAAATCAATTTATCTTAGTATTTAGATATCCTCAACAGAAGAAATTTAAATGCACATGGTTGAGCCAATCACATAAGGCATCTCTGTGCATCCACCAATCTTCATCTACTGAGCCTATCTCGATATGCTTTTCAAGCAAAGTATGTCAAGATAGGAAGAGAAGTAAATACACTATTTAAATCTCTTAAAGGGACACTGTCCAAACAAATTTAGCGTTGGTGATTCAGATTGAGCATGAAATGTTAATCAACTTTATAATTTAATCCGATTCTCAAATGTTAACAGTTATCTTGTTATCTTTCTTTGCAAATCAATAATGATATTTTAGATTACGGACAATTGTTTCCAAAAACCTGGGTTGTCCTTGATGATTGTTGGATAAATTAATCCAACCAAAAAAAACAAGTTCTGTCCAGAGTACTGAAGCAAATAAATTATCTATTTATTGCCTTATTTTTAAAGTAATGATAGCAACATCACAAGGAGCATTCATAATATGAGACAATTTTTAAAGTTGCTTAAAATAGAATACTCATTCAGAATGTATAAATCATTAATTTTTTAACTGTCTCCCTTTAAGTATATTTTGAGTTCATGTCCCTTTAAAGAAACATTTCACAATAATGCTTAAAATATCAGAAACCTAGGCACCTTCCTTTTGCTAAATTAGTATAACATATGAGTAAAGCAAATTTAGATTAACTTCTGGATTGTTTTACACACTGACTGAAATATATATTGTAAAGGAGGTATTTTGGAGCCTTCAGTTTAGAGGGACATTAATCTATCTGCTATGTATGCATTTTGTATAAGATTATAATATTTGAACAACTTAATATGTTTTGTTATTCAATCATTAGATTGTAATTATATATATTCTTGGATTAAATACATATCTACATAGGCTATTTTGATGCTGATTGTTGGTTGCACATAGATGCCTTATGTAATTGACTAAGATATGTGCATTGATGTATTTTTTTAAAAGTATATTTAAAGACTGAATGTAATTCTATATTACTTTCTAAATATGTTTAAATTATTTTATGAATTTTTTAAAAATCTATACACAATATACTTTGTGAATGTCCCTTTAAGGACCAAAACATTTGGAATGTTGATTTAACATTGTCAAAATAAACTAAAGGAGAATTAAAATTATATATAGATATTTGATGTCTAACCCAAGAGGTAAGATTTTAAAAATACATAATATTAATAACTATAGTTAAATGACTCCAATAGAAAATGACATCGATTAACCTGGCATCCAATAACTAGCTTGTGAAAAATATCAAGTTAAATGACCTACCATTTATAAAAGTAAAAATTAAAATAATTTCGAAAATAATGTTTTGAGATACCTAAGGAAGATACAAGATCTTATAAAATTAATTTTACATTCAACAACACTGTCACTTTAATGTAATTGAACCACTTCCCCTTCTTAAAAGTGAAAATAAACAATTTATGACAAATTTTGACTACATATCTTAACATCTAAGAATTTCCAAAGAAAAGCATCGATGGATCTCACTCCCCAATTAATGTTAAAAAAGATAGTTTAATGTAATATTCTCGGAATCAGTGGATTTTATAAAATTAATGCATTATTTGATCTTATGCATGTGCTTGTCAAATAGCCAACTACCAGTCATGGGAGTCAAACTTTTTTTTATTGACAGATTATATGGATATTTATTATAATCTGTTCAAAAGAATGTATTTAATAATAAAATGTTTATTATTAACATTTAAAAAAAAAAAGTTTATGAAACAAAAAAATATTCCTGGAAGTCATCAGATGACAATCTGAAATAAAAAAAACAAAATTGAACAAAGTTAATACACACGTTGTCAAATATTCATAAAATACATTTACAATCATCTTGTGTCTATGCTCTAACTTTGTTCAACATTTTTTAAAGATATTTATTAAATTGTTTTTTAAAAAAAATGAAAACATACACCATTATATTGTGGAATAAAAAATAAATTTAAATATCCAAATTTCTAATTATACATAATAATGTATATCACATTTCAAGAATATATGTATGCTGAACATAAATGTAATATTTCATGTCCATTCAAATACCTCTATATCAACTATAATATGTATTCCTTTTTCTGATTGTGATCCCTAAATATCTAATGATGAAATAAGTATGACTAATGTATGTAAGCTAACAATAATCAACATTCTTCCTGTGATTCTTAACTAGCATGCACCAACCTGGACAATGCATGGTCTTTGAAAGTCAATTCAAGGGTAAACAGTTGATCTTCAATAGGTGTCTTATTCATCAGTTCATAAAATAGAGGACTGGGAAATACCATCTAAAAAAGTAAAATCATCTAAGTGTCTGATTGTGATCCCTAAATATCTAATTAAGAACTAAATATGACTAATGTATGTAAGCTACTAATATTCAACAGTCTTCACTAGCATGCATTGGTACACCAACCTGGATAATGCATGGTCTTTGAAAGTCAATTCAGGGGTAAACAGTTGATCTTCAATAGGTGTCTTATTCATCAGTTCATAAAATAGAGGACTGGGAAATACCATCTAAAAAAGTAAAATCATCTAAGTGTCTGATTGTGATCCCTAAATATCTAATTAAGAACTAAATATGACTAATGTATGTAAGCTACTAATATTCAACAGTCTTCACTAGCATGCATTGGTACACCAACCTGGATAATGCATGGTCTTTGAAAGTCAATTCAGGGGTAAACTGTTGATCTTCAATAGGTGTCTTATTCATCAGTTCATAAAATAGAGGACTGGGAAATACCATCTAAAAAAGTAAAATCATCTAAGTGTCTGATTGTGATCCCTAAATATCTAATTAAGAACTAAATATGACTAATGTATGTCAGCTACTAATATTCAACAGTCTTCACTAGCATGCATTGGTACACCAACCTGGATAATGCATGGTCTTTGAAAGTCAATTCAGGGGTAAACTGTTGATCTTCAATAGGTGTCTTATTCATCAGTTCATAAAATAGAGGACTGGGAAATACCATCTAAAAAAGTAAAATCATCTAAGTGTCTGATTGTGATCCCTAAATATCTAATTAAGAACTAAATATGACTAATGTATGTAAGCTACTAATATTCAACAGTCTTCACTAGCATGCATTGGTACACCAACCTGGATAATGCATGGTCTTTGAAAGTCAATTCAGGGGTAAACAGTTGATCTTCAATAGGTGTCTTATTCATCAGTTCATAAAATAGAGGACTGGGAAATACCATCTAAAAAAGTAAAATCATCTAAGTGTCTGATTGTGATCCCTAAATATCTAATTAAGAACTAAATATGACTAATGTATGTAAGCTACTAATATTCAACAGTCTTCACTAGCATGCATTGGTACACCAACCTGGATAATGCATGGTCTTTGAAAGTCAATTCAGGGGTAAACAGTTGATCTTCAATAGGTGTCTTATTCATCAGTTCAAAAATAGAGGACTGGGAAATACCATCTAAAAATTAGAAAATCATCTAAGTGTCTCCAATAGGATGCCTCCACAGCCTTATTCTATCAAATAGTTGTCACTTACCATGTGAACATGTCTTTGTATGGTTTTCAAGGTCAGCAGATTTGAAAGATAATGCCAGACATGATCCCATTGGTATACTTCAATTTCAATCTTGGCTTTTTCCCACTGTCAGTCTGGGCAATCTTCACTGTCAGGCTTCGAATTCTTCCCTTTCAGTCTTTAGATTAAGTCAGCTCCCTAATGGCAGAAAAAGTTTAATTAAAATTACTACAAGTGTGTGAATCAGTTCTGTACCCCTCTCCCACCCCCCATTTCAGAATAAATTTCTGTCACTAGCTTACTAAGCGTGTGTAGCATCTTGTGTTATTTTCTATCAAGTGTGAAGATGAGTCATATTGAGCAGAACAAACCTCTAATGTGTGACATTGAACCATAGTCATGCTAGAGGATCCCTTTCTGAGTATTTACATTTTAAGTAATGTGTAAACTAAATACTAGTTTAGAAAATGTATGCCATATGATGTATTTGTGTACAATTCATGCCAGCAACAGTCCATACATTTATACTTACCATCTGATGTCCTCTTTAAAAACCAGGTGGCAAAGACTCGCTACAGGACCCAATGCCCAGAGCATCACCTATATTAATAAATGAAACACATTTTTAGCATTTGATGAACAATCCTAACATGTTTGCACAATTCTCTACTTGTCATTTCCCTAGAGTTCACATCTATTGAAAATACTCCAGTCTAACTTCTATTCTTTACCGTCTAAAGTGGCGGTTGATGATGTCTGCTCTGACATTGAGGCGCTCGTCCCGGAATGGCCCCTCTAGAAGAGGATCATCCTCCTCATCTCTGAGGAGGTTTCTGTCCACCGGGACGGCCTGCAGCATCCCAGACCGCTGTGCAATATTATGCAGGACGCTACAGGCTACAACGATCTTAGCCACCTTCTTTGGGTTGTACTGGAGGGCTCCTCCCGACCGGTCCAGGCACCTGAACCTCATTTTCAGGAGCCCGAACATCCGTTCAACCACCGCCCTGGTTCTCTTATGAGCCCTATTGTAGCGCTCCTCAGACACATCAGTCGGGCTACGCAAGGGGGTAATGAGCCAAGGCCGGCTCATGTACCCAGAATCACCTATAAATTATGAACAGAACATAATTCAAACAGAATCCTCAAAATAGTATTTGGAGTCAAATAAAAAGTTTTGTACACGATAATCCAGTAACAAATTGTTTCTAAAAAAAAAAAAAAATCTAGTTCTATATTATTCTCTATCTTCCCATTTCATCTAAGACATGCTACATATGCATATTTCTCCTAAACCAAACCTTGTGTAAAATGCTAACTACATGGTTACATTGCATTCTCTATCTGAGCATTTAAGGTAAGACATGCTACATATCTGCATTGAACTAAAACTAGACATTTGCAGAAAGAGACAATGACATGGTTAAATTGCATTAGCTAATATCTTCCCATTTCAGCTAAGACATGCTACATATGCGTATTTCTCCTAAACCAGACCTTGTGTAAAATGCAAACTAATTGGTTACATTGCATTCTCTATCTGAGCATTTAAGGTAAGACATGCTACATATCTGCATTGAACTAAAACTAGACATTAGCGGAAAGAGACAATGATATGGTTAAATTGCATTAGCTAATATCTTCCCATTTCAGCTAAGACATGCTACATATGCATATTTCTCCTAAACCAAACCTTGTGTAAAATGCTAACTACATGGTTACATTGCATTCTCTATCTGAGCATTTAAGGTAAGACATGCTACATATCTGCATTGAACTAAAACTAGACATTAGCGGAAAGAGACAATGACATGGTTAAATTGCATTAGCTAATATCTTCCCATTTCAGCTAAGACATGCTACATATGCGTATTTCTCCTAAACCAAACCTTGTGTAAAATGCTAACTACATGGTTACATTGCATTCTCTATCTGAGCATTTAAGGTAAGACATGCTACATATCTGCATTGAACTAAAAGTAGACATTAGCGGAAAGAGACAATGACATGGTTAAATTGCATTAGCTAATATCTTCCCATTTCAGCTAAGACATGTTACATATGCGTATTTCTCCAAAAACAAGCATTGTGTAAAATGCAAACTACATGGTTACATTGCATTCTCTATCTGAGCATTTAAGGTAAGACATTCTACATATCTGCATTGAACTAAAACTAGACATTAGCGGAAAGAGACAATGACATGGTTAAATTGCATTAGCTAATATCTTCCCATTTCAGCTAAGACATGCTACATATGCGTATTTCTCCTAAACCAAACCTTGTGTAAAATGCTAACTACATGGTTACATTGCATTCTCTATCTGAGCATTTAAGGTAAGACATGCTACATATCTGCATTGAACTAAAACTAGACATTAGCGTAGGAAAATAAAAAATGGTTAAATTGCATCCTATAGCTGAACATGACGCTAACATTTTAAAACTACAGTGGCAATTGTCAAACTAATTAACCATGTTGTGCACAAATACGCACCAACGAGATAACCAGGGGGCATTTGTCTTTCCTCAAACGGTCTCCACAGGGACGACTGAAAGAGGATGCGGGCATCATGACAAGCTCCTGCAAAATTCGCACACACATGCATAATCCTCATCCGTACATCACAAACATACTGCACGTTGAGGCTATGAAAATGTTTGCGATTTCTGAAGGGCAAGTCATCAATTGGAGCACGCAGCGCAATGTGGGTACAATCTATGGCTCCCAAGACATTGGGCAATTCAGCAATATCAAAGAATTCCCGCTTCACGCGCCTCCAATCAGCATCATTTTGTGGGAATCCTATGTATTGCTTACTGATACGTACCATGGCGTCCAGAAAGTTATCAAACACCCCAGAGAATGTACCTTGAGACAGGCCATGCATGTACAGTTCTCCGGATTGAAAACTCCCGGAGGCCAGGACGTATAGACAGCTTAGCATCTTACTCATGGGGGGAACAGCAGTCCTTATTTGTATACGTGGCTCCAAATGAGGTTTAAGAAGATCGTAAAGGCCAATGAGCTGTTCGCGATCGAGCCAATACTTATCATAAACCTCAAAGTCGCTCATGTTTTCCAAGGTGGGTCTCACCCTGTAGACACGAGGACCTCGAACCAGATGACCCCTTTGTCTCAGTCTGAGCCGCCGAGGCTGCCTGATTCGACCAACAGCTAGTTCGCCAATAGCAGCACCAGCAGCGTCTACCATGTCATCGTCATCCATCTTTCAAAACAGCGTAACAAGGTAAGCACTTGATCTGATGTGGATCACAAGTGATGCATTGGCCATGTTGTTTGGGGGATTTATAGTACAATTAGTCCAATGGTAGTAAGTTTGTAATGATTGCTAATTGTATTCACTTGTTTGTATGTGAGCGGCGCGAATGCTTTCACAGTGGGCGTTTTTTTGTTGTTTGCTGAAATGTTGTTTTCCAACAATGAATCTCAATGTGAAAGTGTCAAATCTCACACATACAGTGCATGTTTGTAATGTTTGTTCATATGCGTAATCAATATTTCTTAAACGCGATCTTATAGTAACAAGCACACGTCCAGGCTAACATGAATGAAAGTGCATAGTTGTGTATAATGTGCATATAATGTGATCGATCAATGTTGCTGAAATATTGTTTGTAAACGATAAAGTAACATCTGCCATCTGTAGTATTGTATATATAAGTGATTGCCGAGCTGTCAATATTGTATGCGTCCCTTTAAAATCGCAATAATTATTCAGAACTTCCCGTCTGCCATCTGTAGTATTATATATATAAGTGATTGCCGAGCTGTCAATATTGTATGCGTCCCTTTAAAATCGCAATAATTATTCAGAACTTCCCGTCTGCCATCTGTAGTATTATATATATATAAGTGATTGCCGAGCTGTCAATATTGTATGCGTCCCTTTAAAATCGCAATAATTATTCAGAACTTCCCGTCTGCCATCTGTAGTATTGTATATATAAGTGATTGCCGAGCTGTCAATATTATATGCGTCCCATTAAAATCGCACGAATAATTCTGAACTTCCGTCTGCCATCTGTAGTATTGTATATATAAGTGATTGCCGAGATGTCAATATTGTATGCGTCCCTTTAAAATGGCAATAATTATTCAGAACTTCCCGTCTGCCATCTGTAGTATTATATATATAAGTGATTGCCGAGCTGTCAATATTGTATGCGTCCCATTCAAATGGCACTAATACTGAAGCACTTCCGGATGTCATCTGTAGTATTGTATATATAAGTGATTGCCGAACTGTCAATATTGTATGCGTCCCATTCAAATGGCACTAATACTGAAGAACTTCCGGCTGTCATCTGTAGTATTGTATATATAAGTGATTGCCGAGCTGTCAATATTGTATGCGTCCCATTCAAATCGCACTAATACTGAATAACTTCCGGCTGTCATCTGTAGTATTGTATATATAAGTGATTGCCGAGCTGTCAATATTGTATGCGTCCCATTAAAATGGCACTAATACTGAATAACTTCCGGCTGTCATCTGTAGTATTATATATATATAAGTGATTGGCGAGCTGTCAATATTGTATGCGTCCCATTCAAATGGCACTAATACTGAATAACTTCCGGCTGTCATCTGTAGTATTATATATATAAGTGATTTGCGATCTGACAATATTTCTTAATTGTCCCATTGAAATCTCCCTAATAATGCTGTTCCAAACAGTTCTTTACGTATATGTTGTATTGTAGTATTGAGTGTTAAAGTTCCGAAAGGGGCGGTACAGTGGTGAATCTGTGATGTGTATGGTTGAATCTTCTAATGACGTCATGATATTATTAACCTGCCTATGTAGTTCTGAAATCCTCATTGTGTTGTTGTATTGTGCTACATTGTTATTGTGTGCTGAATAAAATCTAAATGTGTGCTTTGTGGTTGCGTGATGGGTGATGCGTGTTATGTACATATACGTATATATTGTGATTGTGTCCCACATATGCTGACTTCTATATAGCGGTGTGGCATTGTTGTTCCTTCCCATAAAGTGACATCTGTAATCCGGTGTAATGATGTTCTTGTTGTACGTAATTCCTAATGGTTTCTTGTGAGTGAATCATGATGTTTAAAGTACATTAAAATCCATATGTTGTGTTTTGTGATTCCTCTAGAGAATGTAATGTGTTTTTCCCCCATCATTTGAATGCACATGTATGAGTGAATGTTAAAAGTAATGTATGTGCATCCATGACTGATCATGTGTTAAGCCTATGTAGATATGCAGTTGCTGCAAGCATATGAGTTGAATAACTGAAATGCAATAATAAAGGTAAATGAGAGGTGTTTCCCATTGTGTACTGTTTGTGAATCCAGAAAAGTTTAATTAATTTTTTTGTCCGTTTAAATGTAATTTTTTTTTAATAAAAATGTGTTACTAGTGATGTTGATTTGTAGTTGATGTAATCTAAAAGTGTGAAACAATTTAATGGTGTTGTGAATATTCAATAATTAAAATCCATAAATCCACCATAGGGAAATAGTCATTTTTTGATCTATTTATCATAGCTGGGTCTAACGCATAAAATCATGTATTTTCTAGCGCTGGTATTTGGAGTTTTTCTGTCTACGCTATTTGCGTGCGTTAGGGAAATGTGGGTTTCGCATGCACGAGCACGTCTTCCCAATAGAAGTCAATGGAGGCTCTAAAAATTGGTCTTTTTTTTTTTCTAAGACTGGTTTTCATCGTAAAGTGAGTGACGTCATGAGCTTGTGTGAAAAAGTAACTAAATCGTGTTCTTTTTGTGATAAATAAATATTTTGAGTATGTCATGTGGTGTATATTGTTTGTATGCATCGATGAGTGTATGTTTGTGATAATGTTATTAGTTAGATGTAGGTATATGAGGGTCTTTTCCCGTGTGTCAATGTAAGTCAATGGGAAAATGGATTTGTGTAGTTGTTTTTCTAACACCCGAGATCTCGCAACTTTGATCATTTGTATTTGGCTTAAAAATTATTAAAATTTAAAAATAAACATAGTGTAGTGTTTGTATGAGTGTAACTGTAGTTTGTGTAATATTTGTTTTGTGATTCGTGGATGTTTATTTTGTCGGTATATGTTTACTACTGGGTCTGAGGTGTCGGTAGAAATTTGAGCGTTGAGTGATTTTTGAGTGTCGGTAAATTAACTCTAAATACCGGAGTCCGTAAGAAACCCACGTTAGGGGCCTCTAACGCTGGTTTTCACGGCTAACGCCAAACTCCAAATCTAGGCCATAGATCATTAATGGTTTTTTTTTTTAGATTTTGTTACCTGTGGAGGATATAGAAGAGGTCAGAGCTGGTCCCAAAGCCCTTTGTACTTCCACTAAAATAATAAAGGTATATGAAATTAAAGTTGAAAGTTAAAAATCAAATTTAAATCGTGAGGATAATAGCATTTTAATTAAACAAAATATTTCATTAACAGACATACCTGTTGTTTGGCCAACATCTGCTGCTTCAGGGGTGCTGCACATAATGTCAGGCAGTGTCGCTGCTGAGGAGATGCTGTGGCTGGACTCAGTCAGGATAATGACTGGAAATGCCTGTGTGGCAGCAGCACTAGTAGATACTGTAAAACATATAGGTTTTAAAGAGAAAAATAAAGATTAGTGCATATACTAATGTAAAGCAATAAAAAGGCCTAAACATTATTTAAACTACAAATTATTTGCCACATGATTAATGCATGCAATACAAGTGTAATTACCTGCTAACTCATCAGTATGATGCCCGACCTCATCCAGACCTTGCGCCATATTCGCACCCAACTTTTCCATAAGCAGATTCTAGTAAGACGAGAGCTCTGCCTTATAAGCAGCGCCACCACCTGTACCAGATGCAGACTTTTTCTCCCTGGCCAGCTTGGCCTTCAAGATCCTCTTGATATCAGAGAATCTTTTCTGATAAAACTCCACCGATTTAGCATGAGCTCCCTCGGCAGAAACATTGTCGACTATACCTCTCCAGATTTCATTTTTTCTAGAGAGAGAGGTCTGCTGGGCTTTAGAAACATATATAAAATCATAGTGTTCCAGAACCTTGGTAACAAGAACCTGGTTCTGTTTGAAATTGAACTGTATATTGCGCCCGGATTTGGTCTTCCCAGACTCCGCAGACGCCATATACAGTCTATGAAACAAAAAAGTCACAATTCTAGAAACTCTAAATACTAGATTACTAAGCTCACAGAAAAATAAACTTAGTAAACAACACACAATCTAGTGCATTTTCATGCACCTTTTATAGTTAACTACTCAATCACGTGATCAATTCAATCAGCCATTAGTAATTTAATATATAATTTACAATCAAATTGCTTTATACTTGAATCATTGGTTACGCAGATATTATTATATTCTTAAAGGATATCCTTTTCATAGGGCCGTTATTGGTGATGCATATATTATTATATGTTTAACCCCTTAACGACATGTGTCGTACAGGATACGTCGCACACAACCTGGTCTTTAAAGACCAGCGACGTACCCTGTACGACGTTGGGGTTGAAAGCGGCTGGAAGCGATCCTGATCGCTTCCAGCCACTTTCCGGTTATTGCAGTGATGCCTCGATATCGAGGCATCACTGCAATAACATTTTACCCCATCCGATGCAGAGAGAGCCACTCTGTGGCCCTCTCTGCACCGGACATCGATGGCCCGCAATCGTTGGTGGGTGGGAGCCGACGTGGGAGGCGGGTGGGCGGCCATCGGTGCATGTGGTAATGCAGCGGTGGGCGGGATCGTGGGCGGGCTTGCTGGGGGTGCGGGCGGGCGCGTGCACGGGGAGGGAGCGGGTGGGAACCATTACACTATGGAACAGTTTGTTAAAATATAGAGGCAGAGAGGGGGAATAAAAATTTATTATAAATAATCTAAGTGATCTGGGAGGGGGTGAGGGTTTTATTCTTTGGAGGGGGGAAGCTACACTACAGAAAAGTGGGGAAAAAAATAAAAAATTATATATTTTTTTGTAAACTGGGTACTGGCAGACAGCTGCCAGTACCCAAGATGGCTCCCAATAATGTAGAAGGGGAGGGTTAGAGAGCTGTTTGGGGGGGATCAGGGAGGTTTGGGGCTAAGGGGTATTCTACACAGCAGCATATGTAAATATGCTTAAAAAAAAAGTAATAAAAAAAAAGATACCTTTTATTTTAGTACTGGCAGACTTTCTGCCAGTACTTAAGATGGCGGGGACAATTGTGGGGTGGGGGAGGGAAGAGAGCTGTTTGGGAGGGATCAGGGGGTCTGCTGAGTTAGGTGGGAGGCTTATCTCTACACTAAAGCTAACAGTAACCCTGCAAGTTCCCTACAAGATCCCTAATTAACCCCTTCACTGCTAGACATAATACACGTGTGATGTGCAGCGGCATTTAGCAGCCTTCTAATTACCAAAAAGCATCGCCAAAACCATATATGTCTGCTATTTCTGAACAAAGGGGATCCCAGAGAAGTATTTACAACCATTTGTGCCATAATTGCACAAGCTGTTTGTAAATAATTTCAGTGAGAAACCTAAAATTGCGAAAAAAATTACGTTTTTTAAAATTTGATCGCATTTGGCGGTGAAATGGTGGCATTAAATATACCAAAATGGGTCTAGATCAATACTTTGGGTTGTCTACTACACTACACTAAAGCTAAAATTAACTCTACAAGCTCCCTACATGCTCCCTAATTAACCCCTTCACTGCTGGGCATAAAACACGTGTGGTGCACAGTGGCATTTAGCAGCCTTCTAATTACCAAAAAGCAACACCAAAGCCATATAAGTCTGCTATTTCTGAACAAAGGGGATCCCAGAGAAGCATTTACAACCATTTATGCCATAATTGCACAAGTTGTTTGTAAATAATTTCTGTGAGAAACCTAAAGTTTGTGAAAAAATTTGTGAAAAATTGAACAATTTTTTTTATTTGATCGCATTTGGCAGTGAAATGGTGGCATGAAATATACCAAAATGGGCCTAGATCAATACTTTGGAATGTCTTCTAAAAAAAATATATACATGTTAAGGGATATTCAGGTATTCCTGACAGATATCAGGGTTCCAATGTAACTAGCGCTCATTTTGAAAAAAAGTGGCTTTGAAATAGCAAAGTGCTACTTGTATTTATTGCCCTATAACTTGCAAAAAAAGCAAAGAACGTGTTAACATTGGGTATTTATAAACTCAGGACAAAATTTAAAAACTATTTAGCATGGTTGTTTTTTGGTGGTTGTAGATGTGTAACAGATTTTGGGGGTCAAAGTTAGAAAAAGTGTGTTTTTTTCCATTTTTTCCTCATATTTTATAATTTTTTTAATAATAAATTATAAGATATGATGAAAATAATGGTATCTTTAGAAAGTCCATTTAGTGGCGAGAAAAATGGTATATAATATGTGTGGGTACAGTAAATGAGTAAGAGGAAAATTACAGCTAAACACAAACACCGCAGAAATGTAAAAATAGCCCTGGTCTTTAAGGGAAAGAAATTGAAAAATGGCCTTGGTCCTTAAGGGGTTAAATAATTGTTATCCAAAACAACCCACAATCTAGTGCATTTTCATGCAATTTTTATTGTTATATAATCAGCCATGTGATCAATTCAATTAACTTATAGTAATTAAATAGACATATTTTACTCAATCAACAATCACATTCATAGTGCCTTCATTGGTGACGCATATAATATTATATGCTTAAAAAATATTGTCAATATGGTTGCCATAGAAATGGGCATGATCACATGATTAAAAAAATCCACCAATAAAATATTAATGTACGTTTTCTACTGTCAATAACCAATTACATTGCTCTATACTTGTGCCAGTGGTGTCACAGTTTTTAATTGTTTAGAGAATTTTTTGCTAGTGAGTTTTGTGGTGTCAGTTAATTGTGTAGCACCATTTTTGATCATGGTGCGTCACCTGTATTTTCTGATGGGGAACTGGTGTGCCTTGTATATGGTAGGAATTGTTACTTCCCCAGGAGAATTAGAGGAATGTGTGGGGTTGTCCAGGAGGACAGGGACAGAATCATCTATGAGATGATGCACAGAATGCACCACGTGTCCGGTATGTGAAGGACACGGTGACAGTGTCTGTGTAGATTCTCAGGCCTTAGATGGCGCTCATCAGGAGATGTAAATGTCATTTAATGAATTGTGTATTAGACTTTAAAATTATGTAAATTAGAATTTGGAAGTAGAGAGAAACATGTAAAAAAAGATATATCTTACTATTTAATAGTTTGTGAAGTCTAAATTATTCATCATTTGTTAATCAATTAAAAAATACAAATGATGTTTGACTCAATTTAATCTGAAGCTAAAAGCTGAAACAAAATTAAATTAAAAAAAATATATATATATATATATTTCTATTTCTATGCTTAACTGCATGTATATATATTATTTTCAATAGGTTGTTATTTTCAGCAGAAGAATACAAGCTCCATGCATTACAGCTGCAGATACATTACACAGAAGAAAACATAGCACATGGATCTAATATTGACATACATCTTTATATTTTCACAGATTTATCGAGGCCAAGAGGGAGGATTCCTCATTATATGAGGCCTGTGTCAATGGCGACACCCCGGAGCAACCGCTCTCCCCCCCTGCTGCCATTGACACTACTTGACAATACTATGGAGGATGAGTCGGGGACAGATTCAAATGTCTCTGATATCCAAGGTAATTTTCAATTTCAACACAATGTTTGCAGTCTTTAACATTAAAAAGTGAGTTTTCTACAAGTTCATTCATGATGCAGATTACTCGATTGGGTTGATTTCCGGCGATTCCTGTCCGCCTCATCAGAGCAGACGGACAGGGTTATGGAGCAGCGGTCCAGACTCGCCTGAAACACAGGCCCACAAGTTCGGAGCTTGATAAATGGGCCCCAAAGTCTCTACTCCTTTTGGGAAGCATACATTGTATGATAACTTTTTCTTACCTCAGTTTCCTCACCTCGCTTGTTATGCCCTTGAACCCCTTTAGCATATACGCCTTATTATTATTATTATTATCATATATTTGTAGAGCACCAACAGATTCCGCAGCACTATAAACATAGGTGATATACAAGGTAATATTTATAGGGATAAAATGGGTAGAGGGCCCTGCCGAGAGTTGCACTGTTGTAGTCAGCTCTTATGAAGGTGACCTTCGAACAGTAGGGCTCTTAAGCTTACATGCTAAGGGGGTTTTAAGGGAATTGCAATAGAGCAGAAGAACTGGTATTAGGAAAGGTTAGTGCCTCCCACCCATTTGCTCTTATAAATGCTACCTTTAGATATTATACCTATGTTATAGCACTGCAGAATCTGTTATAAACATAATAACTACCATTTCCATTAAACTATTCTAATTTTTGAAGTCTCCATAAACACAAAAAATCCTGCTGACCTCTTAAGGCTAAACCTACTACATATATTTCCCTAATTGGCTTTCAACATATTACAACTGCAGAACAATTCTTTTTACACAAAGTTAATGACTATAGCTGGAGACTCAAGCCTGTAGCTTGGTTCCTCAAATTAAGGCAAGTGGTGCATGGAGTTTGGCTATTAAAAATCATTTGCAGCAAATAAGATGTTAATGTGTTTTAAAAAAAGTTTAGTCATGGCTGATAAGTTATTCTATAGCAAAGTAATTATTTACAGAGCTTAGTTTGAAGTACCTGTTGCTCAATGATTTGGCATGAGAAGACATTGGTAACCTGATCTAGTTGAATAAGTAAAGTGATTCTTAGTCACATCAATAAACCCTTGTATAAAGAAGAAGCATCAATAATACATTGAGCAAGCAAAATTAATCCCTAAAGAATGTATGTTAGACATTTGGATATCACCAGTGGTTGATTTAGATGTTATACTGCCCTTATTTTAGCAAATGTTACTGCTCAGTATATCTCTACACCTTATTTTATATTCTCAAGTGAACTTCATATTATGCACGTACACACAGGTACTAATATCTAACCACACCCATTAACCAATGCCCTCAAAGACTTGGGCACTCCTGGACACAATAGCAAACATATTATGACAGAGATGCACTCACAAACACACTCAGAAGCTTGAATTTACCCAGAGATACTACCAAAAATGCAAAGTGAACAATCTATTCACAAACAAGTTTATTCACTGATATATTAGTAACACTTAATGACAAACAATGGCAACCATACAAACATTCCTAGATGTCCTGAAAACACAGCAAAAGAAACGTAGGATCCCTGATAGGTACACTTAAAATAACATAAAATAATATACTATAAAATAACATAAAATAATATACTATAAAATAACATAAAATAATATACTATAAAATAACATAAAATAATATACTATAAAATAACATAAAATAATATACTATAAAATAACATAAAATAATATACTATAAAATAACATAAAATCTATGACACATTTACACAGACGCACTCACACACACATATTCTGACACTTGAATAAATACTCATTCACACACCCATAACACATTCACAAATGTACAGATTAAGTCAACCACATTATTGCTGGCACACAATCCCTGGCATATTTATACAGACACACACAAACTAATTTTATCATATACGCTTTGACAAACAAAAGAGAAATCACAGACTCACTATTAGATGCACTCTGTGACACAGAGGCATATTTATTTACTTAAATTATACAGGCAGGGAGACAGCACCCTATTAGAGCAAAGTAATTGAATACAGCCTGCACTGTAACAATGCAAACTATTATTGTAAGTCATTTTTCTCACTTGCATGTTTCAATAAAATATTTTTGTGCATTTATCTGAGCTCCACAACTTTTTTGTCCTGAAAACTTTTATTGTCACCTCATTAGGGTATAAAAGGACAATGTATCAGGCCATCTATTTACCCTTATGCATTTCTCGTAAAAATACATACAAACAGATGTAATCAAGTCTTGATAAAGGCCTGAATATTGGCTGAAACGCTTTGCACATATGGTTCTGGTAAGCCTTCACTTAGGAGATACTATACTATATTTTTTCATTACTCTGTTGCACTATATACTCTTTCTGTCCACAGGTATCCATGGGCCGCAGTCAGCACATAGGATTTTTTTACTCACAGAGGATACTCATTGGGATATACTTTTTTCTAATTTTGAAATTTTTTTAATTCTTTCTCTTTTTCTCATCTTTTCACTTTTTCACTTGATCTGGAATTTTTCATTTTTTGTTTATATTTTTATTTTTTAATCTGCCTCCTTTTTTTCTTCTTTTTCCGTATCAACTCGACAAAGCTTTTTCTTCATTTAGGAATGGACTCCTTTGCCCCGACACTATACACATTTATTTCCTATTTTTCACCATGGATGGATATTTCCAACTTTAAAGGGACACTGAACCCAAATTTTTTCTTTCGTGATTCAGATAGAGTATGCCATTTTAAGCAACTTTCTAATTTACTCCTATTATCAATTTTTCTTCGTTCACTTGCTATCTTTATTTGAAAAAAAAGGCATCTAAGCTTCTTTTTTGTTGCCGGACTCTGGACAGCACTTTTTTATTGGTGGATGAATTTATCCACCAATCAGCAAGAATAACCCAGGTTATTCACCAAAAATGGCCCGGCATCTAAACTTACATTCTTGCATTTCAAATAAAGATACCAAGAGAAGGAAGAAAATTTGATAATAGGAGTAAATTAGAAAGTTGTTTAAAATTGCATGCTCTATCTGAATCACGAAAGAAAAAATTTGGGTTATGTGTCCCTTTAACTAATACCGATCATATTTGGAGGATTATTGACACACATATCTGTGTCCTACATTTTAGACTCTGATCACCCATTGTGTCATATATGTTTTTAATGTTTTAAATAATGTTTATATAAGATTGCATTTAGTATGGATCCATGCACCTGTATATTTTAGTTGTATTCAATCTTTTCACATACCTTGAACATGAATTTGAGCGTAACACTTTTTCTATACCATTACCTTTTTTATCCTATTTTTATTACCATGACAATTAAAGAATGACAAGGCTGCACACTGGTTTTTCAAATCAAAAAGCATTTATTTAAACCCCTTCACATGCTTCAAAAACACCCTACAAAACAATGTGTATATCTAAATAAAGTATACATCCAGGCCTGGTATACAATTAATAAGAAGAACAAACATAGGGCAAAATTAGAACACATTCGTGTAAAATCACGCTCAAACCCTCATTCATAAAATTCAGCAAACAGTTCCTTTAACATCCACGTTACAAAAGACAGGATACATACAGGAAACCTTAATTAGTTCTTGAATAGCAAGTTCCTCATTCTTTAAAAGCAGAAATAAATTTTGCCACATGACACAGGAGCACACAGTGTAACAACAAATTTCACCGATAATTTAAATCAGAAACATGCAGAAAATGCAAATAGCATGTACTGCTTAAGCATCCAGATACAAATGTACTGTTCCAAATCACCTCGGCCACCGAGTGTCTTAGAGATCCGGGCTTCCAATCTTGTACCGATACTTCATAATAGATGATCTCGGTCAATTATGCCACTGTTACAATGAGCAATGGTGGGTTTAGAATCCTCTGGATAAACAAGTATTCTACGGCTCAATTTAGCAAATGCCGGTGTCTTAAATTAAGTTGTCTACCATAGGAATGTGACGACCTCGTCACTTCCGGTGACGTGTAAACAGCTGCTGGAGGTTTGTGGCGCTCACTGCTCATGCGCTAGAGGCCCAACCTCCTACAAACAGCTGTTTAAGGCAGAATAGGTGACAACTTATTTTAGAACACCAGCGCCCAGTGGTTTCTGTCAGGTTTGTTTATCGTTTACATTTGTTGTTTGACTACTGTTTTGATATTGGCGACACTGACAGGAAGTCTTTAACTTGTTATAACCGTTATGAAGAAGGTTATACAATGTACCAGCAACAAGTATGTGATGGACCGTGGATGTGAATGGTTAGAAATTGAATTGTTGCTATAGTTTGTAGTGTGCAAGTTCCCTCACTGTTTATGAGGGAACTTGTGCCATGATTGCAACTGTTTGTAAATAATTTCAGTGAGAAACCTAAAATTGTGAAAAAGTTAACGATTTGGCGGTGAAATGGTGGCATGATATATACCAAAATTGGCCTAGATCAATACTTTGGGTTGTCTACTATACTACTTTAAAGCTAAAATTAACCCTACAAGCTCCCTAATTAACCCCTTAACTTCCTTCCTTATTTGTCACTTAAAGTATAGCTTAAAGGCGGCCTTAGTTTTAGTGTGTCGGCATGACTGTTTTTTTTTATTTTGGGTCGTGTTTTATTCTGCAATGTTAGTTTTTTTATTTTGTGTAAATTTAGTGTTTGTTATTTATTGTAACTTAGGGGGTGTTATCTTAGAGGTGGGAGGGTTAAGTGTTAGTGAGTTGAGTAGTGTAGGAGTAGTTTGTGTTGGGGGGTTGTAGTGATGTAGGGGTTAATAGGGTAGGGGGTTTTGGCAGTGTAGGGGTTAAGTAAAGTAAGGGAATAATGTGTTGGGCTACTGGAAGTTTAGGGGTTAATAGGGTAGAAGATTTATTGCAGTGGGCTTTTGGCAGTTTAGGGGTTAATAGGGTAGAAGGTATATTGTGGTGGGTTATTGAGGGTTTAGGGGTTAAGTAGTGTATGATTAGTTTGCGGTATTGGGTTCTGTTGGTTTAGGGGTAGAAGGTTTAATGCGGAGGGCTATTGGCGGTTTAGGGGTTAAGTAGTGTAAGCTTAGTTTGCGGTGGTGGTTTCTGTCATTTTAGGGGTAGATAGGTAGAGTTCTAAGGCTTGGTGTAATATATCCCAAAGAGCTCCTTTAGTATACATCATCAATGTCGGTGATGATGCTGTATGGAATTTATCACCAGCATTGTTGCCCTTTGAGATGTATAGTTAAACGACTCTCGGTGATACTACCTGTTAAATGTTGGCAGCTTGGAATATTTTGCAGGCTCGCTCGACATCACGGAGGATCCCTTTGAGTATAATCCCACATTGCAACACTTTCGATAATTGGGGCCATTGTGTCTGTGTGCGCTGCTTGGCCTTGATGCCGACAACAAACAATTACTGGTCTTCATGAATATTGTCTATGAATTAAACAAAGAAGAGTGCCTCATGGTGCAGAAATCATAATGACCAGAAGGGTGATGTCTTTGCAAAATGAATACTCACATAAAAGTTTGCACTGTAAAGTAGTTCAATCAGTGCAGGCTGGGCTTTTAAGTCTCCAGCTAACTTGTGCCAGGGTGTTTCTCAGGATATCAGAGGGATTGTTGATTCTTGTAATGTAGTGTTCTTGTCCCTTCCAAAATTAAAAAGAGAAAAAGGCACCCAATAGTGCAGGAAAAACAAACACAATATATGGACCCAAAAATAGTCACAAATGTGTATTCACAGGAGAGTTTGCACTGGAAGATAGTGCAAAAAAAACAGGCTGGGCTTTAAGTCTCCAGCTGATTGACTTCTCTTCGGTCTCCCAGGATGGAAGTTCTGGTGCTAGTTCATGTGAAGAGGAGTCTGCTCCAGAGGTGTGGGAAAAAAGGGAGTCAATCCAAATTAGTAAAAGCAAAGAAACTACTTAAAATTGAATGGTTCAATAAAATATAAATGAAATACATGCAACACGGTTCTCAGATATCTAGCTGTTTCTTCATAAAGCTGAGAAACACGTTGTAAAACTCCTGTTTGTTCAGTACTTTCCAGTATAGCGCCCTCTTTATTTTTTCTCTTTTGAGAGATTTTGTTGATCTATTAATAAGTTTTGTCAACACACTCAACACACAACCCATGCTGCTGCTGCTCCTTCTCTGTCAAAGCTACCTCCCTAGGGAAATGCTGTGTCTACAGGAACAGGGCACCACTCTGTCTCTTTTTATGGTGACAAAATCATCTAACTTAAGTCTATCCCTGCTGCTTAATCTCCTGACTCCCTCAATGGAGACAAATTTATGTTTTTGGTTCAGTTTTGTCTCACGCCTATTGCTGGGGTATCCTGTTAGCAGCCAGCAATATTCTGAAACATCACTATGCCACTGTTTCCCATCACTTATGTCAGCTGAAAGAGTATACATTTTTATATGAAATAAGGTGTAACATTTGGATGTGTTGTTTTATTTCTGATGCTGGAGTATGCTCTCTTACCAGCCAAGAAAATGTAATCACTTTGTGTGATTTGGAGATGGCACATGACATATCTTGCCGTCGGTGCACATATATCCATTACAACTATAAAACTGAGAAGATTAAATGTAAAATCATTTAAAAAAAAGTTACAATAATACGCTTTAATATATGTGAGTCTCCTAAAAATATAATCTTTTTAAGCACTTTGAACTAACTTAGAAAGCCATTATTACTAAACTTTCTTGCTCTTAACTCTTCCTTCAAATTCCTTCTACTTATCCCACTAAATCACTTTTTTATTTTCTCCAGTATCCCCTATCCTTCCTCAGTTTTTCTCTTTCTATAATTCAATGAATAATTCATCCATACCCTACCTTTACTTGTCATCCTACCTCCACTACCCATACCTTCCAGTGAGTCCTATGTGTGATTTAATGTTGATGAATGCCCTGATAGAAATGTAATAATATGAAAGGATTAAGTTCTTTGCATGAAGAATGGAGATATGAAAGTAGTGTGACAGTAGTGTCATGTGTGTGAATGGGGAATTTGATATGAAAGGAGTATGAAACTGTGATAGGAGTGACTGGAGTGAAGATGAGAGGGGTGTGCATGAAATAACATCAGTATGAATGGCCAGTAACAGGGTTGAAACCTTGATGTGGTGTTACTTCTTACATGAATTTAAAGATTTCGAAAGTAGTAGTGTTACAAGTGACACTTTTGTTTTCCTTACGTTTTGTAGTACTATATTGAACTAACTTACAAAGTAAAACATATCACATAGCACACAGCACATACTATATACACACATTAGTACTAGTTGTGTGACTCACTGTACTACTGTCTGGCAGTGATGACTATTACTATGTCAATCATGTGCTAATTTAATCATTTTGTACTTGTGTAATTTTTTTATTTGTTTTTTATCTTCTGTGTGCATTGCAATGAATGCATTATGCTTTGCCTGTGTGTGTGCGTGCACAATCATAAAATACTGTATAATACAGTTGTGTTTGCAAAAGAATAAAGCTCATTTTAAAATTTATAGCTTTAGAAAGAAAGATAACAGAAATGAATTTATTATGTTCAAAATCAATTTACATTTGAATGTCTCTGTTTTAGGTCCATGCTCCATGGATTGCTTTACCAAACTGCATTTCATCCAAAATCAAAACCTAACACCAGTGCAGAATAATGGAAGGCCACTTCCACCGCAGTGTTAAATCTATTCAGCTCTTTATGCAGGAACAAGAGAAGACAGGGCTTCCCCAATGCTGTCTTAACCAAGACATCACTACTAGGTGGAACTTGACTTTGTTGATGGTGGAACATATTTTGAAGCAGAATAGGGCTTACCATGCAATAGCTTCCAATCAATTAATTGTATCTGGAGCCCATAAGGCAGAGATAAGTAAACTGTGATTGGTAAGCTAGTGGCAACCCTAAAGACTTTCATGGATATTACATAGAACTTTATCTAAAGCACTGCCAGTCTTGGTCAACTAATACACTTGTTCAGTCACCTTTAGAGCAAGATGGATGCCTTTCTCAAAAATTGTGATGTGTTTCCCGGTGGTGTACTAATTAGTGATGTATCACACTTGTCAGAAGACTGAAGGAGCATTTGATAGGTTGCATGCAGGAGCAACAACAAAGTAAAAGCTTTCACCTAGACGTAAACTGTTTTGAAAAGGGTAATTCATTAACGTGAAGGGCCATAAAATTAAAGGAAGTAAATGATCATGTATGTATATTTTTTCAGACAGAGTTGTATTCAGTGGTCACTCAAGAGGAAAATACTATTTGTCAGACTTAGAGATCCGGGCTTCCAATCTTATAGACAAGAAATCTATATAAGCATAATGTATTGCATGTTTCAATTGTATATCCAAATAATTATGTACTCATTTATATTCCAATATGGTGGCACTTTAAAAATTATGATTATTATAATCATTAATATTATTATTTTTTTTAAATATAATCTGTATTGGTTTTTACAGATGTACAGAAATAATTAAAGTAATAGACAATCAACAGGACACCAGGAAAAAAGGGGGAAATTGGTACATAAGTAAGAGATTATAAGAACCATCATCTCCAAAAATTATAACACATGTTGAGTTCCTATATCACATTCTCAAAATTCAGATGTATCTAAGCTGCGACAAAAATATCAAAAGTGACCGGAGCTAAAAGTTGTACCATTGATTTACCAAACTTATACATAGATATTCATTTTAACATCTTAGATATAATAATAATGCGAACAAAATAATTTCATTCTAATACATCTTTGTTATCATTTTCCAATAGGCAACCTAAGTTTTAACTCTTTATATAAAACAAGGGGGGGGGGGGGAGAAAGAAAAAAGAAGTTTCAGAAACTTAAAATCTCAGACTAGATGCTGTCTGCAGTACATGGGATAATCGTCAGTTAATACCAGTTGAAGAAAAAAAGGTGATGTATAGTCTATCACCTGTAGTTGGACTTCCCTGGGTTGATCTAAAATTACTATTTCCCATTTTGCCATAAAACTTTTCAATTTGCTATCTTAAAAAATTAAGGGGTCATGCTGGTCTAAAACCATTTGATACATTATATTATGTACAAATGCGGCAATACTAGGAGCCTTCCTATCTTTCCAAGATTTAAGTATCATTTGCCTAGTCAATAAGATTGCAGTATTGATCAATGGCTTATTCCGAACATTTTTTTGTGTGAATAGAAAGAAAATATGTGTTGATTCAAAACTAATTATAGATGGCAAGAATCTATTTAACCAGTACTCTATTTGTTTCCATAATTTTTTATATTTATTAGTATTTATTGAGTTTTTACATAGAGAAAAACAAAAAGAAAGAACAACGTGAATCATAACAAAACAAAAAGAGAGCAATGTAGCTGGTTGGAGCACATAGGTTCTACTTCAAAACAACAGTATTTCCCATGCACATACTGTTTCTGTAGGATGCCCAGTAGAGAATTGTAATGAGTATCTGAATGTCCAAAGTTCCTCTCCACTGGGATCTTATGTGAATTGTCTCTTGTTATCAACACTTTATTTTTAATATAAACAATGCTTGATGATAATATATAAGCTATTAAAGAAAAGAAAAACGGGAAAAACGGGAAAAACACAACAAAATAACAAATTTTATTAATCATTGTAAACACAGGCCTCCAGGGAATTTCAAAATCGCAATTACACTTTATATATTTCTCATACAAGGTTCCGTTTTCAACTAGCAAAAATGATACCATGCAGCTATGCCCTGTGCGTAAACTATTTAATACTCTCCCTGGTATTAGTTGGCATTTAGGTATTGTTCCCATAGGAAGATTATGTCATGATATAGGGACATGTTCCCTAGTTTGAAGTAGTGGTGCCTCTCTAGGATAAGTGTGTTCTTAACTAATGCTTTCCACTCCGCTAAGGATGGGATATGTGGGGATTTCCAATTTTTGGGAATGAGGCGTTTTGCTGTGTTAATTAAGATTTGATATAGACTTCTTCTAATTTTGCATGAAATGTCCATGTTTGCATTAAATAAGATCCTTTCTGGATTGATATTTACTTGTACGCCTCTTGCTAAACATGCTTGCCTATGAACTGCGTCCCAAAATGGGCATAGGTTTTCACAGCTCCACCAAACATGGATTATGGTTCCCTCCAGATCACAGCCCCTCCAGCATCTACCGTTTGCATTAGGGAACATATGTTTCAGCCTATTAGGAGTTAGGTACCATCTAGTGAGCAACTTAGTGTTTGTTTCTAAAACCGCTGCTGAGTGGCCTGATCTGGCTGTTGCTCTGAACCAGGACAACCATGTCTTGGTGGGGAATGTGTTATTTAGTTCTTTTTCCCATTTTTGAACATAGTTGGGCCTTGATGGCAAATTAGACTTAAGGACAAGCTCATACATCATGGAAATTACTCTTTTTGGGTGTTGCTGTGAGATGCATACATTTTCAAATGGTGTCAGCTGCCTCAACATATCTGATTTTCTTTTGTGCGAAAGAATATAGTGTCTAGCTTGGTGGTAGAGCAGCCATGATTTATATTCATCTAAACCTTTCTCCACTAGTGTCTGCCTAGGGGTTATCCGTCCTCTCTCCACTATCTCTCTAATGGGGAGGAAGTCTGACATATCTGGAGTAAGAGAAGTTTGTTTTGCTATTCCTCTCTGTTTGATAGAAAGTTCTTTATTAAGGAGAAGGGTAGTCAAGGGGGAATATGTCATGGAGATAATGTTCAATCCATCGCGCATAGCTATCCAGCTCGACCAAACTTCCGTATTGTTTCTTAGTTTAACAGCCAATGGCTCTAGTGACAGTACAAACAGGAGCGGGGATAGAGGGCAACCCTGTCTCGTGCCATTGCGAATTTCAAATGGGTCAGAGAGAGTACCATTTACCAACACCTGCGCTGAGGGGTTGAGATACAGGGCCCAAATTTGTTGAATTAATTTTGTGGGGAATCCAAATTTATGAAGGGTGGCCTGGAGAAAGGTCCAATCTAAGCGATCAAACGCTTTCTCCACATCAGTTGAAAGGTATACTGAGGGTGTTTTAGAATGTTTAAGGAAGTCTAAGAGGTTCAAACTCTTGTTAATATTGTCTTTAGTTTCTCTCCTTGGTACAAACCCAACCTGGTCGCAATGTACCAGGTCAGGTAAGAATTTGTTTATTCTATTGGCTAATATCTTCGCAAACAATTTCATATCTACATTAAGCAGCGATATGGGTCTAAAGTTTGCTGGCTTTTCTGGGGGTTTGCCGGGTTTTGGGAGCACCGAGATATGTGCTTGTAGCATTGTGTCTAGAAATGGGCCTGAGGTTGTTATATCGTTGAATAGGTTCAGTAGGTGAGGGGTTAATTGTTTGATAAATGTTTTGTAATAGCGATTAGAGAGCCCATCTGGCCCAGGTGCCTTGTCTGGTTTCATATCTTTGATAGCTTCAGTTATTTCTGCGCTTGTGATCTGGGCTTCCAAAATCTTAATGTCTTCTGGTTTTAGTTTGGGCAAAGGGATATTTTTTAAATATGCCTCACATTTCAATTTATGTATATGCGGTAATCTTTTAGGGTAGAGATTATATAATTTATGGTAAAAGGAGTGGAAAGCATTTCCTATTGATTTGGTATCCTCAATTTTATTTCCTTTCTCAGAAACGAGGGAGTGTATAAAAGCTTTCAGTTTTTGCTTTTTGAAGGCTCTAGCTAGCATTTTCCTAGCTTTGTTACTTTCTGTGTAATTTTTTTGTTTTAGAAATAGTTGGTGTCTTTGGGATTCTATCTGGAGGTGTTCATTTAATTTGTCGCGTTTATCTGTCAGGTTGGCCAGTAGGGATGCGTCTGAGGGATTTAGTTTCAGTGTTTCCATAATTTTTTAATCTTTGGGCAGGTATAAAAGGCATGGAGTAAGTCAGCAACTGGAGAGTTGCATCTATAACACATGTTGACACCTTGAGTATTCCATTTTGCCATTAGCTTAGGCGTAAGGTATGATCTATTCAAAGGTTTATAATGTGATTCTCTCACATCTATATTAGATGAAAATTTCGTAACTCTAATAAAGCTTTTTTGAAAAAAATCTAAATTAATATCTGAAATATCAGAGCTCTATGAATGGAAAAACTTAAGCTTCTGCCTCCTTGGAGGACAAAGTTCTATAAATGGGTGTCAAGGAATATTTACCTAGGTGAAATCTATTAATAATTGGATCAAGCAAACCCAATGTCCAATGGTTTCTTTCCACAGTGTTTTGATTATAAATAAAATGCCTGACTTTCAGGTAAGCAAAGAAAGACCTCTTATCTAACTTAAATTCCCTAGACAGTGAATCAAATGTTCTAATACATTTAGTAGATGGATCTGTCAATTGTATAATATATTTCAAATTATTGAAAGACCATTTTTTAAAAGCAGAAAAAGTGGAGCGGCTTTCAAAGTCTGGGTAAATATTTGGAGATCGTAGGGTTTATCCTAAGATACGTACAAACTTTGCTCCATGCTATAACTACATTATAAATCATATATTTTAAAGTATAATCTTTAATATATTTGAACTGATTTGTATGTAAAATAGCTTTGAGAGAGTATGGAGCAAGTATGGCTTCTTCTACCTTATAATTTGTTATTTAGTCACCTTCTGTAAGCCAATCCAATGTAATTTTAGACATACTGTACATGTCAAGTTATAATTTTTAATATTCGACAAACCGAAGCCAATCATATCTTTGAGGTGTGTCAATCTTGATAGTGAGATACGTGGTTTTAGTGGAGCCCAAAGAAAGTGGGAACAATTAGAATTACATTTTTGTATGTCCATTTTACATAAGAATAAAGGGATATTTTATAGCACAAAAAGGATTTTCGGGAATAATTGCATTTTTATTAAGGCTATTTTTGCCGACAAAGTCAAAGGCAATTTACTCCATCGCTTTAAGGCAGAACAGTATTTGTGCCATATATGTATAATTCAGGTCATACCATTCTTCCGGATTTTTGGAAATGATTATTCCCAAATATTTAAAGGGATACTGAACCCAATTTTTTTTCTTTCATGATTCAGATAGAGCATGTAATTATAAGCAACTTTCTAATTTACTTCTATTATCAATTTTTCTTCATTCTCTTGCTATCTTTATTTGAAAAATAAGGCATCTAAGCTAAGGAGCCAGTAAAGGTTTGATTCAGAACCATGGATAGCACTTTTTTATTGGTGCTGTCCAATCAGCAAAGACAACCCAGATTGTTTACCAAAATGGGCCGGCATCTAAACTTACATTCTTGCTTTTCAAATAAAAATACCAGGAGAATAAAGAAAATTTGATAATAGGAGTTAATTAGAAAGTTGCTTAAAATTGCATGCTCTATCTGAATCATTAAATAAAAAATTTGGTTTCAGTGTCCCTTTAATATATCTTTCTGCAAGTTTAAAAGAATTCTCCAGGAGACTATTTTTATTTTTGATCACCCACAGAATTTCTGATTTAGAGAGATTGATCTTATAACCAGCAAACTTGCTGAACTCCGCAATATTATTCAGGAGTATTGGTATGTTCTTTTTAGAGTTCCTAATATAAATTAAGATATCATCTGAACAATGAGATTGGAGTTTTGTTGACCTATATTAATACCTTCTAACCTATCATGACTTTTTATGACTAGGGGTTCTAAGGCTATGTTGAAAAGTAATGGCGACAGAGGACAACCCTGTCTTGTTCCTTTGCTCAGTGTTATAGCCGAAGAAAGGAAAGTATTTATAATCAAGAAGGAGACAGGATTCTGATATATAAAACCTATATAACTTAGGAAGTGACCTGTAAACCCAAAATTATTTAAAGTTGTAAATAGATGGTCCCATAGAATGGAGTCAAAGGCCTTTTAAGCATTTACAGTTTACAGTTACTTGGTTAGACCTTGATTTCGTTCTATGTGATGTTAAAAAAATCTCTATTAATGTCAATTCCTTTCTTATATTCTTTCTGCTGTTCTACAATGGATAAAATCGGTTTGGTCCAAATTAATTATCTCTCCTATTATGATTTTCAATCTACTGGCTTCTGTTCTAGCTAAGATCTTGTAGTCATTTTTCAATAAGGAAATGGGTCTATATGAATCCATTGAGCTTGGATCCTTGTCTTTCTTGAGTATAAGTATAATGTTAGAGGCAGTAAAAGATTTAGATGGTTTAACATGTAATATAAAATATGAATTAAATAGATCTGTTAGTGTAGGGGCAATTATTTCTTAAAGAATTTTATAAAATTCAGATGGTAATTGATCAGGACCAGGTGCTTTACCCATAGCTAGCTCCTTAATTGATGTCATTGTTTCTTCTAAAGTGATCCCTATGTTTAATAGTACTAATTAATCAGGAGAGATTTTCAGTAATCTGAGTTCGTCCCAGACTCTTTATTAATATCTACAGGTGAAAACATTTCTTGAACAAAATTTATGAAACTGCATTAAAATATCCTTTGGAATATTATATTTAACTCCCTCAGCAATGATTGTGCCAATATAATTATTTATTTCCCTACTTCTGGAAAGATTGGCAAGCATTTTGGCAGATTTTGGAGAGAACCTGCCAAACATTGCTTTATTTTTAATCTCCCCTTGAGTCCGAAGCTGATCGAGAAATATTTCTCTCTCTATTTTAGCATTTTGATGGTTATTCCAGTTATTACTGTCTGGGCTTTCTAAGTACCTAGCATACTTATTTTTTAAGTTGATTGGCCAGTTGGGTGTCTCTGTTTCTGAATTTCCTTTAACTTCTTACCATATAGGCTTTTATCTCTCCTTTAAGATGTGTTTTTGCAGCCTCCCAAAAGCTTCTTTTTTGTTTCAGTACTCTGGATAGCACTTTTTATATTGGTGGATGAATTTAGCCACCAATTAGCAAGAACAACCCAGGTTGTTCACCAAAAATGGATCTGCATCTAAACTTACATTCTTGCATTTCAAATAAATATACAGAGAGAATGAAGAAAATTTGATAATAGGAGTAAATTAGAAAGTTTATATATTTATATGTATTAGTACTATTTTGCTTTTCCTGGTTTTACTATATTAGGTGTCCAGCATATAGTATTGATTAATCTGTTTACTATGAGTACCAAAATAAGCGTAAGAAGCTATATATAGAATTTGCCTCTATTATAGGTTATACTATTTACTTGAACAATATAGAAGCACCTGGTGCTAGCTGTTTCCCATATAGAAAAACAAGAAATAATAACAACCTAAACAATGCAAAAATACCTGTTGAAGTATGATATATACAATCAATTTGCATTGTTTAGCATCATATGGTGCCAAGTATTGAATACAAAAATAATGGTAATGCAATGAAGGCTTATACTATAGGGGCTGCAATTCTCTTACCAAGGTAGGAATGACTAATACTGTCAGATTCCCTTCTGAAGCAAGAATTATATCAGCTTAAACAATACAAAACCTTAACAATACAAAAATAACTGTTGAAGTATGATATATCAATATATATATACAAGCGATTTGCATTATTTAGCATCATAAAGGGCCAAATTAAATACAAAGATAGTGGTAATGCAACACAAGGCTTATGCTATAGGGGCTGCAGTTCTCTAAACATAGTAGGGGTGGCTAACTAATACTGACAGATACCCCTCTAAAGCAAGGATTATATCAGCCAGAGAAGACTCTGAAACACTCAAGATACCTGATGGAGTATAATATTATAGACTATGTGGGGTTAACTACATTGCTTGCAGTCTAATTATAGATAAAAAAGATAGCATTCATTTTTTCAATAAGAAAACTTGCAGAAAGACATCACCTCTAGTATTACAGCATCCAGATAAAATACAATAAACAGATTTTTTTTTCCAATTACATAAACATACGTATCTGGTCGCTTAACTTATCTGCTATAGAACTGAGAAACAATTGAATGAGTACAAATTATTTTCTTCTGAGGGAACTGTCTCAGATTAACTTCTTATATAGGAAAGTTATCTCAGTTTGATTGCTAGAATCATAAAGACCAAATTCTAAATAATGGAGTATATATATCGAGAGTTCATCCAATCTGAGACATGCAGCTTAGCGTTTATATATCCTTTATAGCTGAGACTTGATTGCATATATATATATTTTTAAAAGAAAATAGGGGTTGACAGCTTCTTGAGACAGCAGATACATATGTCCATTAATTCAGATGGGCTAAGTTACTTCTTTTAATCCTCATTTTTTGAGCAATTAAAAAAAAATGTATAATATGCATTGAAGAAGCCACTGTAAGCAAAACTCCAGTGAGTAACAAGATGTAAGCCTACAAAGCCATGCATAGGTGAAAGTACTTATCTTGACACTGCGTATCTGAGGCGTCGGTTGTAAAGTCATTAGTTGTTGGCCTTGAAGTAACCTGTGCCTTGTAGAAACTTTCCTTAAGCTTAGGTAGTTTAGCGTGATACAGGCTACCGGACTTCAGTAATCAGTTACCTCCTATCCTGGAGCAGATGATTATGGCAACTCTTAATTACTCCTGTACTAGCTCGCTGGGGTTCTGGGAGGGTGCTGGTGAATAATTTACAGCTAAGTAACTGCTACACAGTTAAACGGACCTAAGCCCCGCCCCCATTCTGGTGACATCACTTCCCACTCTCATCACATCTTCCCCCTTTTCAAAGGACGAAGCATACATTTTTTTTCATTTAAATATAACAAATAACAATGTATACAACAACAGTTTTGTATAGTTTATAACAAATAATAAGTTACAGAAAATATAAAAACAACATGAATTACATGAAATATAACATGAACATGAAAATATAAATATAACATGAACATGAACATGAAAATATAAACAACATGAATTACATCCTGACTTGAACATCGGGGTAGACTACCCTAGTCCACAGTGACCATGGGATTATTCTGCCCATACTTCCGGTCACTGTTCTAACTAAAGTTAATCCCGATATCGGGCCAGAAGTTTCACCATTCTTCCGCTTGATGTAACTCTACATGAACTGTCCTCTGATACAGAAGAAGGTGATTGAGAGTCTGCTGGAGGCAAAGACATATCCCCGCTGTGATCTTGCTTAGGGGAAGGCACCCCTTTTAAAACAGGGAATCCCACCGGCGGTGGTACTGAGGCATCCAGTTCCAAACTCTCAGGTAAAGGCTGAAGATGTTTTCTATTACGGTGTGTAACTGTCCCTCCATCAGTAAGGACTACATAAGACCTTGGTTCTGGAGAGCGTCCAATTACCGTAGCAGGCGTCTTCCATTTCTTCTCATCATCCAATTTAATTCTGACACTTTGCCCCGCATTCAGCTCCTGCAAGGGCCTCACAGAATGTCTCCTGTCGTAGAAGAATCGATAGCCCTTTATTGCCTCTTCATCCCTCCTAAGGACTTCGTCCTGAGGAATAGAGCTGGTTGGTTGGAAGACACCCACAGAGGGTAAAGTGTTTTGCGAATCTAGCATCAGCTGTGTGGGGCTAAATGCATTGACTTGAATGGGAGTTGTCCTATAGGACAAGAGGGCCAGGTACGGCTCAGATTGCTTCAAAATGAATTTTGTTGTTTGAACTGCCCTTTCAGCCATTCCATTAGCCTGCGGGTAATGTGGAATGTATAAAATCATATTCTCTGCTGAAAGAACTGAACTCTGTTGAAGCGAACTGCATTCGGCATCACTCACCAACTCCATTGGTATGCCCCACCGGGCGAACAAGCTCTTGAGATGAGTGATAATGACTTGACTTGTGATTTCATTCAAAGGTGCAATTTCCAAATACCTGGAATAGTAGTCGATTACGACTATGAACTTTTTCCCGTGCAGTTCGCACAAATCAGCAGCTATTTTCTGCCATGGGCCTGCAGGCAGCGGAGTAGAAATCAAGGGCTCCCTTCTCTGAGTAGGCCGGCGTTCCCGGCAATAGGCACATTTAGACACATGACTTGCAATGTCGGAACTGATCCCAGACCACCATACAGCCATAGCTGCCCTTTCTCTGCACTTTGTAATGCCTAAGTGGCCATCATGAATCCTGTTTAACATCTCCTGCATCATGCTGACAGGAATAACAATGCGGTTCTGGAACAGCACCAACCCATCCAGCTCCGAGAGCTGCAACCTCTCTGACTGGTAAGAACTTAAAGACATCCAGGCTGCCCGACTCTCAAGCCAACCTTCTTTTATGTACTTTATAACTTCTTGAAGGTCTGTATCTAAATATGTCTCTTTCTTTATTTGTTCTAGTTTCCCTAAAGAAATGGACTTAGAGGCCAGAACTGAATCTACATACACTTTCACATCCAAATCCGTTGAAGACTCTTCAGCAGCAGCCAGTGGGAACCTGGACAGTGTATCCGCCACAACCAGTTGTTTCCCCGTTGAACTGGAGCAGCCTCATTAGAAGTCTCTGGCATCTTAGGGTATTTTGTCAATATCATAGCAGTTGATTAGAGGGACTAGCGGTTTATGATCAGTCTCCAGACTAAATTTCTCTAAACCCACTAGGTAACACTGAAAGCGCTCACAGGCCCAAACTGCATCCAGGCACTCTTTCTCAATTTGAGCGTATTTTGACTCAGCAGCCGTCAGTGTGCCGGAACAGTAGGCGATGGGCTGTAGTTAATTTTAATTCAGCTGCAGGAGGTCGGCCCCAATCCATAACTTCTCGCATCAGCACTAACTACAGTCTTTTTGGAAGGGTCGTAGAACCCCAACACTGGGGCAGACCCCAGCAGGGACTTGACCTGCATAAAAGATTCTTCCTGTGAAGGTCCCCAGACCCAGGCAACATCTTTCTTTAGCAACTTTGTGATATAGTGTAGTATTGTGGATAAATCTGGAAGGAACCTGCCCACATAATTTACAAGGCCCAACATTTGTCTCAGCTCATGTACATCAGAAGGACTTTTCATCTGTTCAATAGCACAAGTTTTCTCGGGGTCTGCCTTGATGCCATCCCCATTGATGATATGCCCAAATTAACATAACTCAGCTTTCCTAAAATGGTATTTCTCTTTGTTTAGCTTCAGCCCGGACTCTCTGATAGTCTGCAGCACACAGCTCAATCGCTGATCATGTTCCTCCAATGTAGACCCATACACCAAGATGTCATCCATGACAGCTGCTGTGCCCACGTGGTCTCTCAGGAGAGAACTCATTTCTCTTTGGAATATTTAAGGAGCAGAGGATATCCTGAAGGGGAGTCTGCAAAAGCAAAAATGAAAGTAGTCAGTTTGCAGCACTTTGGATCTAGAGGTATCTGCTAGAAGCCGCTAGAAGCATCGAATGTAGAGAAGAACTTCGCCCCAGCCAATTTGGGAGCTATATCTTTAAGTGTTGGCAGCACATATCTCTCTCTCTTCACTGCCTCATTCAACCTTTTCAAGTCTACGCATATGCGTACCTTCCCGTTTTTCTTCGCAACAGGCACAATGGGGGCACACCAGTCAGTTGCTTCAACAACCTCTTCAATAACCCTCATATTCTTCATACGCAGATGTTCCTTCTCCACTTGAGGCATGAGCGGGAACGGAATTCTACGGGGAGTGGTAATGCTGTATTGGACTGCGTCACCTTTAAGTGATATACAGACTGAGATGCAATTCAGTAGGCCCAATTCACCAAACATATCTTCTGAGATTTTATTCACTCTGGCTACTAGGCCCAAACCACAGGCTTATTTTCTGCTAAATAAGTTGTTATTTACTTTGCTTGTACATGCAGCTGGCAAGACATTTCCCCACACAATCAATGTGGCCACCAGGACTATGGAATTTTGTTGTAACTTTCACCAGCTGGGGCTGTCGAGGCAATTTCATGAATGCTGCAAGAGACATTACAGTGATGTCTGCTCCTGTGTCAATCTTAAAGGCAACTTTGGCTCCCATTACAGTAAGAGTAACCCTCCAATCATCTTTTGAACCCGGCCGTTCAACAACAGACCCCACAAAGGAAACTTCTTGACCCTCCTGGTCACTATCCACCTGTATCTCCTTAATATATTCAGTCTTACACACCACTTCAAAATGGCCCATCTTGTTACATTTTCTACATCTTTTGTCCTTAGCAGGGCATATGACACTTTGATCATGGGCACGGTTGCACCGTGTGCATAGGGCATGCTGCACCCATCCACTTCTGGGCCTATCTGCTGCCCTTGATCTACCGCTCACACTGTGCCTTTCACTAGCAGCTCTCCTGAACTGCTGCACTTCATCCACAATACAGACCTCAGATCAGCACTTTGCTTTTTCACCAGTTCACTCTGGCGGGCCATCCTAATAGCCCCATCTAATGTTAAATCAGACTCTAACTGTAGCTTCAGTGAGACTTCAGCATCTGCAATTCCTATGACTATTCTGTCTCTGATTTGCTCTTCTTTAGCAACACCAAACTCACAGAATTCAGCTAGTTCATACAGGCTGCGCACAAATGACTTCACAGATTCTCCCACACGCTAAGCACGTTTGTGAAAACAAGCTCTCTCATGAATCACATTTCTTTTGGACACAAAGTGGGCACTGAGTTAATTCATAACTATTTCAAAGTCAAATTCTTCCCCTTCTTGGAAAGTAAAGGCATTGAACACTGGCTCCACATCTTTCCCCATAGAATATAAAAGAGAATTAACTTGTACTTCACCACTCTCCTTGTCCAGCTTGGAAGCAATCCTGAAGCGCTGAAACCACTGATGCCATGTGGGCCAAGCTGCAGGCTGAGAGAAATCAAAAGGCTCAGATGGGGTAAACTTTGACATCGTCATCGATCAGGAAACAGAAGCGCAGGCAAGAACTTCTGACACCATGTCATGAGATGCAGGACACATGCAGGACACAGCAAAGATGGTACAACTCTATTTTATTGTAGAGCATGGAAACACACATCTGGTAGCATTGATTTCACTAAGTAACTGCAACACAGACAAACGGACCTAAGCCCTGCCCCCAATCTGGTGACGTCACTTCCCACTCTCATTACACTGGCTTCATGATATCGACCACCTTGAGTACTGCTGAATCTCCTATCCCTGGGTGGGCGGCAGAGAGAGATGGAATCACCCGCTTCCTCCATTGACTGGCCACTGGGGTCCTGGGAGCTACTGTCGGTATACTTAAACCTCCTTGCTTACTACCAACTTATTCTAGTCTGTATGTGGCTTCTTGGGGTTTGAATGGCTCTAGTGAATGAGCCCAAGTGGCTTGGAGAGCTTCCTGCTGTCAAAAAGGGGTAATCTAACCTTTGAAATAGTTTTACAAAATACAAATAATCAGTTAATATTACAATAAACATTTGTCATAATCCTAAAAATACATTGTGCAATAACAAATACAGATAACTATTATAATAATTTAAGTACTTAGTAAAGGTCAGACTTCTAATGTTTCAAAGTTAGTTTTATGATTGGCTTCCGTTTGATGATGCATAATCAGCATGCTACCAAACTTCAGAGCTCAGTTTCTATAAATGGAGTCATCTACAAACCTTATTCAAACAGTTTACAGAACTTTGCGTGATAAGACTCAGCATTCCAACAATGGCAACAGTAGTGGCATTTCTGCTGTTAGCAGTCACCTGCTGTATCTGTGAGTATACAAGACAACACATTTTTCTTTGATGTAATAAACATCTTTTGTGAACAGATGCTAAATGTTTTTTAAATATTGGTATTTTGGTACATTTACCTAACTATATTAAAAAAAAACACACAAGTCTGATGTTGCATCCAGTAACAGGTTAGTTAAGCTGTTATAGATACATTTCAGTTGTGAAACAAAAAGGCTAACAATAATGCATGATGAAGAATTTCTATGACATTGTATATTATTATTTTAGATCCTGCTGCTTCGAAATCCATTAAATGCAAAAATGGTTGTCAAGAAAATGTTGATCCTTCTTGTATAAAGATAGGATTGGTATGTACTAATTATAACATTTAAATGTACTTTGCTCTTATGTTTTTAATGTGCCAATTATTTTACTATAGACCAAATGAAATTTAGATCAGAAAAATAGGCAAGTCTCTGCAGAGCAGATAAATATTAACTATAGTTTTACCATTTTTAATTTAGATACAGAATCCGGGAGAAGTTGTCAATATTTTGGCAGAATTACTGTGTGCTTATGACAGATTTAAGGTATGATATTTATTTTCTGTCTATTTTTTTATTTATTATTATTATTTTTGTTTTGTGCTGTACTAGTCCATATGTTGCTGCTATCCTGTTACCTCCAAAATAGTATTCCACAGTGTCTATTAAATTTATATATATATATTTAGGATGTTGAAGACAAAAGTGAGCTTACCAAAGCAATGGAAAATATTGAGGTAAGCAATTCTGTGTAGTGTGTTTTTAAGTAAGACTGTGTACTTATTAGGCCCTGTCAGGTGTAGCCATGTCATTTTATTATTTTTTTGTGGTAAGTTAGCAGATGTGGTAAGAATGTAATGCAATATTAATTAATCCAAGGTTATGGCAAAGGCCATAGAGTATAAGAATAGAAGTTAGTTAGTATGATGCCAAGTTAACTAGGTATAATAAGCTTAGACCTTCCTCTGGAATGTTAAGCTTCATGCTTTGAAAAGAGTAAACTTTGCCCTGTCTTGTTTCATGCTGCAAAACAATGTAGTTCCAACAACTAATCTAAACAGTGCAAAAACACATGGACAGTGTCAACGCTACAAACTAAATTGTTCCTGCTCGACAAAAGTAGGGACGGTTGACAAAATAGGTGCTATCTAGAGGGTGGTAAAGCAGAGCAACAGACCTGGTTGGTAGATTCTCCATAAATGGTGTCAAGCAGCCAATGAGCACAAAGCATAGGTAGTCAGTGAAATTCTAAAAGTAGACATCTCTCATGTCCTAAATGCCTTTAGAAACAAAGAATGAATGTCTAATATGATGTTGGTGCAGCCAAATTGTGCAGCAACTATCTGTGCTCAGTAGATACATTAAGAGGAATGCAAAAATGATATTGTAGTGCAGGGGTAGTGTATTGCTTGAGAAGCTGTCAGTGCATGTTGTATGGGACCCAAGTGAAATGCATATCTTTACTGAGGCATCTCATAGCAATGCTGCATATATGTGTATTTGTATGGTCACAAGCATTTGGAAAAAAACTCTAAATAATATCTAAAAATAAAAAATTTGCCAAAATGTGCAAATTAATATGTGTATATCTATCTGTCTATCTACAATATTTATCTATCTATCTATCTATCATCTATCTATCTATCATCTATCTATCTATCTATCTATCTATCTATCTATCTATCCATCTATCTATCTCTTTTTCTGTAGCCATCATATCTGTATGTCTGTTTCAAGTTGACAGTGTTCTTTTTATGTGAAAATTATTTTCATTTATTCTTTTCATATCCTTTATTTTTATTATATTTTTACAGAGTATTATAGGCTGCAATCTAAAGAATATTCTTGCAACACATGCAACCTTGGTAACACTTTTTTTTTTTTTTTTTGGTCTTTGAAACTATGGTATCTGTATACATTATAAGTACTGTATTTAGATTTATATAATTGATATAATTTATAAGTTTGTTAAACACTAGTTTCCATAAAACCTATTAGAGTTAACAGTGAAAACAATGTAAAGAATCTTTTTTTTCCCCAAATGACTGATTATATATACATTTATTATGCTGTTTATTAGGATGATATCACTTTGAATGTGGATGGTGAACTTGAAAGACTAATAAGAGCCGTCCTGGATTTGCTGGTAAAACATAATTTTTTATGACTATATTCTTTTAAAATTCTATGATGTAAAATAAAAATATATTTTTTCAACTTCAGTGCAAGAAGGCCTATATATTTATAGTGTTTTATGCAACTCAGATGCTAAACTGAAATATTTTATCCCCTAGCAACCATAGAGGACTTACACATATTGCTACTGAATACATCTCAGCCTTTTTGGCAGTAAATAGGTTAGACTTAGATTGAATTTGTACTGTTGGAAAGAAATAAAAACAACATTTTACATAAAATGTATTTTTATATCTATTGTTTAATTCTAATTTCCTATCATGAACAGAAAAAAAAGATTATTTTATGTTGAAAATATTTATAGCATTGCAAAGTTAACCTGCTTATTTGTTTTATGATTTTAACAAATTAATCAGACTACAAAAATGGTTGCAATTAACACTGGTATTTTGTTAGAACTTATGAAATACGGACAAATAGGATAGCTGAACACAGTGACGAGTGAAAAAAATCATAAAAGGGCTTAATTTTGCAGACAGAATAATAAGAAATAATTCAGATTTAATATTTTAAAACGTAAAACATCTTATCTGTAACTTAAAGGACCAATCAACACAGTAGATTTGCATAATCAACAAATGCAAAATAACGAGACAATGCAAAAGCACTTTGTCTGAACTTCATGTGAGTAGTAGATTTTCTTTCTGACAATTTTAAAAGTTATGGGGTCGATCCGATAAAAATCGTCGCCCGCAAAAGCCGGCAATGCCAATATTTACGCTGGTTTGGTATCACATATACGGCGTAACCTAGAAGTTACGCCCGTATATTTCTGCCGTCGCCCGTAGTTTTTTGGGCCATAGGCAGGTATACCAAACCAGCGCAGTTTGGTATCCAATATGCAGCGTAAGGACTTACGTGGCGAAAATGGAGAAATCTTACTCCATTTTCACCTCGCCACAAAAAGCAGCCGTAAGAAGCCTTACGCTGACTATTGGAGCCCCGTAACTCCCTAAACTAACTAGAAAATAAACCTAACACCTAACGCATGCGCAATGTCTAGCTACCTGTCAACCGCGATCCCCCCCCCCGAAATCCCTAATAAAGTTATTAACCCCTAAACCGCCGCTCCCGGACCCCGCCGCCATCTACATAAACTAACCCCCTACTGTGAGACCCTAAAACCGCCGCAATCTACCTTATCTATCGCCTAATGTGAACCCCTAAAACCGCCGCCATCTACCTTATCTATCCCCTAATCTGACCCCTTACACCGCCGCCACCTATATAAAAATTATTAACCCCTAATCCAATCCCCCTATACCTCCGCCAGCTATATTAAAATTATTAACCCCTAATTTAATCTACCTACCCCGCCGCCAGCTATATTATCTATATTAACCCTAAGTATATTATAGTTAATATAGTTATTACATTATATATATTAACTATATTAACCCTAATTATATTAGGGTTAATATAGTTAATATAGTTACTATAGTATTTATATTAACTATATTAACTCTATCTAACCCTAACACCCCTAACTAAATTTATATTAAATTAATCTAATTCATATTATAAACTAAAATATTCCTATTTAAATCTAAATACTTACCTATAAAATAAACCCTAAGATAGCTACAATATAATTAATAATTACATTGTAGCTATGTTAGGGTTAATATTTATTTTACAGGTAAATTGTTAATTATTTTAACTAGGTCTAATAGCTATTAAATAGTTATTAACTATTTAATATCTACCTAGTTAAAATAATTACCCAATTACCTGTAAAATAAATCCTAACCTAAGTTACAAATACACCTACACTATCAATAAATTAAATAAACTACAAATATCTATCTAAAAATACAATTAAATTAACTAAACTAAATTACAAAAACAAACAAACACTAAATTACAAAAAATAAAAAAAAGATTACAAGATTTTTAAGCTAATTACACCTATTCTAAGCCCCCTAATAAAATAATAAAGCCCCCCAAAATAAAAAAAATTCCCTGCCCTATTCTAAATTTAAAAAAGTTCAAAGCGCTTTACCTTACCAGCCCTTAAAAGGGCCTTTTGTGGGGCATGCCCCAAAGAATTCAGCTCTTTTGCATTTAAAAACATATACAATACCCCCCCCCCATTACAACCCACCACCCACATACCCCTATTCTAAACCCACCCAAACCCCCCTTAAAAAAGCCTAACACTACCCCCCTGAAGATCTCCCTACCTTGTCTTCACCACACCGGGCCGAACTCCTCATCCGATCCGGGCGATGTCTTGCTCCAAGCGGCAAAGAAGAATTCTTCCTCCGGCGACGTCTTCCTCCAAGCGGCAAAGAAGAATTCTTCCTCCGTCAGGCATCCGCTGGGGGACTTGGAACCGAGTCCCTGCAGATACAGGGTCCTACTGTATGTGTCACTCCTTCACATACAGAACCCAGAACAAGGCAACTTTGATAATCTTGCTAGACCAGAGATCTTAAGAGAAATGGGCCATTGGTCTATTTGATAGTTAAAATGTAATTCAGTATCACTGATCATAAACAAACATTTTATTTGACTTTTTAACTAGGCTGCAGCAAATAATACTTATACCCCCATACAAAAGTGACCTATTTAATACCACATGAGTTTGTTTAATGTATATTAAAAAGTAAATAACTAATAGAATTATACTTGTAAAGCAAATGTTAGTCGAAGAGTGATATGTAGATGCATTTCTTTAAATCATATTAGTATTTCAAATAAAAAATAAAAAAATAAGTGTATGTGTCCATGTTTTAAATTAGGTTTCCTTTGATGAGTCCAATTAGGGATCATTATAATAAGGTGGAATATAGCAGAGTTAAGGCAGGAGTATGCACTTCCACAAGATTGTGATCAACAGATATATAGTATATACCCGTATCTCTTTTCTGACAATCATATTTTTTTTAGTGATTTCCTGTTTATTCACAGCAAGTGGAAATATTAAAACAACAAGTTAAAGAAATATTCATTTTTTGTGCAATTATAGAACATTTTGTATGACAATATTATGTACAGGGAAGAAAAAAAACGTATTTGTATCACTATGTTTTATACCATTTAGAAAAGGAAGTACGTTTTCTAGTATTTTGCACCAGCACAAGTATGTCATACAAACCAACGGAAAAAGAAGTAGACCCCATCTTAATAAAGTCACAAAATGATTACACTACATTACAGATACTTTGTGAGAGTTAGCTGTACTTTTGAGAGGAAGTTAGTGATATTTTGAAATCACATATAGATTCTGATTGTTTCTTATTTTGAATAAATCATTTACATACAAAATAGACAAAAACAAATGAATACCCCTTAAAGGGATACTAAACCGATTTTTTTCTTTCTTTCATGATTTAGATAGAGCATGCAATTTTAAGCAACTTTCTAATTTACTCCTATTATCATTTTTTCTGCGTTTTCTTGGTATCTTTATTTGAAAAGCAAGAATGTAAGCATATGAACTGACCCATTTTTGGTTCAGCACCTGGGTAGAGCTTGCTGATTGGTGGCTAAATGTAGCCACCAATCAGCAAGCGCTATCCATGTTCTGAACCAAAATTGGGCCAGCTCCTAACCTTATATTCCTGCTTTTTCAAATAACGATACCAAGAGAACAAAGAAAAATTTATCACAGGAGTAAATTAGAAAGATGTTTAAAATTGCATACTCTATCTGAATCATGAAAGTATCCCTTTAAATTTAACTTAACCTATAGGTATTAAAAGCCTTCAACTACTCTTTATTTACGCCTACTAGCCAAATAATTCCCAGCTGAGCACAGACAAACCCATCATTGTTTATTCTAATTTTAACTTTTAAATACCCTTTAATAATATGGAATACCTGAGAATGGAACGACTTTCAAAGTGGCACTCATTTTCAAGTGAATAATACTGTATATGTAAATATATTATTTTGTTTCTCCTTAGAATGCTTTAAATGTAGATTTTTGGAATACATCTACTTGTGGATTATTGGTAAGTACAGTAGATTTTTATCTAAAATGGATAATAGAAAAACTGGCAACTCTGATTTAATTATTGACACACCATTATAAGTTATTGGATACCACTAACATTGTTCATAAGAATAATTTACTGAAGGTAAGCATTTATAAAAGAGTATTTCAATAAACTTCTCCATACTGCTTTTGGACAACCATATACAAGGCTAGATTACAAGTGTTGTGCTAACTGTAGTGCTTGAGCGATTTTGGGTTTGAAAATGAACACATTCGCTCAAGCGCAATCATAATTTATGCTCAATGAGTTAGCGTGATATCTAAGCTCGCCGAAACGATAGGGTAAAAAAAAAAGTTACATTAAACAAACATATATTCATGTTAAAGTGCAGTTACACTCATATAAACACTGTCTGATGGTATAAGATGTTGGGAAAAAAGGGCTGCAAAGGGCTTTAACATATATTTGCATACATAGACATGTCTAAATATGTGCATATGCATATATATATATATATGTATAGATGTGTGTACATATGTTTTTAAGTATTTATGTGCTTTATTGTATATTTACTGTACATATTTCACTTTCCAATGTTCCTCACTTACAGGATAATGTACCTTTTATATATATATACTGTATATATATATACTGTATATATATATATATATAAACCTATACCTGTATAGATATATATTTTACATGAACGTTATCAGATATTTATAGAAATATACATTTAATAATGAAAAGTACATTATTTTCTATGTGAAGATCATAGGAGTGCAAAATATGTGTAACGTACATCAGGGTTTGCAATTTAGGACTAACAGGGTCAGGTTAGCCATTTGAAAAATTGCTAACTTCAAGGCACATTATTGAAATATTACATATAAAATATTAAAATATATTAAAATGTATTAAACATACTGTAACAAATATAAATATAGTATATGGATTATTTATAATATTTTATATTTTACAATATGTTTAATAATATTTAATAATATTAATCTACAAATAACTCATAATAATAATAAAATAATAATAATAATATTAATTAATATTTGTTTTATATTTTACATGTAATATTTTAATAAAGTGCATTGAAGTTAGTAATTCTTCATGAGGACTAACCTGACGCATTAGTACTAAATTGTAAACCCCAATGTGCATTATGTATATTTTACATAGAAAATAATGTACTTTTATTATTAATGTTAATGTAAAATACATATCTATACCTATATATATGTAGGAATAGCTATACAGGCATATATATATATATATATATATATATATATATATATAGATATATGTATAAATATATAGATATACAGTATATATATATATATATATATATATATATATATATATATATATTTACAAAAAAAGTGTGTTGTTCTGTATGTGAAGAACATTGGAATGTGAACTATTAAAAACTCCTGTTTGGTTAGCAAGTATAGGTGTTAGGTTGTTTTTCAGTTTGAACTCTCCTTTGACTTCTATGGGAGAATAAGTTAATTTGGGCGCTATATTCAAAGTTCAACTTCTTGCTGTGTTGGGTTTTCCCTATCATACTACATTGTTACTTTCAACTTTTAACATGAGCGCAACCGATTCATGCAAAAAACCCAGTCTAGTGAAGTTAATGCATAAGCGGGTGTGCACATTAACGCTCCACTCGTTATCTAGCCCACAATAAGGGGTGTGAGCAAACAGTGCTCAGATCAAAGATAATGTAAATGTTTAATATTTTGCTACTGTGATGAACAAAGAATCATAACTTAGTAATGAAAAAAGATCAGTCAGTACTATACATTTAAGCTGGACCTAAACATTCCGAGTGAATAGCATCAAGGTGTTCAAAGTTAAGTAAGAGCTCTCCCCAGTCCATCCAGTTTTTATCAGTTCCTATGTTATTCTATACAGCTCTTTCACTGAAGAATGGAGAAATAATAGAGTTTTAGTGAACTAGCTGCAAAGAATAATTATTATTATTACTGTTATTAATGTAATTATTATTATTACTGTTATAATTATTATTATTACTGTTATTGTAATTATTATTATTATTATTATTACTGTTATTATAATTATTATTATTACTGTTATTATAATTATTATTATTACTGTTATTAATATAATTATTATTATTACTGTTATTATAATTATTATTATTATTATTACTGTTATTATAATTATTATTATTAATGTTATTATTATTACTACTGTTATTATAATTATTATTATTATTAATGTTATAATTATTATTATTACTGTTATTAATATTATAATTATTATTATTACTGTTATTATAATTATTATTATTATTATTACTGTTATTATAATTATTATTATTACTGTTATTAATATTATAATTATTATTATTACTGTTATTATAATTATTATTATTATTATTACTGTTATTATAATTATTATTATTATTAATGTTATAATTATTCTTATTACTGTTATTAATATAATTATTATTATTACTGTTATTATAATTATTATTATTATTATTACTGTTATTATAATTATTATTATTACTGTTATTATAATTATTATTATTATTAGTATCAGTTATTTGCAGAGCACCAATACATTCCGTAGTGCTATAAATAATACATTGTAGAGTTCTTTTATAGCATAGGCATAAGTTGAATTCAAATTAATGTGTTTTTTTTTTTTATTTCTTTTTAGAAACCATTAATGTTAAAAGTTTCTGGATCAATGGTAAACAAAAATCATTTTAATTTTCATGTGAATTTTACTTGTTTGCAGTAGACCCTGGTAGCTAAAGTCCTCATTACCATTTAAAGCATATTCTCAAATGTCATCAATAATTTAATTCAAACCTAGTGGTTAATGCTTTACAAATAGTTTAGTTATTCTTAATTAGACTGGAAGCAAGTCACCAAAGAGTACACAAATCACACACCTATGTATAGTTGGTACTTTTCTATAATGCTTATCTTTATCTTTATATTTATCTAAGGGGTAGATTATATTCCAATGAAAAATGAACAGGTCTTTTGAATTGTGTCCACTACTTAATGTTGTTGGTTTATACTCTTTGCTTTCTTTTACATTCTCTATTGTCTGTGGTGGGCAAAATATATTACTGTTCTCCTCTCGTGTTTCAGCATCTATATATACTATAGGCTTATTTTCCACTAAGCCAACTAATCAAGTAAATAGAACAACAGAAGGGATGACAATTTGAAAGACATTAGACAGATGATGCATCAATGCAATTTTCTCTTATTTTTTTCTTAATATTTAAAGTATTGCCCAATGTGAGTAAGCTGTGGGGACCAGAGCAATTGGGCACAAGACATGGGAGGTACATAGCAGTAGCTAGAGATACTGTCGGTGTCCATGAATAATTTCCTATATTGCTTGACTGGCTACATGTGCAGCAGGAGAGAGTTACTTCTTATGCCCATAAGCTGCATATCATTTTAAAAATAATGGCTCATTGGAATCAAAACAGTAACTCAAGTGGGTGCTTTATGTTCAAATGGAAAAAAAAACAATGGGATTTGCTCCCACTTGTCCCCCTTTGGACACCAGTGATAATTTCTTGCTTAATCTTACTTTTACATCAGCAAGATAGATTACCTTGTTTCACAAGATCTCTAGGAAGTATATATGCAATATATAAATTGGTTATTTTATTTGTATACAAAAGCTTTCTTTTACTATATCTTCAATGCCTTCAATACATAACAAAAGCCATACTCTTGTACACTCCACTTGCCTCTCAAGATAATGGTGCAGACAGTGATTGCAGCATACATATTTATGCTTCTGTTTTTGTGAACAACATATCCTAACTGCATTGGTATAGGGTTGTGGCTAGGTGCAAGGATATGTATTTAATAACATATACAGGTTAAATATTTTATTCTAAGTGAAGTTGGAACAATTGACACAAAGTCCTACAAAAATAGAAATCAAATAATTAACAACATCCCTAAGTTAGGAAAGACAATAACACAGTCCTAATAAGGAGCGATAGATGCAGGGCAATACAGTACATACTGAATGCAAGTTCAATTCACTTTAGACTTTGTTCTGAATTCTGTAATAAGATTTCAACTACTGTTTTGATCACATTATATGCTATTTAAAATGGGATCAGCAAGTTGTCACATTGACAGAAAGTAGTTTGTTCAAGGACATTCTTTTGGTGTTTATCGGGATTTCTCACTGCTTCTGAGAGATTTAGTAATCTTTTAGCTGTGCAGGGCACACATGCCTATCTGAATATTACTGTTATTGTAAGGGTTTTTCAAAATACCAAACATTGCATTTGATTTAAATGTGTTCCTTACCCAGTATTTAGAACTTACGGGAGCTTCCATGTCAAATCTCAGGACATCTGCAAAATACTGCTTTCCATAGTGCCCAATTACATCCTATGGAAAATAGCTTGAGGTTGGCAACTCAAAGTTCAGCTCCATTTCTTTTTGCACTCATTGTGACTTGAATGTGCAAAATCTGCAAGTTGCTCGATTGTAAAACCATGCTCGTAGTGTTTTTAGTAAATTAATATATCATATTAGTATAGTATCATATAGTACATTGGACAGAGACTTTGTTATGAAATGAAAAATAAAATTAATGATTATTCCTAATTTGTTATTTTGTTTTGCTTTTTCAAATATAGAATTATGTTCCTCATGTTGCAGAAGTGGATGGATCAACACAGGCTACTGGAGGACATAAACGGCCCACTCGTGACTTACTTGGGGGTCTTGGGGGACTGACAAATCTAGCACCAGGTCTCCTTGGGACAGTGACAGGGCTGGCCCCAGGTCTTCTTGGGGGAGTGACAGGGCTACTCCCAGGTCTTCTTGGGGGAGCGACAGGGCTGGCCCCAGGTCTTCTTGGGGGAGTGACAGGGCTTGTCCCAGGTCTTCTTGGGGGAGTGACAGGGCAAGGTTCAGGTCTTCTTGGGGGAGTGACAGGGCAAGGTTCAGGTCTTCTTGGGGGAGTGACAGGGCTTGTCCCAGGTCTTCTCGGGGGAGTGACAGGGCAAGGTTCAGGTCTTCTTGGGGGAGTGACAGGGCTGGTCCCAGGTCTTCTTGGGGGAGTGACAGGGCAAGGTTCAGGTCCTCTTGGAGGGCTGCTGTCTGGACTGCTTGGAGGAGGGAGAGGGCTAAATGGAGGTGGGTGTGGAGGTTCATCAAACCTTCTTGGAGACCTAACAGGAGGTATTGGGGGAATAGCAAGAGGGGCTGGGAACCTAGTTCAAAATGTAGGAAATCTAGCAGGGGGACTTGCTTCACTCACAGGGGGACTAGGTAGTTTAACAGGAGGTCTTGGGTCTCTTGCAGGAGGACTTGGTTCTGTAACAGGAGCAGCAGGAGGGCTTTTAAGCCTTGGAAAATAGAAAAAGGTAATATGATGCTGGATGTGTATATTTTTTGAATATGCAAAGTAAAATGCAATCTATTTATATCATAGAGTAATAGTGAACTTTTTGCAAAACTTTGATTTTTCCTATACAATGCAAACTCCCACAAATTCACTACATTTACTGTGTGCTAATTTTTAAAAAAACATATTTTCTATTATTACAAAATAGACAATCATTGTATCTTATAACTCACATATGTGTTATCTTTATTTTTCAGTTATATGCTAACTTAAACGGATAATATAATTATTCTGAATATATATCTATATCTATATCTATATCTATATCTATATCTATATATATATATATATATATATATATATATATATATATATATACACACACATACATACATATAAAACAGTTACCTGCAGTTAAGCACTGCTGTGCAAAATATATAGATACCAAAAAATTAAAACTGACATTTCAGACAGATTAGGAACTTTTCAGGAATGTATTTTAGTTAGAACAAATCTAAAAATATAGGTGAAAAGTGGCTTTACATAGACCTCCATGAAAGCAAAATATGAATAACCAAAGCAACAAAACAACATCATAGCTATTTAATTGAGTAATAACTCTTAAAGGGACACTAATCCCAAATGTTTTCTTTCATGATTCAGATAGAGCATGCAATTTTAAGCAACTTTCTAATTTACGTCTATTATCAATTTTTCTTCATTCTCTTGCTATCTTTATTTGAAAAAGAAGACATCTAAGCTAAGGACCCAGCCAATTTTTGGTTCAGTACCATGGACAACACTTTTTTATTGGTTCTGTCCAATCAGCAAGGACAACCCAGGTTGTTCACAAAAAATGGGCCGGCATCTAAACTTACATTCTTGCTTTTCAAATAAAGATACCAAGAGAATGAATAAAATGTAATAATAGGAGTAAATTAGAAAGTTGCTTAAAATTGCATGCTCTATCTGAATCACAAAAGAAAAAATATTGGGTTCAGTGTCCCTTTAAGGTTTTCAATTAAGTTTTCCTTATCCATTAAAAGTACATTAAAGGGACAGTCATCATAATAATATTTATTGTTAAAAAAGATAGATAATCCCTTTATTACCCATTACCCAGTTTTGTATAACCAACACTGTTATTTTAATATACTCTTCACTTCTGTGATTACCGTGTATCTAAAACTCTGCAGACTGCCCCCTTATTTCAGTTCTTTTGACAGACTTGCATTTTAGCCAATCAGTGCTATCTCATAAACAACTCCACTGGGGTGAACACAATGTTATCTACATGACTCATATAAACTAGCGCTACCTAGCTGTTAGAACCCATCAAAATGCACTGAGATAAGAGGTGGTCTTTAAGGGTTTAGAAATTAGAATATGAGCCTAATTAGGTTTTGCTTTTAATAAAGAATACCAAGAGAACAAAGCAAATTTGATGATAAAAGTAAAGTGGAAAGTTGTTGAAAATTGCATGCCCTATCTGAATCATGAAAGTGTAATTTTGATTAGACTGTCCCTTTAAACACAAAATTTAATTCCACATAAATAAATTAATAAGAACTAAACATCTGCAATATGTATTGATTATTTATTTTACTATAAAATACATTTATTTTTGCTTTAGAAAATGTCCCACAGTCGCTAGACAAGTGAAATTACCTGAACCAGCTACATACTACTAAAATATTTACATTAAATACATAGTTAAAACCTTTATTCATAATGAATATGAAAAAAGCATTTTACAGTTAGTCACAACTGTTCACAGTCAAGGGAGATTAGTTATGTAACTGGCCCAAGCAAATTTGGAGCATTTTGTAGTAAACTTAGGCTGCAGAGTTTGACTTCATCCTCTCTATGGAGTGTAGGAGATGCACAATTATTACAGAAGAAGCAACCAAAAGAAAAAAGAATTGTGTATTACAATGTTGTTTCTTTTTCATTTACTAAACTGGTGATTAATGGCTACACATATTCCTCTTGTCATTAGCTCACAATATATGTTAAGCTAATTCCTAGCAATGCAAAGAGCCTACTCTTCAAAAAAAAGATCCAAAGAAAACAAAGCAGATTTGATAGTAAAAATAAACTGGAGAGCTGTTTAAAATTGTTTTCTTTATCGAAATCATGAAAGTTCAATTTTGACTTTTTTTCCCCTTTTAAATACAGAATGCTTTAAAATCTTAATTATTATACACATTTAATATGGTTGCTTTGTGTCTGTTTAAAACTATGGGCTAGATTATAAGTGAGCAATATCACAACTGCGATAACTTGCGTGTGCATTACAAGTTGAAAGTAAACAGGAGCGCTCATTGGGTTAGCACAACTGAAGACCTATGGGCGGATTTAATAAACAGCAGATGCTACTTTATCCACCCATAGTTTCTGGTTTGCTGGAAACGGCAGTTAAGAAGCAGCGGTCATTAGACCACTGTTCTTTAACTTGTCTGATATGATTGGGATGATTGACAGCCCCTGCTGGCAGCCAATTAGCCACAAATGTGCAAGGGGCGGCATTGAACAAGCATTTCACAAGAAATGCTTTTGCAATGTTAAATGCCGACAGAGTATGCTGACGGCATTTAGCGATGTCAGGCAGACATGGTTTGCTACAACGAACATTTGGCCCGAGATTTGGTAAAATGACCCCCTAGCGTAAAGTGTAAGGGGTGAAAACAAATGTGTACCAAAGAGAACATATTGAAATAAAATAAAGTGTTACAATGACATAGACAGTTTTAAATAAAAAATCTTCAAATAAATATTAATAACTTTTTTTATAAGGGTTAAAAGGTTTATGGACAATGAAACATGTTTGACTGGAAAGGGCTATAATAAATATATATATATATATATATATATATATATATATATATATATATATAAAAGTATGAGAATGTGGGTATATATATATATATATATATATATATATGCATGTATGTATGTATATATATATATATATATATATATATATACACTGTATATATATATATATATATATATATATAAACATTTGTATACATACATACATACACATATATGTTTAAGTATGTGAATATGGGTATATATATATGTGCATGTATATATATCTATATCTATATATTTATATATATATATATATATGTATATATATATATATATATATATATATATATATATATATACCCACATTTATATATATACATACATACACATAAAAACACATGTTCCAATGTTCTGCCCCTAGCATAATATGTTATATGTATTTCTAAATAGATATTCCGATATATATATCTGTAAATCTATACCTATATATTATCATCTATATATACAGGTATACTGTAAATATATTTTATTTTCAAAATACCACCATAAATATATATGTGTATTTATGAATAAATAGAACATATTCTTCTATGTGAAGAACATTAGAATGTCGTGTTAGCGCACATGAGAATATGGAATCAGGTTTGTGGATGAGTTGGGTGTTTTTTTCCACTTTTTTTTCTCCATTGTTTTCTATAGCAGAATATGTTGTCACACGTAATATTTAAGGTTCGGCTTTTTGTGGTTGTTGGGTTGGCACATGAGCAAAAACAGTTTACTTTCAACTCATAATATGAGCGCAACCCAACATGCTTACTTCTACAGCAGTTAACGCTCGAGCAAGGGTGTTAAATAGCGCTCCACTTGTAATCTGGCCCTATATTTCTTAATGTCGTTTATTTCCCTATTCTTATCATTAACATTATTGAAATCAGAAACTCTTAACATTATATGCTTTGCAAACTCTTTATACAATGAAAATATTAATCAGTCCTCCAGTTTACTTATCTAGGGAAGGAAATAATCAGTTTTGTATTTAGATTTATCATTGAGATACTATCTGATATATTAATTTACAATTTGCATGTACTGAATCATTCTTAATCTTTTTTATTCTACAGAAATGACATTTATTTCGAAACTGGAATAAAAGAAATATTATCTTTTTAACATATGGCATTTAAATTGTACTTTTCCTTTCTTGCAAACTGCTTTTATTTTCATATTCTATGTTTAAATTCATGATCTTAAAACAATAAATTGAATGTGTGACAATATTTATCTTGGTGTGCTTATTTTACACTAATTAGAAAGCAACATTTAGCATCACAGTTTAACACACAGAGGAAACAAATATAAAAGATGGCGAATATATGATGGTTGGAGAATATCTGGATTTGCATACTACAGTATTAATAGTTAGGCACCCATTCTCGATTTTCCTATTATTGAAGAACCTCCAAAATATATTTTTGTATCTAATATTTAGAAACCATTTTATGCAGCAATACAGGGAGTACGTGCATGTAACAAATACATACAACAATACATGTTTAAAGGGACACTGAACCAAAAAAAAATATTTTCTGAATCAGATAGAGCATGCAATTTTAAGCAACTTTTTAATTTACTCCTATTATATATTTTTCTTTGTTCTCTTGCTATCTATATTTGAAAAAGAAGGCATCTAAGCTTTTTTTTTTGGTTCAGAACTCTGGATAGCATGTTTTTATTGGTGGATGAATTTATAAACCAATCAGCAAGGACAACTCAGGTTGTTCACCAAAAATGGGCCGGCATCTAAACTTACATTCTTGCATTTCAAATAAAGATACAAAGAGAATGAAGAAAAATTGATAATAGGAGTAAATTAGAAAGTTGCTTAAAATGTCATGCTCTATCTGAATCATGAAAGAAAAAATGTGGGTTCAGTGTCCCTTTAATTTAACAGCAATAGATGCACTTTTAACACTGGCTGAGCTGTTTCCCATTCTGTTTGGCATTTTAGATGCTGTTCTCATTTAAAGGGACAATAAACATCATTAGATTTTATATAAAAGGTTATATATATATATATTTTTAATAAAAAAAGTTGTTTCATTATGCATTAGCTAGACTTAATATCTGTGGACTAAAACCCAGATTGACTCCTACAAATATAGCAAATGGTAAGTGGAGTTTGGGTACTGTAAAGTAATTGCAGTAAAAAAGATGTTATTTTGTTTTAAAAATGTTAAGACTTGGCTGATATAATGTTATTTTATATAACGCAACAGAAATGCCTTGCAATTTAAAGGTGTTTACTGCCCCTACTATGGGTCATTTTTCATTCAGAAAAACATAATATATAATGTTTTTAGCAAACCCAGCAAATGTAAACTTTGCCATTATTTGATATATTGATATATATATTACAACAAATAGTTGGAAAAATACAAATAATGCATATTTTTATTACAATTTACATAACACAAGGTTGTGTTTTTATCCTAAACTCTCTAATTAAAAGAAAAATAGTTTATCCTCATATAAAGAAGGGCCTTTGAGCATATGTATATACAGGGCCGCCATCAGGGGTGACAGGGGTGACTCCTGTCAGGGGCCCAATGGGCCAGGGGAGCCCCATAAGGCAAGAACTAAAAAAAAAAAAAATTTTTTTTTTTTTTTACATTTTGGCAGCCACCAGTGGGTACTACAGCAGAGTGCTAATTGAGCATGGGAAATGTTATTGCAAGGAGTAAAGTATTAGCATTTGAGAAGATTTTTGAGTGTGCACTAAACCACTATGCACAGTGTGAGACAGACTTGACACTTTGTTTGTACAGTGTGTGCCTGAGTCAGATGCCAGATCACTATCATTTGCAGAGGAGGTAGGACTTAATTAGCAAATGTTTTTATTTCTATGTGCAATTTCGGATTGTAACTTCAGTGTGGTAGTAGTTGTATGGTGGGGCCAGGGGTCCATAAAAACAATTTTTTTTAGCAGCAGTGTATTTATAATTATTTGACAATGCTGTAGAAATTCTATATTTAAAACCATGCAGAAATATTTCCTCCTCAATACACAAATGGTAGGTGCCCTTTTGGCAGATATGCATTTATATATATATATATATATATATATATATATATATATATATATATATATATATATATATATATATATATATATATATATATACTGTATATATATATATGAGACTAAGAATGCTCAGTGTTTAAAATGAGACAGGTTAACTTAAAACTGTTCAGTTTACACTATAGCAGACTTCATTTTGAAATACATACCAACAAGCCTAAATCCTGCATTTAACCAGATCTAATGGTATGAGTACCACAGCTTATGGTTCCACCAAGACCATAGAGTACAGCATTTTCAAAATCCATAAGTACAACTGACAGATGGGAACATTTGTACACTATATTTGAAGTGATGCTTTTAGTTGGGGAAAAAACAAACAAACATATGTCAACCTTTTAAAAGTACTTTTCTTCATCTATCCATCTACCCAGATCATTAATGTACAATTTTGAATTCACAGAATTATTTTTGTTTGCACATTTACAAATATGATTCTTTATAAAGTGATCTCTTAATTTCTGCAATTTGTTTATCATGCATGTCACACACTGTTGATTTAGGGGATGCAAGGTGCATAAATGTTTCTTCCTGTGAGTGTTTCTGTGGGTGTCTGTGTTTATGTCTTTGTGCTTTGGTTTGTGTCTCTAAGAGTGTGTATGTATTTTTCTTCTGTGGGTCTCTCTGTGAGGGTTGGTGTGCATGTCTTTGTGCATTTTCTGTGGATGTCTGTGAGGGTGTGTGCATATGTCTTTGAGCTTTTTCTATGGGTGTCTCTGTGAGGGTGTGTGTATGTTTGTCTTTGTGTATTTTCTCTGGATGCCTCTTTGAGGGTGGGTGTGTATGTCTGTGTTTTCTGTGGATGTCTCTGGAGGGTGTGTGTGTGTATGTATGTATGAATGTATGCCTGTGTTTTCTGTGGATGTCTCTGTGACGGTGTGTGTTTTCTGTGGGTGTCTCTGTGAGGGTGTGTGTATGTCTTTGTGTGTTTTCTGTGGATGTCTCAGTGAGGGTGTGTGTATGTATGTCTTTCTGTGTTTTATGTGGTTGTCTCTCTGTGTCTGTATGTCTTTGTGTGTTTTCTGTGGGTGTCTCTGTGTGTGTGTGTATGTCTTTCTGTGTTTTCTGAGGCTGTATCTGTTGGTGTTTTCTTGGGTGTATGTGCAAGTTTGAGTTTGTGTGTGTGTGTATCCATTGTCTGTTCCTTTTTAGGAAATTTTGACCTTACTACTGATTATTCACATCTTTCTACAGACTTTGAGACTAACGAGACCTTTCCGGAAGTCACCTAATCCACCATTTAACCTTTAAATTATTGTTTAGGCAGTTCAGGGCCCTTCCTTTCAGCCACTGCATGCTGTTGTCATCATTTAGTTGGCATCTTCCATTACAAAAAGATAACCAGAACTCCATATTTTGCTTTGTAAATCTCCTTTTTTATTTTTTTTTTACAAAACTGTAGTCTACCTCATTACTTGTCATGTCAATGTAAACAAGTGCTGAGTGTCTGTTTGGGTGTCTGTGTCTGAGTGTGTTTCTTTGCGTGTCTGCTAGAGTGTCTATATGTGAATCCTTATGTGTGAGTGTGTGTGTGTGTGTTTCAGTGTATGAGTGTTTCTGTGTGTTTGTATGTTACTACCTTTACAACATTTCCAAGTTTAAATAGACACTTAAGAATAAAGTGCATATATAAGTTTTAGTCACTCGGTCAAAGATTGCACATGTCAAGGGGGGGGGGTTAAGTCAGGGGCCCCAACATTTCTAGTGGTGGCCCTGTGTATATAACGTTGAACACACGTTTATTTACACCAGTGATCACCTTGCTATTAAAACCTATTTATGGGCTTTATTTTAAAGATCGGCTTATGGACTATAAAACAAGAGGTCTTGGGAAACTTAATGTTATCATGAACTCCACCCTGCAAAAGTGAGTGTGTTTTTAATTTCTATTTTATTTAAACAATTGTCACACAGCATTTGAAAGAGGTGGTGATTGCCTTTCAAACAGAATGTTTTTGGGGCAACCAGGCCTTAAAGGGACATTAAAGCCAACATTTTTCTTTCATGATTTAGATAGAGAATACAATTTAAAAATGTTTTCATTTTACATCTATTATCAAATTTGCTTTGTTCTCATTTTATTCTTTGCTGATAAGATATCTAGATAGGCAGCGTGCACATGTCTAGAGCACTGCATGACAGGAATTAGTGCTGCAATCTAGTGCTCTTGCTAATGTATAACATTGTTGCAAAACTGCAGCAGACACGTGCACACTCCTGAGCTTACATTTCTGCTTTTCAACAAAACATAACAACATAACAAGAAAACATAACAAAAAAACATAGGACATGTTTTAATCGCAGACTGATATGCTACAGGAAAGTTATGGATTTTGCGAAACAAAAATGTTTCACAAAACTCATAACTAAAATGTTACAAAGTACTCTAACACCCATAAACTACCTATTAACCCCTAAATCACCACTCTCCCGCATCACAAATGCTATATTGCACCTATTAACCCCTAATCTGCCACTCAGTCTCACATTGCGACTATTAAATAAAGATATTAACCCCTAAACCGCCGACCCCCACATCTCGAACACTAAATAAATCTAGTAACCCCTAAACCGCCGACCCCCCACATCACCAACACTATAATAAAGTATTAACCCCTAAACCTCCAGCCCCCGACATTGCAACCAATAAACTAAACCTATTAACCCCTAAACCGCTGCCCCCTTATCGCAAAACACTAAATTAAACTATCAACCCCTAAATCTAACACCCCCTAACTTTAAATTAAAAGTTACAATATAACTATCTTAAAATAAATAAAAAGTTACCTGTGAAATAAAAAAAGAATAAGATTCAACTAAAAATTAACCTAACATAACTACCAATTAAAAATCCTAAATTACATGATTAAAAAACCTAACCCTTATCTAAAAATAAAAAACCTAAATTACAAATTTAAATACAAATAATACTATGAACATTTTTTTAAAAAATCTAACATTACAAAAAAATAAAAATGCTAAAATTACGAAACCACTGATTGCAAAAAAGTAAAAAAATTAATTTATCCAAAATAATAATTACACCTAATCTAATACCCCTATAAAAACAAAAAAAGACCCCCAAAATAAAAACATCACCTAACCTAACAATAAACTACCAATAGCCCTTAAAAGGGCCTTTTGTAGGGCATTGCCCTACGTTAAACAGCTCTTTTACATTAAAACATTACAAAGTACCCCCTAAAAGTAAAACCCTTACCCAACCAACCCCCCAAAATAAAGTCTAAAAAAATCCTAAGAGCTAAACATCTGCAATATGTATTGATTATTTATTTTACTATGAAATACATTTATTTTTGCTTTAAAAAATGTCCCACAGTAGCTAGACAAGTGAAATTACCTGAACCAGCTACATACTACTAAAATATTTACATTAAATACATAGTTAAAACCTTTATTCAAAATGAATATGAAAAAAGCAATTTACAGTTAGTCACAACTGTTCACAGCCAAGGGAGATTAGTTATGTAACTGGCCCAAGCAAATTTGGAGCATTTTGTAGTAAACTTAGGCTGCAGAGTTTGACTTCTTCCTCTCTATGGAGTTTAGGAGATGCCCAATTATTACAGAAGAAGCAACCAAAAGAAAAAAAGAATTGTGTATTGCAATGTTGTTTCTTTTTCATTTACTAAACTGGTGATTAATGGCTACACATATTCCTCTTGTCATTAGCTCACAATATATGTTAAGTTAATTCCTAGCAATGCAAAGAGCCTACTCTTCAAAAAATGATCCAAAGAAAACAAAGAAAATTTGATAGTAAAAATAAACTGGAGAGTTGTTTAAAATTGTTTTCTTTATCGAAATCATGAAAGTTCAATTTTTACTTTTTTTTATCATTTTTAAATACAGAATGCTTTAAAGTCTTAATTATTATACACATTTAATATGGTTGCTTTGTGTCTAACACTATGGGCTAGATTATAAGTGAGCAATATCACGACTGCGATAACTTGCTTGTGCATTACAAGTTGAAAGTAAACAGGAGCGCTCATTGGGTTAGCACAACTGAAGACCTAGGGGAGGATTTAATAAAACAGCAGTTGCTACTTTATCCACCCATGGTTTCTGGTTTGCCGGAAACGGCAGTTAAGAAGTAGCGGTCATTAGACCACTGTTCTTTAACTTGTCTGATATGATCGGGATGATTGACTCCCCCTGCTGGCAGCCAATTAGCCGCGAATGTGCAGGGGGCGGCATTGAACAAGCATTTCACAAGAAATGCTTGTGCAATGTTAAATGCCGACAGAGTATGCTGTCGGCATTTAGCAATGTCAGGCAAACATGGTTTGTTACAACGAACATTTGACCCGACATTTGGTAAAATGACCCCCTAGCGTAAAGTGTAAGGAGTGAAAACAAATGTGTACCAAAGAGAACATATTGAAATAAAATAAAGTGTTACAATGACATATACAGTTTTAAATAAAAAATCTTCATATAAATATTAATAACTTTTTTTATACGAACCACGAACTTTTCACGTACATGCCTTTTCAGCGGCGTGTCTAAGATTTGCTAACATCACGCTCTGTCTGATTCTTGTCAGTGGCACTTCTGAGTGCCTTCACACAACGCTTGTCGCTACATCTACTGTATTACCCTAACAAGTAATATACTGTTACTGACTTCCTTGTTTTTATATATGCACTCCTCGCTCCATACACTGAGAGTGCATGGTACATTTAGTTGCCTCACGGGCTTTCAGAAGGGAGAGACTCTGACAAAATAATACTGTCAGTTTACATATCCCCCATACAGACATGCCTAAATAGTATACACTTCACAGCTATTTCACACCGAGCTGATATTACTCATATGCCCCTATTCTACACAAGTCCTTTCCTATTTACTGCTGTACTCGTTCCTATTTAACAAATAGGGGTAGAATCGTTGGGGTCCAAGTATTACAAGCACACAGCACTTTATAGCAACCAGCTGCTTTGTTCATCCCAGCAGCAGACTGGGTGTATTGACAATCAGAATCCTGGCACCTCTGTTCTACTAACTTTGTACATATGTGCTGTGCCACTACCACCACATGACTCTTATTTACTTCTTGGGGACATTTTGAGAGACCTTGGAGACCTGCTTTATCAGCAGATCTTACGCCTCAACTACTCAATCACAAGAAAGAAATATCTGTTCTAAGCAACACCTGTATAAGGTGTATAACAATATATCTACACATCTTGACTTACCTCATATTGATTGAGGTCATTTTATGTGAGTGCATTTCCTATGTGATTTCTGAATACAATACATTTTTACCTATACAGTATCACGCTATGTACCTCTCTTTTTTCCTCGCTTAAATTATATCGAATCCGGTGAGAGCCAAGATCCGAATTGAACTACCATACTGCGGGGAGACACCAAGCCAACAACCCCAAAGATCGGGAAATCGCCAAAGAGGGAAAGTGCCATACACAAGTCCGCACAGAAGACATCCACTAGGAGCTCTTCCAAGAAAGGAGGAGAAACCATAACAGACCGGAGAAACTTTACCACACGCGTAGACATTACCTCATATGATTGAGGTACCCTCTGGTAAGAGAATACCATTTGTCGTGCAGAGTCCTTGACTGCAGTTTGACTACCATCTTTTCTATTGACTATTTATGATATAGTTTGGGTGTCTATAAGTGAAATTTACCAGGATCTTGTACTCCTAAATAACCATTACTCCAATTGCCTTTTTCTTGCATCACACCTGATAATCCGGGACTCTTTTCTTCACTATTATCCAGAGACGGATAGAGACTGCCTGTTACCAACATAACTGACACCTCTGATACATTCATTAGATCACTTACAACTCATTGGTATTTTTTGTAGCGCTGAATTCTTTCCGATACATACTCTTTTATTTAAATATATATATATATATATATATCTAAAAAAATAGTAGACAGCACTCTCTGGTCTTAAAGGGACACTGTAGCCAAAAAAAATATTTTGTGATTCAGATAGAGCATGCAATTTTAAGCAACTTTCTAATTTACTCCTATTATCAAATTGTCTTCATTTTCTTGTTCTGTTTATTTGAAAAGCAAGAATGTAAGTTTAGATGCCGGCCCATTTTAGGTGAACAACCTGGGTTGTCCTTGCTGATTGGACAGCACCTTTAAACAAGTGCTGTCCATGGTTCTGAATCCACAATTTGCTGGCTCCTTAGCTGAGATGCCTTCTTTTCAAATAAAGATTGCAAGAGAATGAAGAAAAATTGATAATAGAAGTAAATTAGAAAGTTGCTTACAATTACATACTCTATCTGAATCATGAAAGAAACATTTTGGGTTCAGTGTCCCTTTAAATACAAAGGATAATTTATTTGCAGTGACGTTTCGGGGAAAGCTTCCCCTTCCTCAGCTTTACCCGAAACGTCACTGCAAATAAATTAACCTTTGTATTTAAGACCAGCGAGTGTTGTCTACTATTTTTTTATATTATTACCCACATTCAAGCACCCTGGCTAATCGTGATACTGTTCGTGAGAGTGCACTTGTCCTATTAACCTATATATATATATATATATATATATATATATATATATATATATATATGCATTTATGAATAAATAGAACATATTCTTCTATGTGAAGAACATTAGAACGTGAAATATTCATATTTTTCATGTCGGATTTGCTCACATGAGAATATGGGATCGAGTTTGTGCACGAGTTGGGTGTTTTTTTCCACTTTTTTTTCTCCATTGTTTTCTATGGCAGAATAGGTTATCACGCGTAATATTTAAAGTTCGGCTTTTTGTGCTTGTCGGGTTGGCGCATGATCAAAAACGTTTTACTTTCAACTCATAATATGAGCGCAACACAACGTGCTTACTTCTACAGCAGTTAACGCTTGAGCACGGGTGTTAAATAGCGCTCCACTTGTAATCTTGCCCTATATTTCTTTATGTCGTTTGTTTCCCTATTCTTATCATTAACATTATTAAAATCAGAAACTCTTAACATTATATGCTTTGCAAACGCTTTATACAATCAAAATATTAATCTGTCCTCCAGTTTACTTATCTAGGGAAGGAACTAATCAGTTTTGTATTTATATTTAGCATTAAGAAACTATCTGATGTATTAATTTGCAATTTGCATGTACTGAATCATTCTTAATCTTTTTTATTCTACAGAAATGACATTTATTTCGAAACTGGAATAAAATAAATATTATCTTTTTAACATATGGCATTTAAATTGTACTTTTTGTTTCTTGCAAACTGCTTTTATTTTCATATTCTATGTTTAAATTCATGGTCTTAAAACAATAAATTGAATGTGTGACAATATTTATCTTGATGTGCTTATTTTACACTAATTAGAAAGCAACATTTAGCATCACAGTTTAACACTCAGAGGAAACAAATATAAAAGATGGTGAATATATGATGGTTGGAGAATATCTGGATTTGCATACTACAGTATTATTAGTTAGGCACCCATTCTCGATTTTCCTATTATTGAAGAACCTCCAAAATATATTTTTGTATCTAATATTTATAAGGAGAAACCATTTTATGCAGCTATACAGGGAGTACGTGCATGGGACAAATACATATAACAATACATGTTTAATTTAATTTAACAGCAATAGATGCACTTTTAACACTGGCTGAGCTGTTTCACATTCTGTTTTGGCGTTTTGGAGTTTTTAGATGCTTTTCTCATTTAAAGGGACAATAAACACCTTTAGATTTTATATAAAAGGTTATAAATATATATATTTTTAATAAAAAAAGTTGTTTCATTATGCATTAGCTAGACTTAATATCTGTGGACTAAAACCCAGATTGACTCCTACAAATATAGCAAATGGGGAGTGGAGTTTGGGTACTGTAAAGTAATTGCAGTAAAAAAGATGTTATTTTGTTTTAAAAATGTTAAGACTTGGCTGATATAATGTTATTTTATATAACGCAACAGAAATGCCTTGCAATTTAAAGGTGTTTACTGCCCCTACTATGGGTCATTTTTCATTCAGAAAAACATAATATATAATGTTTTTAGCAAACCCAGCAAATGTAAACTTTGCCATTATTTGATGTATAAATTATGATGTGAGAAATCTACAACAAATAGTCAGAAAAATACAAATAATGCATATTTTTATTACAATTTACATAACACAAGGTTGTGTTTTTTTTCCTAAACTCTCTAATCAAAAGAAAAATAGTTTATCCTCATATAAAGAAACTAAGGCCTAGATTTAGAGTTTGGCGGTAGCCGTGAAAACCAGCGTTAGAGGCTCCTAACGCTGGTTTTAGGCTACCGCCGGTATTTGGAGTCATTCAAAAAAGGGTCTAACGCTCACTTTTCAGCCGCGACTTTTCCATACCGCAGATCCCCTTACGTAAATTGCGTATCCTATCTTTTCAATGGGATCTTTCTAACTCCGGTTGATAAAGCTCTTAACTACTGTGCCCTAAAGTACACTAACACCCATAAACTACCTATGTACCCCTAAACTGAGGTCCCCCCACATCGCCGCCACTCGATTAAATTTTTTTAACCCCTAATCTGCCGACCGCCACCTACGTTATACTTATGTACCCCTAATCTGCTGCCCCTAACACCGCCGACCCCTGTATTATATTTATTAACCCCTAATCTGCCCCCCACAACGTCGCCGCCAACTACCTACAATAATTAACCCCTAATCTGCCGACCGCAAAGCGCCGCTACTTAAGTTATCCTTATGTACCCCTAATCTGCTGCCCCTAACACCGCCGACCTCTATATTATATTTATTAACCCCTAATCTGCCCCCCACAACGTCGCCGCTACCTACCTACACTTATTAACCCCTAATCTGCCGAGCAGAGCTCACCGCTATTCTAATAAATTTTTAAACCCCTAAAGCTAATTCTAACCCTAACCCTAACACCCCCCTAAATTAAATATAATTTAAATCTAACGAAATAAATTAACTCTTATTAAATAACTTATTCCTATTGAAGGCTAAATACTTACCTGTAAAATAAACCCTAATATAGCTACAATATAAATTATAATTACATTGTAGCTATTTTAGGATTAATATTTATTTTACAGGCAACTTTGTAATTATTTTAACCAGGTACAATAGCTATTAAATAGTTAAGAACTATTTAATAGTTACCTAGTTAAAATAATAACAAAATTACCTGTAAAATAAATCCTAACCTAAGTTACAATTAAACCTAACACTAGACTATCATTAAATTAATTAATTAAAATATCTACAATTACCTACAATTAAACCTAACACTACACTATCAATACATTAATTAAATACAATATCTACAAATAACTACAATGAAATAAACTAACTAAAGTACAAAAAATAAAAAAGAACTAAGTTACAAAAAATAAAAAAATATTTACAAACATAAGAAAAATCTTACAACAATTTTAAACTAATTACACCTACTCTAAGCCCCCTAATAAAATAACAAAGCCCCCCAAAATAAAAAAATGCCCTACCCTATTCTAAATTACTAAAGTTCAAAGCTCTTTTACCTTACCAGCCCTGAACAGGGCCCTTTGCGGGGCATGCCCCAAGAAGTTCAGCTCTTTTGCCTGTAAAAAAAAACATACAATACCCCCCCCAACATTACAACCCACCACCCACATACCCCTAATCTAACCCAACCCCCCCTTAAATAAACGTAACACTAAGCCCCTGAAGATCTTCCTACCTTATCTTCATCATACCAGGTTCACCGATCGGTCCAGAAGAGCTCCTCCGATGTCCTGATCCAAGCCCAAGTGGGGGGCTGAAGATGTCCATGATCCGGTAGAAGTCTTCATCCAAGCGGGGCAGAAGAGGTCTTCCATCCGATTGAAGTCTTCATCCAGGCGGCATCTTCTATTGTCATCCATCTGGAGCGGAGCGGCAGCATCCTGAAGACCTCTGACGTGGAACATCCATCCTGGCCGACGACTGAACGACGAATGACGGTTCCTTTAAATGACGTCATCCAAGATGGCGTCCCTCGAATTCCGATTGGCTGATAGGATTCTATCAGTCAATCGGAATTAAGGTAGGAATATTCTGATTGGCTGATGGAATCAGCCAATCAGAATCAAGTTCAATCCGATTGGCTGATCCAATCAGCCAATCAGATTGAGCTCGCATTCTATTGGCTGTTCCGATCAGCCAATAGAATGCGAGCTCAATCTGATTGGCTGATTGGATTTTTTGTACTTTAGTTAGTTTATTTCATTGTAGTTATTTGTAGATATTGTATTTAATTAATGTATTGATAGTGTAGTGTTAGGTTTAATTGTAGGTAATTGTAGATATTTTATTTAATTAATTTAATGATAGTCTAGTGTTAGGTTTAATTGTAATTTAGGTTAGGATTTATTTTACAGGTAATTTTGTTATTATTTTAACTAGGTAACTATTAAATAGTTCTTAACTATTTAATAGCTATTGTACCTGGTTAAAATAATTACAAAGTTGCCTGTAAAATAAATATTAATCCTAAAATAGCTACAATGTAATTATAATTTATATTGTAGCTATATTAGGGTTTATTTTACAGGTAAGTATTTAGCTTTAAATAGGAATAAGTTATTTAATAAGAGTTAATTTATTTCGTTAGATTTAAATTATATTTAACTTAGGGGGGTGTTAGGGTTAGGGTTAGAATTAGCTTTAGGGGTTTAAAAATTTATTAGAATAGCAGTGAGCTCCGGTCGGCAGATTAGGGGTTAATGTTTGAAGTTAGGTGTCGGCGATGTTAGGGAGGGCAGATTAGGGGTTAATACTATTTATTATAGGGTTAGTGAGGCGGATTGGGGTTAATAACTTTATTATAATAGCGGTGCGGTCCGCTCGGCAGATTAGGGGTTAATAAGTGTAGGTAGGTAGCGGCGACGTTGTGGGGGGCAGATTAGGGGTTAATAAATATAATATAGGGGTCGGCGGTGTTAGGGGCAGCAGATTAGGGGTACATAAGGATAATGTAAGTAGCGGCGGTTTACGGAGCGGCAGATTAGGGGTTAAAAATAATATGCAGGTGTCAGCGATAGCGTGGGCGGCAGAATAGGGGTTAATAAGTGTAAGGTTAGGGGTGTTTAGACTCGGGGTACATGTTAGGGTGTTAGGTGCAGACGTAGGAAGTGTTTCCCCATAGACAACAATGGGGCTGCGTTAGGAGCTGAACGCGGCTTTTTTGCAGGTGTTAGGTTTTTTTTCAGCTCAAACAGCCCCATTGTTTCCTATCGGGGAATCGTGCACGAGCACGTTTTTGAGGCTGGCCGCGTCCGTAAGCAACTCTGGTATCGAGAGTTGCAGTAGCGTTAAATATGCCTGTACGCTCCCTTTTTGGAGCCTAACGCAGCCATTCTGTGGACTCTCAATACCAGAGTTATTTTAAAGGTGCGGCCAGAAAAAAGGCAGCGTTAGCTACGCGGGTCGTTACCGACAAAACTCTAAATCTAGCCGTTAATGTTATCATGAACTCCACCCTGCAAAAGTGAGTGTGTTTTTAATTTCTATTTTATTTAAACAATTGTCACACACCATTTGAAAGAGGTGGTGATTGCTTTTCAAATATAATGTTTTTGGGGCAACCAGGCCTTAAAGGGACATTAAAGCCAACATTTTTCTTTCATGATTCAGATAGAGAATACAATTTAAAAATGTTTTCATTTTACATCTATTATCAAATTTGCTTTGTTCTCATTTTATTCTTTGCTGACAAGATATCTAGATAGGCAGCGTGCACATGTCTAGAGCACTGAATGACAGGAATTATTGCTGCAATCTAGTGCTCTTGCTAATGTATAACATTGTTGCAAAACTGCAGCAGACACGTGCATACTCCTGAGCTTGCATTTCTGCTTTTCAACAAAACATAACAACATAACAAGAAAACATAACAAGAAAATATAGGACGGGGAACTTCCGGGCAGCGGCCATGATCGGTCGCAAAGCTGTGTGCTGCTGCAGTTTTTTTCTCTAATAAGCGTAGAAATCCACATTTTAACAGATCGATCTACTTCATTTATGTATGGAGCTGACTTATAACTTAGAGGCTGCAACTATTTCAATCAGTGTTCCAACAATCACTGCTGGCATCGGAGCCCGGAGCCGTTAAAAGAACTCGGCCTACAACACACCCCCCGGCAGGGCGCCTGTGGCCCTGTCGTTAGGCGGCACCTATAGTGCTGTAATTTATAGCAGCATACTTGAGATTCTGCACTTCTGCTATTATTTTACTCTCAGGCAAAGAGCTCACTATGGAGAATGCTACAGCTATTATTGAAGACATTTACAGCCTGCTCAAGGGCTATTTAAAGACATATGAGGCGACATTTCACAAGGAGCCCTCAGGCGGTAGCGCGATCACTTTCACACAGCCTGAACTAACAGTCCTAAACCCGCACCGCAAAGAGGGAGATGATACCCCGGAGATTTGGAGCCTGCAGCCCACCAATATTAAACTATTACCAGACCCTAAGGTCAGCCTGAAAAAATCAGATACCAGATCCAGAGGGGAGACGGCTACTAGATTAGAAAATATTGGCGGGCGTCAAATGAGCCTAGCAGACGGAAAAAAGTGCCTATCTATGAGCAGTTTCTCCCACACACTAACAGCAGTGGGGACACTCGGAGTTAAGAACAACCTGGCTGGAGCTCCTGAAAAAGTATCACTGCAGCAACCGACCGCTCTAAGACCAGAATCTATACAGCATGGCGGCTTCTTCATTACAGCTCCATCTATTGTCCGGCCGCAGGCGGTGAAAAGGCCAATGAAATGGAATCTAATTGGATCTTCTTGGGGGAGTTTGGTCCGCTTCATCCCCGCTGACTATCGCAAACGAAGGAAGAGATCCGGTATTGGATGACCTGTATATTACTTGCTAACCGATATCAGATTCTCTGTTTGCTGATATCGCCATTTGGGGCTTTCCATACTAAAGCATATTTTACTGGCAAGTGTCGTCCTTTTTTGTTATAACCTTCTTATAACTTTTGGGTTGCTCTCTCTAGGGCAACTCTGAGGTCTGTTTTCAGTAACTATATTGGAGTGAATTGGGACTGCTAGAGACACTGAAGCATGCTAGCCCATACTCTGATGTCCTGTCTGAGTTTTTCTTGCCTTTTATTAACTTTATTGTTATTATTCTCTATTTTGTTGAATCCTCATGATGAGACTTACAGTTTTTTACACAGTAGAGTTATGGAGTTGCATATGTTTCCCGCAAAGTTCTTCTATCTTATCAAAATGCTAATAAGTATTGCATGGGGCACAGATGTATTTTATTTGGGTTAAGGCGCTGTAATTCTTACTAATGTTGAGATGAGTCATCATATACAATATTATTTTTTTTGTAGATTGGTATCGGTGTTCTGCCTGCGGCCGGGGCAGATATACTGGTGCCCATTATAAATGTACAGCATTATATTGTTATGTTTTTTCATTGTCCATCTCTATATCATTACGACTTTTTAATATACTGTATCTTATTATGCCTACATATCTATGCTTGAATGTGTTACCGTTGGTCAAGAGCTTACATATACTACCCCTTATAGGATCAGGACGTCAAGCTTAGTTAAGTTTTATTCTGGTATTGAGATTGATGTCTGACTCTTGCAGCAGCTATCTACTGTCCTATCTTCGGACTATCAATATAAATATCATTAATAGCAGCCCTATAGGTTATGACCCCATTAGGAAGAGAGAGTTTTGACCACACTGTGTGATAACCAAGTTTATTTCTCATACAAATCTCCAGTTTTTATTTGAGAGCCTATATCTGTTCATGCTAGATTTTACCAGAACCCGTTCCCATAAAATACAGGAGGTAAGTGGTTGACCTAAATACTAATATAATTAACCTCCCCACTGTACGCTAGAGTAAAAGTTTCACACCGTGTTTTGAGATAAAATTGAAATCCCGTGCCATTTACACAATTACCTTCCTTAAGCAGTATATGCCAGGCTACCCAGAATGTTTAGTAGTGTAATTCTATAAAATCTAGGTTTCCTTAACGTGAGCTCATCCTAATGATGTGTAGTTTCTCAACACCCATTCTTACAACTATTTATTTTAACATCCTACTATAAAATACACTATACCCCAACAGTATAGCAAAATAATAATAAAAAAATAAAAAAATTTTGAGGTCAATGAGATCCACAAGTGGTCTCCTCTAAATCAGATAGCTCTCTCCATATATTATTATTCTATTAGATGTGGGGTCCAAGAGAGGCCTCCTGCATAGATCTGAGGGCTTAGTTCCTTGTCCTGGCTTATAATTCCTTAAACTGTTTTTTTCCTTTACAGCAAACTTTTAATTCATAGAGAAGATATTGTTCACTATTCAAACACTTATAAGATGCCCTCTGGGTTTTGTATTTTTGTGACAACAGTTATTACTTATTGTATGTGTTCCTTCTTTCTGAAAATGTATACTGCTGTAAAGCTTATTGTGTATGCCAAAATTTTACCTCAAATAAAAAAAAAAAAAAAAAAAAAAAAAAAGAAAAAGAAAATATAGGACATGTTTTAATAGCAGACTGATATGCTACAGGAAAGTTATGGATTTTGCGAAACAAAAATGTTTCACGAAACTCATAACTAAAATGTTACAAGTACTCTAACACCCATAAACTACCTATTAACCCCTAAACTGCCACTCTCCCGCATCACAAATGCTATATGGCACCTATTAACTCCTAACTAATCTGCCACTCAGTCTCACATTGCGACTATTAAATAAACCTATTAACCCCTAAACCACCGACCCCCACATCTCAAACACTACATAAATCTAGTAACCCCTAAATCGCCGACCCCCCATATCACCAACAGTATAATAAAGTATTAACCCCTAAACCTCCAGCCCCCGACATCGCAACTAATAAACTAAACCTATTAACCCCTAAACCACTGCCCCCATTTCATAAAACACTAAATTAAACTATTAACCCCTAAATCTAACACCCCCTAACTTTAAATTAAAAGTTACAATATAACTATCTTAAAATAAATAAAAAAGTTACCTGTGAAATAAAAAAAACTAAGATTAAACTATAAATTAACCTAACATAACTACCAATTAAAAATCCTAAATTACATGATTAAAAATATATCAAATCAAGAAAATCTCTTTGTGTGATCCCTATTAGAACACACGCTGTCTCCAAAGTACAGAGAAAAAACTCAGAATCCCAAGACTGTCCTATCAGAGCAATCCTATGCAATGCCAGATCAATAAAGAACAAAACAGCTATTATTTCCGACCTTATTGAAACATGCCAATTAGCATGCATCACAGAATCATGGTTAGATGAAAATGCAGGGCCTATTCTAGAGGCAGCTATTCCAGACAATTACACAGTGTTCCACCGTCCGAGACAAGATCGCAAGGGAGGCGGAGTTATGATCTGTGCAAAATCATCCTTAAATCCCAGACCCAATCTTTTGAATGTGTAGCTGCCAGCCTCTCAATAGAGAGAGGATTCCGAATACTGCTAATATACAGACCCCCAGGAGATGGGAAGAGATTTCTTCAGGAACTCCCAGACCATTTGGCTGGCTTAATCCTTGAACACCCCAGATGGCTTATATTAGGAGACTTCAACACTTGGATCGACAACACCCTATCCCTGCTTGGGCAAGATCTCTTCAGCTTGATGAGTACATTCGGCTTTACGCAAATCGTGACCACTCCCACCCACAGAAAAGGTCATACACTTGATCTAGTGTTTCAGTCTGGACTAGAAGTGTCACCAGTAACTGTAAACCCAGTTACCTGGTCAGACCACCACTCCCTTCACTTCTCCATTACATCACAATCAACCAAACACCAGCCTCAGAACCTGGTCAAACCACGGTTCACCGCCAAAATGTGATCAAATAAAAAAAAAAGTTCACTTTTTCACAAACTTTAGGTTTCTCACAGAAATTATTTACAAACAACTTATGCAATTATGGCATAAATGGTTGTAAATGCTTCTCTGGGATCTTCTTTGTTCAGAAATAGCAGACTTATATGGCTTTGGCGTTGCTTTTTGGTAATCAGAAGGCTGCTAAATGCCACTGCGCACCACACGTGTTTTATGCCCAGCAGTGAAGGGGTTAATTAGGGCGCATGTAGGGAGCTTGTAGAGTTAATTTTAGCTTAAGTGTAGTGTAGTAGACAACCCAAAGTATTCATCTAGGCCCATTTTAGTATATTTCATGCCACCATTTCACCGCCAAATGCTATCAAATTTAAAAAAAACTTAAATTTTTTCTCAATTTTAGGTTTCTCACTGAAATTATTCTTCTTTGCTCAGAAATAGCAGACATATATGACTTTGGCGTTGCTTTCTGGTAATTAGAAGGCCGCTAAATGCTGCTGCGCATCACACGTGTATTATGGCTAGCAGTGAAGGGGTTAATTAGGGATCTTGTAGGGAGCTTGCAGGGTTAATTTTAGCTTTAGTGTAGAGATCAGCCTCTCACCTAACACATCAGACCCCCTGATCCCTCCCAAACAGCTCCCTTAACTCCCCCACCCCACAATTGTCCCCGCCATCTTAAGTACTGGCAGAAAGTCTGCCAGTACTAAAATAAAAGGTTTTTACATTTTTTTGTATTTTTTTTTAGCATATTTACATATGCTGTGGTGTAGCATCCCCCTTAGCCCCCAACCTCCCTGATCCCCCCCAAAACAGCTCTCTAACCCTCCCCATCTGCCTTATTGGTGGCCATCTTGGGTACTGGCAGCTGTCTGCTATTATTTCACAGTCAAAAAAGTGTTGTTTTTTTTAAATGTACACTACTGTTACACCAGATAAGAGTGGTGGCACTCGGCAAGTGGGCACAGTATACGCTGTGAGCCTGACACACACGCTGGCAGGCAGGCAACTGCAATTAGATTACACAGGAAAAAAAAAAAAAAGCAGACTGATGTTCTAGCCCTTAAAAGGGCTTTTTGGGGTGCTGTCCTTACAGCAGAGATCAGATGAGTCCTTCAGGACTGTAGTGGAGTCTGGTTTTAATCCATAAAGGGCATAAATCACCTAACATTCCTAAATTGTTTGGAATAACGTGCTTTAAAACATCAGGTATGATGTTGTATCGATCAGGTAGTGTAAGGGTTACGCCCGCTTCACAGTGCGCAGTGTAGGTGATATACCTGCCCTGACCATGCTTTGCAGACCAGGTATCAGTGGTCAGATGGACCCTTGCCCCAACATTGTGTGCCAGACATGCCATTATAGCAGACTTATATGGCTCTGGCGTTGCTTTTTGGTAATTAGAAGGCTGCTAAATGCCACTGCGCACCACATGTGTTTTATGCCCAGCAGTGAAGGGGTTAATTAGGGAGCATGTAGGCAGCTTGTAGAGTTAATTTTAGCTTAAGTGTAGTGTAGTAGACAACCCAAAGTATTGATCTAGGCCCATTTTGGTATATTTAATGCCACCATTTCACCGCCAAATGCGATCAAATAAAATTTTTTTTCACTTTTTCACAAACTTTAGGTTTCTCACAGAAATTATTTACAAAGAACTTATGCAATTATGGCATAAATGGTTGTAAATGCTTCTCTGGGATCTCCTTTGTTCAGAAATAGCAGACTTATATGGCTTTGGCGTTGCTTTTTGGTAATTAGAAGGCTGCTAAATGCCACTGCGCACCACACGTGTTTTATGCCCAGCAGTGAAAGGGTTAATTAGGGCGCATGTAGGGAGCTTGTAGAGTTAATTTTAGCTGAAGTGTAGTGTAGTAGACAACCCAAAGTATTCATCTAGGCCCATTTTAGTATATTTCATGCCACCATTTCACCGCCAAATGCGATCAAATTTAAAAAAAACTTAATTTGTTTTCTCAATTTTAGGTTTCTCACTGAAATTATTTACAAACAGCTTGTGCAATTATGGCACAAATGGTTGTAAATGCTTCTCTGGGATCCCCTTTGCTCAGAAATAGCAGACATATATGACTTTGGCGTTGCATTCTGGTAATTAGAAGGCCGCTAAATGCTGCTGCGCATCACACGTGTATTATGGCTAGCAGTGAAGGGGTTAATTAGGGAGCTTGCAGGGTTAATTTTAGCTTTAGTGTAGAGATCAGCCTCCCACCTGACACATCAGACCCCCTGATCCCTCCCAAGCAGCTCCCTTCCCTCCCCCACCCCACAATTGTCCCCGCCATCTTAAGTACTGGCAGAAAGTCTGCCAGTACTAAAATAAAAGGTTTTTACATTTTGTTGTAATTTTTTTTAGCATATTTACATATGCTGTGGTGTAGCATCCCCCTTAGCCCCCAACCTCCCTGATCCCCCCCAAAACAGCTCTCTAACCCTCCCCATCTGCCTTATTTGTGGCCATCTTGGGTACTGGCAGCTGTCTGCTATTATTTCACAGTCAAAAAAGTGTTTTGTTTTTTTAATGTACACTACTGTTACACCAGATATGAGTGGTGGCACTGGGCAAGTGGGCACAGTATACGCTGTGAGCCTGACACACACGCTGGCAGGCAGGCAGGCAACTGCAATTAGATTACACAGGAAAAAAAAAAAAGCAGACTGATGTTCTAGCCCTTAAAAGGGCTTTTTTGGGGTGCTGTCCTTACAGCAGAGATCAGATGAGTCCTTCAGGACTGTAGTGGACACTGAATACACTAGCCTAGCTATCGATTTCCCTATTAAATCAGCAGCAGCTACACTGTCCCTCCTCTCACTAAGAATGCAGCTTCTGAATGAATCTAAAATGGATGCTGTCCAGGAGGTGGGAGGGTCTGGGAGGGAGGGTCTGCTGCTGATTGGCTGGAATGTGTCTTCTGACTGTGAGGTATAGGGTCAAAGTTCAATGATAAGGAATAGGGGCAGACCGAACATCGCATATGTTCGCCGTGCGCGGCGAACACGAACATGCTATGATCGGCGTAAACTATTCGCAACATCACTACAGACCAGTATCCAACCTCCCATTTCTGGGGAAAATAATTGAAAAAGTAGTGGAAGCCCATCTATCACGCCTAAACATATTCGATCCTTTCCAGGCAGGCTTCAGATGCCGCCACAGCACTGAAACAGCGCTAGTCTGAGTGCTAAATGTTCTCCTCATGGCAAGAGATAAAGGTGATTACTCCATTCTAATCCTCCTAGATCTCTCAGCTGCATTTGACACCATTGACCATAGGATTCTAATAGAGCACTTGCAGTACATCTGTGGTCTAGGAGGCACAGTCCTTAACTGGTTTAAATCTTTCCTCGCTGGTAGATCACAGAGAGTAATATCAGGATCAAGCTCATCAGCACCAACAGAACTGGCCTGCGGAGTTCCACAAGGATCTATCCTGTCTCCCATGCTATTCGCAATTTACTTACTACCACTGAGGGACATCATTAACCGACATGGCCTAAGGTATCATTGTTACGCTGATGACACACAACTCTACTTTTCCTTTGCTCCGACTACTACATACCCAGCATGCCGCATAAACAATTGCTTAACAGACCTCATAGAATGGATGAATGCTAGCTGTCTCAAAATGAACCCGGACAAAACAGAGTTAGTCTTGGTGAAGGGACCACGGGCATCAAAAATATCCCACACTCACCCAACTGGCCTGGAGCTTGGAGGCTCTAAACTCGTTAGTTCAGCAAAGGTACGAAACCTCGGAGTGCTGATTGACGCTGGACTATCTTTTAAACAGCAGATTTCATCTGAAAAACATAGCCAGGATACAACACTTAATTCCACCGGATGATATGCCAACATTAATCCATGCATTTGTATCCTCTAGGCTATATTACTGCAATGCACTTTACTTGGGCCTCCCAAAAAAAAGAACTCCATCACCTTCAGACAGTACAAAACGCAGCAGCCAGACTATTGACCAATCAAACTCGCTCCTGCCACATAACACCTGTTCTCCACTCCCTGTATTGGCTTCCAATTAAATGGCAAACATATTTTAAAATTAGCCTGCTGTACTTCAAAGCCTTAAACAACCAAGGCCCACAGTACATGAAAGAGCTCCTGACACCCTACATCCCATCCCGTTCACTTAGGTCAGCCAACACATCCCTCCTCTCAGTGCCCAGAATAAGGACAAACTCAGGCTCCAGAGCATTCGGCCACGCTGCCCCTACTTTCTGGAACTCTTTACCGTGCGCAATCAGAGAGGCACCGTCCTTACAGACATTTAAAAAAAGCTAAAGACCCACCTCTTCCATCAGGCATTCAGTCCGCTTATCTGACCTTCAGAAACTCCTAACTTTTATGTCTTATGTTGGTATATTTGTAAAGTGCTTTGAGTCTCACAGGGAGAAAAGCGCTATATAAATCGCAAATTATTATTATTATTATTATAAAAAACCTAACCCTTATCTAAAAATAAAAAACCTAAATTACAAATTTAAATACAAATAATATTATGAAATTTTTTTAAAAAATCTAACATAAAAAAATGCTAAAATTGGGGGGCGGAGCTAGCCATTGGACTGATAGGATGCATACTTTGAGAGCTCCTGCTTATAGAAGATAATTTGAGCTAAATAGTAGTGTATTTTGGTACAAACTCTTAACTAAACCTTCTGGGATCCTATTGGATACAGGCTTACTTCTGAGATCTGAAAAGGATTGGGTTCTATGCCGAGTATTAGATCTCCTGCACCGTGATTGAAGCCACGTGGAAGGCCTTGCTATAGACGAGGCCTGGAAGCTACTTTACACTTTTCTAAAAAGAGTATTTTCTTGGCTTTATAGACTAAGCCCGTGCATCTTCATTATACGCCAACTATGGAGGACACCCTTGCAACTATCTCTGCTCTATTTGAAGAATTTGTCCTATCACTGCAACGACAGGTAGACTGTGTATTTCAGGAGCCTAGACTTGGGGAACCCATTCGGCAATTGTCGACACATATGGAGACGCTGACACAGAGCCAGAGTGCTGCCTTGTTACAGCCGAGTTGCCCGGCCCGGCTAGCAGCTTTGACGATGGAACCTCTTTTGCCTACCTCATATATTTCTCCGCCAGAGGTGGTGGCTGGACCCCGGTGGAGCGATATGGCTACACTAAAAAGTCTTCTGCAGACGGATGGGGAAATTAGATATGTGGTTGGTGATCGGCCTGCCATGTCCCGGAGCGACTGGCCTACAGGGCAATTATGGATAGAGCTACCATCTGGCTCCCTATGCAAAGACGCACGGCGGCCTACCAGTGCAGGCTTATTGGGCTCAGAATCGGGAGACTGTCCCGTACACCTGCCTAATGATGGGCTATTTCTTGTGATACGAGACCCTTTGATTGGAGAGTCGTGGAGTGGTTATCCCCAGAGACTCCTAAGGGCTATGGACACACAACCTAGATTGGGCATCGGATAAGGCCTCTTACATCTTTTCTCACTCCTTGGTAATTGCATGTTAGGACTGCATGCTGTCCGGCATTACATGAGGTTTGGCTGGACTACAATGAAACTCTGTGTTTAATAGTTACTAGCTGTTTTAGTTCACAATGCTCCTTAAATGAGACATCACCCTAATAATTTTAGACCCCACAATTTGGATATTGTTTATACAGTTAGGTTGATTATTATACAGTTTGCCCTGTCATGAGACTTAGACATATTATTGTCATCTTATATATGTATATATTACTGCTTGTAAGATGCGTGATAGGGTGTACCTGATTTTTTTTTGCTAGTTCTTGCTCTGGGACTTATTTCTGTTGTACTATGCAAGACATCCCAAGGAAGTGTATGAAGTTCACAATGTATATTTATATCTGTATTTTATTGCTACCTAGGACCTTTATTCAAAGTCCTCTTGATAGATTACTATTGCTGAGACCCAATCGTAGATTGGTGAACATTACTATAGTAATTTTTTATACTTCAGTTATACTGTTATATTTCAAATATATATTTGTCAACCAATATCCTTTTTATGCTAACCATATTCTTATACTGTATATTTGGAAGCTGTGCGGCTTGCCTTTGACCTAGGGGTATAGGGCCCTTGCTCCTGGGTTGAGGGTAGGCTGTACTTAATAATTGATGTGATCTTAACTGTAATGCTACTAGTAATCCTCCCAGTGGGAAATGTGAGTATGATGTTCCAGTCCGGTTTTAGCTGTAAATTATTGACTAGTAGATCTCACTGTTTAACACTACTTAATATATGAAAGTTGTTAATAGACCTTATAGCTCATATTGTACCAAACTGAGGTTCACTATTGTATATAGCTAATTGAATAAATTCAGCAGTATTCACTTATAACCGAGTTTGGATCTTTATATATTGGTCATATGCAATATGACCATTAGTAGATTGCCCCCCTCCTGCTAATATAGCTTACTGGTTAAGCCCAGGGGCGCAGACCCCATATGAATCCCCTAATTGTGTGTATTTGTGTTCTCTATAAGTATGTTATTAATATACCCCCCTTACCCTTTAAATTGAGGTGTTGGTCCTATAAGATTTAAAGCTGATTTCATATGGGCAGAAGCTATGTTAATTTACTCATACGCACCGTGGTGCTTTTATGTTTTGTAACAAACTATATGTATATTTGACAAATGTCACAGTTTGTATATATATTTACTACTGTCACAGATTGTTTGTAAGCCCTATTTTCAACCTCAATAAAAAAAAAAAATAATAAAAAAAATGCTAAAATTAGGAAAAAATAAAAAACACTGATTGCAAAATATTTAAAAAATTAATTTATCCAAAAGAAAAAAGCCCCCCAAAATAAAAACACCACCTAACCTAACAATAAACTACCAATAGCCCTTAAAAGGGCCTTTTGTAGGGCAATGCCCTATGTTAAACAGCTCTTTTACATTAAAACATTACAAAGTACCCCCTAAAAGTAAAACCCTTACCCAACCAACCCCCCAAAATAAAATACCTACATCTATAAAATCCTAAGCTACCCATTGCCCCTAAAGGGGCATTTGTATGGGCATTGCCCTTAAAAGGGTTCTGGACATCCATCTTCATCCAGGAGGTGAGAAGTCTTCATCCAGACAGCATCTTCTATCTTCTATCTTCATCTTGGTGGCGCTGAGCTGTGGAGGCATGGAGCTGTAGAGTTGCAGAGCATCTTTGTGGGGTGTGGACATCCAGCATGGAGGATCCTTTTCATATGGTCACTGCCATACACTGAAGCTTGAATGCAAGGTAGCCATTTAAATGTGGGCTACCTTGCATTCCTATTTGCTGACAAACATGCTCCATGCCTCCACAGCTCTGTGACACCGGGATGAAAAAAGAAGATGCCCCCGCAATGTATCAAGATGTCCCCGCCTGGATGAAGACTTCCCGCCGCCTGAATGAAGATGAATGTCCGGACTTCAGGAACTGTGAGTAGATTTCTTGTTTTTTTTTTTTTTAGATTAGGTTTTTAATAGGCAGTAAAAGGATTTTTTTTATATATCTATATATTTCCAGTTTGGTCTCTAACAAGAAATAAAGGCGTTACTCCACTCCTCTTCTTGGACTATTTTTGTTACTATACAATTTTGGGGCTTATAAATTGAAAAACTATAATATGCCCATTACAGCCCTATATTTCCCTTCTGCTGCCCAAGACCACATTTATACTTCTACTAAAGGCCATTAGGTTCAATAGGGTTACTGATATGACTAAAATATCCATACCCAATATCACTAATGAGAAACTACAGTAATTAATCTGCACCATTCTATATTTATACCCCCGACCCCGTCACTCTAACCTGAGCTCCTGGTGGGCTACATTCAACCTAGAACTGGATAGTTAGGCGATAATTTACTATTCATTCACCCAATATGTGGTACTAACCCGCTGCCTTGCACCTATTCATACAAGGATATAAAAAATGTACCTCTCATAATCAATAGTTTGTTTCGGCTTACAATTGGTTATTATAATGTATCAGTCTAATAAGCAGCTATTCATGATCTAGAGCAGTGATTTTTAACCTTTTTTTTTGCTGTGGCACACTTTTTTACATTAAAAAATCCTGTGGCACACCACCATCCCAAAATTTTTAAAAAATCACACTTTGTAGCCTGATATATATATATATATATATATATATATATACACACATACATACACACAAACACATACTGTATGTATTGTGCTGTTATGCCATGCCTCCTACAAACTACCCCTGCACTGGGAGTAAAAAACAAGCAAAGTTTAAAAAATGTGTCACACTGTTGTCAGTCTGCCGCGGCACACCTGAGGATCTCTCACGGCACACTAGTGTGCCACGGCACACTGGTTGAAAAACACTGATCTAGAGGTTTTAATATAAATTAAAAAGAGGTATCAAATGATTTTTTTGCACTTTAAGTTTTGCTTTGTTATTAGAGACAACATGGTTTGTTATATTTTCTGAGAATCTTATTTGTTGTCTTCAGTTTTGTCAAACAGGAGAATTTTAGTAAAACATATGTTTAGTTCTATTGTATTTTATGTTGGGCATGGCCGTTTGAGCATCTCTTATGTGCATTCTATATGTATGCTAACACAAAGTGTATATTATTTGACGAAATACCCCAATAAAAACTTTGATTAAAAAAATAAATAAAAAATAAGGTTGTAGTGTACTGTAATATTTTTAATAGCAGCCAAAAGAAGTTCATTTGTAAACTGAAAGCAAAAGAAATTACAAACAAACATTCCTGTTTTTTGGAAAGCTTTGTGTGACAATTATTTTTAGGCGTTTAGTGCTATGACAAACATGCACATATATTTATTGTAACATAAATATCAGTCATTCATTTTTTTATTTCAAACTTACTATCACCTAGATTACAAGTTGCGCGCTACACTGGGTGCATAAAGAACGCCAAAAAATGAGCAGTATCGCACTTTCCATAATGCTGCCATTACGAGTTACTGAAAAAACTCCTTGTGTTGTGCAGTATTGTGCGTTAAACTCCATAACGCACAAAAGCCAAGGGTTGAGTTTACGTGCTTGTGCTTGTGCATGTTTTCCCCCATAGACATCAATGGGGAAAAAAACCCATTTATTTCTAAGGGGAAAGAAAATTATGTTTAAACCTAACACCCTAACATAACCCCCTAGTCTAAATACCCCTAATCCACCACTTCCCAACATCGCAACACTAAATAAAATTATTAACCCCTAAACCGCCACACCCGACATCGCCGACACTTAATAAAATTATTAACCCTTAATCCGCCGCTCCCCACATTGAAGCTAATAAATAAACCTATTAACCCCTAAACCTTCAGCCCCCCACATCAAAACTAATAAACTAAACCTATTAACCCCTAAACCACCAGCCTCCCAAATCGCAATTAATAAACTAAATCTATTAACCCCTAAACCTCCAGCCCCCTCATTGCAAAACACTACATTAAACTATTAAACCCTAAACCTAACACCCCTAACTTTAAATTAAAAGTTACAATATAACTATCTTAAAATAAATAAAAACATACCTTTGAAATAAAAAAAAACTAAGATTAAACTATAAATTAACCTAACATAACTATTCTAATAAAATAAAATAACCTACCAATTAAAAAACATAATTTATGTAAGAACTTACCTGATAAATTCATTTCTTTCATATTAGCAAGAGTCCATGAGCTAGTGACGTATGGGATATACATTCCTACCAGGAGGGGCAAAGTTTCCCAAACCTTAAAATGACTATAAATACACCCCTAACCACACCCACAATTCAGTTTAACGAATAGAAGTGAAAAGAAGTGGGGTGATAAAAAAGGAGCAAAAGCATCAAAAAATAAGGAATTGGAATAATTGTGCTTTATACAAAAAAAATCATAACCACCATAAAAAGGGTGGGTCTCATGGACTCTTGCTAATATGAAAGAAATGAATTTATCAGGTAAGTTCTTACATAAATTATGTTTTCTTTCATGTAATGAGCAAGAGTCCATGAGCTAGTGATGTATGGGATAGCAGATACCCAAGATGTGGAACTTCCACGCAAGAGTCACTAGAGAGGGAGGGATAAAATAAAGACAGACAATTCCACTGAAAAAAATAATCCACAACCCAAATCAAAAGTTTTAATCTTTATAATGAAAAAAACTGAAATTATAAGCAGACGAATCAAACAGAAACAGCTGCCTGAAGTACTTTTCTACCAAAAACTGCTTCAGAAGAAGAAAACACATCAAAATGGTAGAATTTAGTAAAAGTATGCAAATAAGACCAAGTCGCTGCTTTGCAAATCTGATCAACAGAAGCTTCATTCCTAAAAGCCCAGGAAGTAGAAACTGACCTAGTAGAATGAGCCGTAATTCTTTGAGGTGGGGACTTACCCGACTCCACATAAGCATGATGAATTAAAGACTTTAACCAAGACGCCAAAGAAATGGCAGAAGCCTTCTGACCTTTCCTGGGACCAGAAAAAACAACAAATAGACTAGAAGTCTTTCTAAAATCTTTAGTAGCTTCAACATAATATTTCAAAGCTCTAACTACATCCAAAGAATGTAACGATCTTTCCTTAGAATTCTTAGGATTAGGACATAATGAAGGAACAACAATTTCTCTACTAATGTTGTTAGACTTCACAACCTTAGGTAAAAATTGAAATGAAGTCTGCAACACCGCCTTATCCTGATGAAAAATCAGAAAAGGAGATTCACAAGAAAGAGCAGATAACTCAGAAACTCTTCTAGCAGAAGAGATAGCCAAAAGGAACAGTACTTTCCAAGAAAGAAATTTAATGTCCAGAGAATGAATAGGCTCAAACGGAGAAGCCTGTAAAGCTGTCAAAACCAAATTAAGACTCCAAGGAGGAGAGATTGGCTTAATAACAGGTTTGATACGGACCAAAGCCTGTACAAAACAATGAATATCAGGAAGATTAGCAATCTTTCTGTGAAACAGAAAGAGCAGATATTTGTCCTTTCAAAGAACTTGCAGACAAAACCTTATCCAAACCATCCTGAAGAAATTGTAAAATTCTAGGAATTCTGAAAGAATGCCAGGAGAATTTATGAGAAGAAACACCAAGTCTTCCAAACTCGATAATAAATCTTTCTAGAGACAGATTTTCGAGCCTGTAACATAGTATTAAGCACTGAGTCAGAGAAACGTCTATGACTAAGAATTAAGCGTTCAATCTCCATACCTTCAAATTTAATGATTTGAGATCCTGATGGAAAAAAGGGCCTTGAGATAGAAGGTCTGGCCTTAACGGAAGTGTCCAAGGTTGGCAACTGGCCATCCGAACGAGATCCGCAAACCAAAACCTGTGAGGCCATGTTGGAGCCACCAGCAGTACAAATGAGCGCTCCATTAGAATTTTGGAGATTACTTTCGGAAGAAGAACTAGAGGCGGAAAGATATAAGCAGGATGATAATTCCAGGGAATTGACAATGCATTCACTGCTTCCGCCTGAGGATCCCGGGATCTGGACAGATACCTGGGAAGTTTCTTGTTTAGATGAGAGGCCATCAGATCTATTTCTGGAAGTCCCCAGATTTGAACAACCTGAAGAAAAACCTCTGTATGAAGAGACCATTCGCCCGGATGTAACGTCTGGTGACTGAGATAATCCGCTTCCCAATTGTCTACACCTGGTATGTGAACCGCAGAAATTAGACAGGAGCTGGATTCCGCCCATACAAGTATCTGAGATACTTCTTTCATAGCTTGAGGACTGTGAGTCCCCCCTTGATGATTGACATATGCCACGGTCGTGACATTGTCTGTTTGAAAACAAATAAACAATTCTCTCTTCAATTCTCTCTTCAGAAGAGGCCAGAACTGAAGAGCTCTGAAAATCGCACGGAGTTCCAAAATGTTGATTGGTAATCTCGCCTCCTGAGATTTCCAAACCCCTTGCACTGTCAGAGATCCCCAAACAGCTCCCCAACCTGATAGATTCGCATCTGTTGAGATCACAGTCCAGATTGGACGAACGAAAGAGGCCCCTTGAATTTAAACAATGGTGATCCATCCACCAAGTTAGAGATGATCGAACATTGGGATTTAAGGATATTATTTGTGATATCCTTGTATAATCCCTGCACCACTGGTTCAGCATACAAAGCTGGAGTGGTCTCATGTGAAAACGAGCAAAAGGGATCGCGTCCGATGCAGCAGTCATGAGACCTAAAATCTCCATGCATAATGCTACCGAAGGGAACAATTGAGACTGAAGGTTTCGACAGGCTGAAACCAATTTCAGACGTCTCTTTTCTGTCAGAGACAAAGTAATGGACACTGAATCTATTTGGAAACCTAAAAAGGTTACCCTTGTCTGAGGAATCAAGGAACTCTTTGGTAAATTGATCCTCCAACCATGTCTTTGAAGAAGCAACACAAGTTGATTCGTATGAGATTCTGCAGAATGTGAAGACTGAGCAAGTACCAAGATATCATCCAAATAAGGAAATACCGCAATTCCCTGTTCTCTGATTACAGAGAGAAGGGCACCGAGAACCTTCGAAAAGATCCTTGGCGCTGTTGCTAGACCAAATGGAAGAGCAATAAACTGGTAATGCTTGTCTAGAAAAGAGAATCTCAGAAACTGATAGTGATCTGGATGAATTGGAATATGCAGGTATGCATCCTGTAAATCTATTGTAGACATATAATGCCCTTGCTGAACAAAAGGCAGAATAGTTCTTATAGTTACCATTTTGAATGTCGGTATCCTTACATAACGATTCAATATTTTTAGATCCAGAACCAGTCTGAAAGAATTCTCTTTCTTTGGTACGATGAATAGATTTGAATAAAACCCCAGACCCTGTTCCAGAACTGGAACTGGTATAATTACCCAGCTAACTCTAGGTCTGAAACACATTTCAGAAATGCCTGAGCTTTCACTGGATTGACTGGAATGCGTGAGAGAAAGAATCTTCTCACAGGCGGTCTTACTTTAAAACCTATTCTGTACCCTTGCGAAACAAGGTTCTGAATCCAAAGATTGTGAACCGAATTGATCCAAACATCTTTGAAAAATCGTAACCTGCCCCCTACCAGCTGCGCTGGAATGAGGGCCGCACCTTCATGTGGATTTAGGGGCTGGTTTTGACTTTCTGGAAGGCTTGGATTTACTCCAGACTGGATTGGAAACTGTTCCTTTAGGGGAAAGATCGGGCTTCTGCTCCTTCTGACGAAAGGAATGAAAACGATTAGCAGCCCTGTAATTGCCTTTAGATTTTTTTCCCTGAGGCAAAAAGGTACCCTTTCCTCCAGTAACAGTTGAAATTATAGAATCCAACTGAGAACCAAACAACTTATTACCTTGGAAAGAGAGAGAAAGCAAAGTTGATTTAGAAGTCATATCTACATTCCAGGATTTAAGCCATAAAGCTCGTCTAGCTAAAATAGCTAAAGACATATACCGGACATCAACTCTTAATGATAACAAAAATGGCATCACATAAAAAGTTATTAGCGTGTTGAAGAAGTTTAACAATGCTATATGTATTATGATCTGTCACTTGTTGCGCTAAAGACTCCAACCAGAAAGTTGAAGCTGCAGCAACATCAGCCAAAGAGATAGCAGGTCTAAGTAGATTACCTGAACATAAATAAGCTTTTCTCAAAAAAGATTCAATTTTCCTATCTAAAGGATCTTTAAACGAAGTGCTATCTGCCGTAGGAATAGCAGTACGTTTGGCTAGAATAGAGATAGCCCCATTGACTTTAGGGATTTTATCCCAAAATTCCAGTCTATCAGATGGCACAGGGTACAATTTCTTAAACCTTGGAGAAGGAGTAAATGAAGTACCCAGACTATCCCATTCCCTAGCAATCACATCTGAGATAGCATCAGGAACTGGAAAAACGTCCGGAATTAACACATGAGGTTTATAAACCGAATTTAAACGTTTAGCAGTTTTAGAATCAAGAGGACTGGACTCCTCCATATCTAAAGCAATCAAAACTTCTTTAAAGGGACAGTTTACTCAAACATTTTCTCCCCTTTAATTTGTTCCCAATGATCCACTTTACCTGCTGGAGTGTATTAAATTGTTTACAAGTAGCTCCTTTACCCTTATATTGGCATTTGAAATTGTTAATTTAGCATGTGGTATCCCCACCTATTCAGAAAGTTTGTGGCCGCGCGTACCAGCTATAGATAAGCTTTGTAAACACAGCCAGCAGAAGAAATTACACTCCCAGTGTGATAAAGCAGAGATAAGATAATACAATGTTGATTTTCCATTGTTCTCTCAAAGTATTGGTGATTGTTTTAAGGACAGATATAATATAAAGAAGCAGGTATATGTGCACAATGTGATACAGTAATGCGATCTGATTATACCTACAAGCTCAACCTATTTTATTAGGTTGTGGCTTCAAAAACACAAAATCAGAGCTTTAATATACACAAATAAACCTTAAAAAGCTAATTTTCATACATTTTTTACTCTGCAGTTGGTAAAAAAGCAATTGTAAACACATTAAGGGAAAAACTATTTTACAGTATACTGTCCCTTTAAGCAATGAACGAATAAACTCCATCTTAAATAAATATGAAGATTTATCAGTATCGATATCTGTGGTAGAATCTTCTGAACCGGAAAAAAACTTCATCAGAAACAGATAAGTCAGAATGATGGCGGTCACCTAAAAATTCATCTGAAATGTGAGAAATTTTGAAAGACCTTTTACGTTTACTGGAAGGAGGAATAACAGACAGAGCCTTCCTAATAGAATTAGAAACAAATTCTTTAACATTAACAGGAACATCCTGAACAATAGATGTTGAAGGAACAACAACAGGTAAAGGATTATTACTAATGGAAACAGAATCTGCATTGGAAAGTTTATCATGACAGCTTTCACAAACTACAGCTGGAGGAACAGTTACCACAAGTTTACAACATATGCACTTAACTTTGGTAGAACCAGCATCAGGCAGCGTCTGTCCATTAGAGGATTTTGATCCAGGGTCAGGATGAGACATCTTGCAATATGTAATAGAAAAAAACAACATATAAAGCAAAATTATCAAATTCCTTAAATGACAGTTTCAGGAATGGGAAAAAATGCTAAATAATAAGCTTCTAGAACCATAAGCCATGAAAAGAAAATGTTTAAATAAAGTAAAAAAATACGCCTACATTTTTTTGGCGCAAAAAAATGTCTGAATACGCATGCGTAACAGAATACAACTTCCAGCGTAAATTACGTCGCCGGAAATGACAAAATTTTTTGCGCCAAAAAAAGTTTGCGCCAAAAATGACGTAATAAAAAGAAAAATGTTCTGCCCCCGCGAGCCTAACAGCATGCAGGAAAAAATGGCCAAATTAAATTTTTCAAGGTAAGAAAAAATAATTAAATGCATTATCCCAATAATGAAACTGACAGTCTGTATTGAAAAGGAATACTGATTATCCTGAATCAAGGCAAATATAAGATTATAGACATATATTTAGAACTTTACATATAAAGTGCCCAAAAATAGCGCGGAGTGTCACAAAAAATAAGACTTACTTACCCAAGGACATTGCTCTACATGTAGTAGATAGCCAAACCAGTACTGAAACGAGAATCAGTAGAGGTAATGATATATAAGAGTATATCGTCGATCTGAAAAGGGAGGTAGGAGAAGAAATCTCTACGACCGATAACAGAGAACCTATGAAATAGATCCCCTAGAGGTAGACCATTGTATTCAAATAGGCAATACTCTCTTCACATCCCTCTGACATTCACTGCACTCTGAGAGGAAAACCGGGCTTCAACCTGTTGCAAAGCGCATATCAACGAAGAATCTTAAGCACAAACTTACTTCACCACCTCCACGGGAGGCAAAGTTTGTAAAACTGAATTGTGGGTGTGGTGAGGGGTGTATTTATAGGCATTTTAAGGTTTGGGAAACTTTGCCCCTCCTGGTAGGAATGTATATCCCATACGTCACTAGCTCATGGACTCTTGCTAATTACATGAAAGAAATCCAAAATTACATGATTAATTTAGATAAACCTAATACTATGAAAAAATTAAAAATATCTATCATTACAAAAAATAAAAATGCTACAATTACAAAAAATAAAAAATCACTAACGGCTAGATTACGAGTTTTGCTTTAGAAGCTGTGCTGTTCTAACAAGCAGTTTTCTCTAACCGCTCACTTACATGCAGCGCTGGTATTATGAGTTTTTACAAACCCGGCATTAAAAGACAAAAAGTGAATCGTGAAAGCCTGATGGACTAACCAATCAATACTACAAGATACACTGCCCCATTCTAGCCCCACATCTATTAAAACTTTTTAACTCACTAGATGAAGGCACTCAACTCTCTATAGATTCTCTAGCAGCCCACATATCTGTAATTTTGAAACCAGAAAAGCCACAGGACGACCCAGGTAGTTACCGGCCTATATCTCTACTAAACACAGATCTCAAGATTCTAGGGAAAATCTTAGCGAACCGTATAAACTCTATTCTTAATGACATAGTCCACACAGATCAAGTGGGATTTGTTCCTGGCAGAGAGGCCAGGGACAATACTATTAGAGCCCTTACCCTTATAGAATACGCTAAGACCCATAAAATAGAATCAGTATTGATAGCCATAGACGCCGAAAAGGCATTCGATCGGACAGACTGGCAGTTCCTCCTAGAAACCCTTAAAAACATTGGATTTGGCCTGAAAATAATTAACAGAATCTTTAGTCTATACTCAAACCCAAATGCCAAAGTTAAAGCTAATGGTATATTGTCAGACACATTCCCCATACATAATGGCACGCGCCAAGGCTGTCCCCTATCACCACTCTTGTTCGTTTTGACGATGGAAGTCCTCACTTCCCACGTCCGTAAAAACCCAAAAATCAAAGGTATATCATTCGACAATCAATCCTACAAAATCTCAGCTTTCGCTGACGACTTATTATTCACAGCTACTTCACCCCTAATGACCGTCCCAGAAATACTAACAGAGCTAGACAGATTTGGACGGTATTCTAACTTTCTAGTCAACAAACAAAAGTCGGAGATCCTAAATGTGAGCTTATCAGATACCAAATTTCACTCACTATCGAAGATATGCCCATTAAAATTAAGAAAGGACTCTATCAAATACTTAGGGATTCACCTCGCTCCCAAGCAGACAACACTCTTTGACAAAAACTACTTAACTTTATTAAACAATACACAACATGACCTTCAGACGTGGACGAGTAAGTCTCTTTCATGGTGGGGACGAGTTCAGGCCTTAAAAATGACCACGCTCCCTAGGATCACATACATATTACAGACATTACCTATGCACTTACCTCGTTGGTATTTAAACCGTCTCCAAAACAGCCTTAATTCCTTTGTGTGGGGGAAAAATAAACCCAGAGTTAATAGAGACACAATGTATAGGCCAACTGCTGATGGAGGATTAGGTCTACCAAAAATTGAAGAGTATTACCTAGCAGTCACATTACAAAGGATACTAGATTGGCATGAGAAACAGGAATGTAAAGCTCGGGTTGCGTTAGACTCACATATACTTAGGGCACCACTAGTGCACGCGTTGTGCTGGGTACCTAGCGATTTAAGACCACCCCAGTGTAGACAACTAGAAATTCATAAACACCTATTTAAGACTTGGGATCAAATAACATCATCCAGATCGTACATCTCAACTAGCAGGTCTCCCCTATTTCCGATTGTCCTGAACGTGGAAATGGTGGGTGGCCTTGACAAGGGATACCAGAGGCTCTCTGAATGGGACTACACCATCCCTTTACTAAACTTCACGGAGGCAGGCAAACTTCTAGAAAGGGACAAACTAACCAACATAGCTCAAGGCAAATACAATAATTGGCTAAAATACGCACAATTACATCACTTTGTACATACCTCCCCATTCAAAACCGACCTACTAAGAACACCCACCACATTTGAAACATTATGCCATGGAGGGATTATACCGAGAGGAGCACTTTCACTCTCCCGCAAACTCTTAACCAAAAACATTAGGGATATCCTGCCCCCATGCTCAGCTAAATGGAATGCAGATATAGGTAGTCATATAACAGATGACAACTGGGCCAACATATTCAAATCAGTCAAAAAATCCTCAACCTCGGCAGTAATACTAGAGCTCAACTATAAGATTATCCTGCGGTGGTATTTAACCCCGTCGAAGTTAAGCAGTATTTACCCAAACCTGTCAGATAGATGTTGGCGCTGCTGCAGGGGTCATGGTAGCCTGATGCACATGTGGTGGCGATGCCATAGAGCAGTGTTTTTCAACCAGTGTGCCGTGGCACACTAGTGTGCCGTGAGAGATCCTCAGGTGTGCCACGGCAGACTGACAACAGTGTGACATATTTTTTAAACTTTGCTTGTTTTTTACTCCCAGTGCAGGGGTAGTTTGTAGGAGGCATGGCATAACAGCACAATACATACAGTATGTGTGTGTTTGTGTGTATGTGTATATATATATGCTGTATTAGGCTACAATGTGTGATTTTTTTTTAAATTTTGGGATGGTGGTGTGCCACAGGATTTTTTAATGTAAAAAAGTGTGCCACGGCAAAAAAAAGGTTAAAAATCACTGCCATAGAGTACGCCCCCTATGGAAGACGATAGAACAACATTTCAGACAAAGCATTTCAGCTGAATTTACTCTAAACCCAAAAATCGCGTTGCTCAATGACCTCCCTAAATTGCCGTGTCGCTTGCGGCTTCTGGTGCTCCAAATAGGCCTTAATAGTGCGAGAAAATTAATAGCCCGTAACTGGAAGAAACGCCTGACCCTTTCTAAAACAATGTGGCTTGAGGAAGTAGAAGAACAATTTACATTAGAACAATACGGCTACTTATGCCGAAATAGAATGGACACCTTTCTAAATGCCAAATTTATCTGGCAGGAATCCCTAAACACTACACCTACTCCACATGCCCTTCAAACTGCCTCCCCTTCTTCCTAGATGGTTGTACTAATAGTTACCAAACGAAAAGGATGCAAATCCTTTCCTCATGGCGAACAGACTATACAATACTTCAATACTCACATATTCCAAGAGCCAGTGCCGATCCGGATAATGATACGCAGACGTAAGACATCATATTTGTTTTATTGATTTGTTTGTTTACTTGTTACTTAGAACCCATGTTCCCCCCCTGTCCCCACTCTTACCCATTTGAGAAACTACATAGACTAGCTGCATTACAAGTATGGAACTACAGCTTATAAAGCAGCAGCGAAACACATGAACATTTAGCTATAACAAGCAATATTCTTTATTGTAGACCATTTTCATATTGAAATATGTTATTGTGAATATTTAAATTTTCAATAAAAAAAAAAGATTTAAAAAAAAAAAAGACAAAAAGTGAGCGTTGAGCAAAATTTTGCTCCAAATCTCACTTCAATACCAGCGCTGCTTAAGTCAGCGGTGAGCTGGTCATACATGCTCGTGCACGATTTCCCCATAGACATCAACGGCTGGAAAAAAAGTCTAACACCTGCCAAAAGCAGCGTAAAACTCAGTAACGCAGCCCCATTGATTCCTATGGGGAAATAAAATTTATGTTTACACCTAACACCCTAACATGAACCCTGAGTCTAAACACCCCTAATCTTACACTTATTAACCTCTAATCTGCTGCCCCCGACATCGCCGACACCTGCATTATATTTATTAACCCCTAATCCTCCGCTCCGGACACTGCCACCACCTACATTATACTTATGAACCCCTAATCTGCTGCCCCCAACATCGCCGACACCTACATTATATTTATTAACCCCTAATCTGCTGCCCCCAATGTCGCCGCAACCTACCTACACTTATTAACCCCTAATATGACGCCCCCAACATCGCCACCACTATAATAAACATATTAACCCCTAAACCGCCGCACTCCCGCTTCGCAAACACTAGTTAAATATTATTAACCCCTAATCTGCCGTCCCTAACATCGCCGCCACTATACTAAATGTATTAACCCCTAAACCTAAGTCTAACCCTAACCCTAACACCCCTAACTTAAATATAATTACAATAAATCTAAATAAATATTAATATTATTACCTAAATAATTCCTATTTAAAACTAAATACTTACCTATAAAATAAACCCTAAGCCAGCCAATAGGATTTTTTCTACCTTAATTCCGCTTCCTTGAGGATGGATGTCCGGTCTTCAGAACTGTAAGTCGATCTTCAGGGGATTAGTGTTAGGTTTTTTAAGGGTGTATTGGGTGGGTTTTATTTTTAGGTTAGGGACTTTGGGCCACAAAAGAGCTAATGGGGAGCTTAGTTTTTTAGCTAGTATTTTATTTGGGGGGTTGGTTGTGTGGGTGGTGTTTTTTTTTTTTACAGGTAAAAGAGCTGCAATGCCCCACAAAAGGCCCTTTTAAGGGCTATTGGTAGTTTAGTTTAGGCTAGGGGTTTTTTTTTTATTTGGGGGGGGGGGCTTTTTTATTTTGATAGGGCTATTAGATTAGGTGTAATTAGTTTAAATATCTTGTAATTTGTTTATTATTCTCTGTAATTTAGTGTTTTTTTTGTACTTTAGCTAATTTAATTTAATTTAGGTAATTGTATTTAATTTAGTTAATTTATTTAATTATAGTTTAGTGTTAGGTTTTATTGTAACTTAGGTTAGGTTTTATTTTACAAGTACTTTTGTATTTATTTTAGCTAGGTAGTTATTAAATAGGTATTAACTATTTAATAACTATTCTACCTAGTTAAAATAAATACACACTTGCCTGTAAAATAAAAATAAACCCTAAGATAGGGTTTATTTTATAGGTAAGTATTTAGTTTTAAATAGGAATTATTTAGGTAATAATATTAATATTTATTTAGATTTATTGTAATTATATTTAAGTTAGGGGGTTTTAGGGTTAGACTTAGGTTTAGGGGTTAATAGATTTAGTATAGTGGCGGCGATGTTGGGGGCGGCAGATTAGGGGTTAATACATTTAGTATAGTGGCAGCGATGTTAGGGACGGCAGATTAGGGGTTAATAATATTTAACTAATGTTTGCGAGGCGGTAGTGTGGCGGTTTAGGGGTTAATATGTTTATTATATGTTTATTATATTATATTAATAAGTGTAGGTAGGTTGCAGCGACATTGGGGGTGGCAGATTAGGGGTTAATAAATATAATGTAGGTGTCGGCGATGTTGGGGGCAGCAGATTAGGGGTTCATAAATATAATGTAGGTGGCGGGGGTGTCCGGAGCGGCAGATTAGGGGTTAAAAAATGTATTATAGTGTTTGCGAATGATGCGGGAGGGCCTCGGTTTAGGGGTTAATAGGTAGTTTATGGGTGTTAGTGTACTTTTTAGCACTTTAGTTATGAGTTTTATGTTACGGCGTTGTACCATAAAACTCTTAACTACTGACTTTTAAATGCGGTAGGACTCTTGACGGGGTAGGGTGTACGGCTCACTTGTTGGCCTCCCAGGACAGACTTGTAATACCGACGCTATGGAAGTCCCATAGAAAAAAGACTTAACAAAGTTTACATAAGTCATTTTGCGGTAAGGCCAAAGAAGTGTGCGGTGACCCTAAACCTTCAAGACTCGTAATACCAGCAGGCGTAAAAAAGCAGCGTTAGGACCTCTTAACGCTGCTTTTTTACCCTAACGCACAACTTGTAATCTAGCCGTAAGATTACAAAAAATAGAAAAATAAATTATCCAAAATAATTAAAATTACACCTAATCTAATAGCCCTATAAAAACAAAAAGCCCCCCCCAAAATAAAAACACTGCCTAACCTAACAATAAACTACCAATAGCCCTTAAATGGTCCTTTTGTATGGCATTGCCCTAAGTTAAACAGCTCTTTTACATTAAAACATTACAAAGTACCCTCTAAAAGTAAAAGCCCCCACCCAACCAACCCCTCAAAATAAAAAAAACCTAAGTCTAAAAAAAGCATATGCTACACATTGCCCCACAAGGGGCTTTTGTATGGGCATTGCCCTTAAAAGGGAATTTAGCTCTTTTACCTGCCCAGACCCTACTCTAAAAATAAAACCCACCCAAAAAAAAAACCTTAACCCCTTAATGACCACAGCACTTTTCCATTTTCTGTCCGTTTGGGACCAAGGCTATTTTTACATTTCTGCGGTGTTTGTGTTTAGCTGTAATTTTCCTCTTACTCATTTACTGTACCCACACATATTATATACTGTTTTTCTCGCCATTAAATGGACTTTCTAAAGATACCATTATTTTCATCATATCTTATAATTTACTATAAAAAAAATTATAAAATATGAGGAAAAAATTTAAAAAAAAACACTTTTTCTAACTTTGACCCCCAAAATCTGTTACACATCTACAACCACCAAAAAACACCCATGCTAAATAGTTTCTAAATTTTGTCCTGAGTTTAGAAATACCCAATGTTTACATGTTCTTTGTTTTTTTGTAAGTTATAGGGCCATAAATACAAGTAGCACTTTGCTATTTCCAAACCATTATTTTTCAAAATTAGCGCTAGTTACATTAGAACACTAATATCTTTCAGGAATCTCTGAATATCCATTGACATGTATATATTTTTTTTAGTAGACATCCCAAAGTATTCATCTAGGCCCATTTTGGTATATTTCATGCCACCATTTCACTGCCAAATGCGATTAAATACAAAAAATCGTTCACTTTTTTACTAATTTTTTCACAAACTTTTGGTTTCTCACAGAAATTATTTACAAACAGCTTGTGCAATTATGGCTTAAATGGTTGTAAATTCTTCTCTGGGATCCCCTTTGTTCAGAAATAGCAGACATATATGGCTTTGGCGTTGCTTTTTAGTAATTAGAAGGCTGCTAAATGCCACTGCGCACTACACGTGTATTATGCCCAGCAGTGAAGGGGTTAATTATGGAGCATGTAGGAAGCTTTTAGGTATAATTTTAGCTTTAGTGTAGTGTAGTAGACAACCCCAAGTATTGATCTAGGCCAATTTTGGTATATTTCATGCCACCATTTCACTGCCAAATGCGATCAAATGAAAAAAAACGTTACATTTTTCACAATTTTAGGTTTCTCACTGAAATCATTTACAAACAGCTTGTACAATTATGGCACAAATGGTTGTAAATGCTTCTCTGGGATCCCCTTTGTTCAGAAATAGCAGACATATATGGCTTTGGCGTTGCTTTTTGGTAATTAGAAGGCCGCCAAATGCTGCTGCACTTCACATGTGTATTATGGCTAGCAGTGAAGGGGTTAATTATGTAGCTTGTAGGGAGCTTGCAGGGTTAATTTTAGCTTTAGTGTAGAGCTCAGCCTCCCACCTGAAACATGAGACCCCCTGATCCCTCCCAAACAGCTCACTTCCCTCCCCCACCCCACAATTGTCCCCGCCATCTTAAGTACTGGCAGAAACTCTGCCAGTACTAAAATAAAAGCTATATTTGGGCTTTTTTTGTGTTTTTTTTTTAGCATATTTACATATGCTGCTGTGTAGGATCCCCCCTTAGCCCCCAACCTCACTGATCCCCCACTAAACAGCTCTCTAACCCTCCCCCTCTGCCTTAATGGGCGCCATCTTGGGTACTGGCAGCTGTCTGCCAGTACCCAGTTTAGTAAAAAATGTGCCTTTTTTTAAAAAAAAATTCCCTTTTCTGTAGTGTAGCTTCCCCCCCCCCAAGACCAACCCCCCACCCCTTCCAGATCCCTTAGCTGTTTATTTAGAACTTTCAAAACTTTTTTTTGTTGCTTTTTACAGCTTTATTTCTCTGCAGTGTAGCGGTTCCCTCCCGCTCCCGCCCCGTGCACGCACCCGCCCGCCGCCCCCCGTGCACGTGCGCGCTCCCGTGCGCGCTCCCGACTGTTCCGTCCCCGATCCCGCCCCCCTTCCCTCTACTCGGCACATCGATGGCCGCCCACCCGCCTCCCAGACTTGCTCCCACCCACCAACGATACCGGCCACCGATGTCCGGTGCAGAGAGGGCCACTGAGTGGCTCTCTCTGCATTGGATGGCCAAGGGGGGTTATTGCAGGATGCCTCAATATCGAGGCATCACTGCAATAACCGGAAAGCAGCTGGAAGCGAGCAGGATCGCTTCCAGCTGCTTTCTAGACCAAGGACGTACGCCACACGTCCTCGGTCATTAACTGTCTTTTTTTTGACAACGTGTGGCGTACGTCCTTGGTCATTAAGGGGTTAAATAAACCTAACACTAAATGGACAGAGAAAAGAGCTAAATGCCCTTTTAAGGACAATGCCCATACAAATGCCCTTTTCAGGGCAATGGGGAGCTTAGTTTTTTTTAGATAGGCTTTTTATTTGGGGGGTTGGTTGGGTGGGTGGTGGGTTTTACTGTTGGGCAGTGTTTGTATTTTGTTTTTCAGGTGAAAGAACTGATTTTTTATAGTAGATTTAAATAATTTGAGTAGGATTATGTTTTTTTTTTATATGTTATATAGTTAATTTAATGGCTAGTTTAATGGTATTGCAGTATAATAGTTAGGGTAGGTTAATTAATAGTATAATATAGTTTATTTTAATTCTAAAGGTAAGTTTTAATTTATTATAAGATAGGGCTATTGTAATTTTAATGTAAAGTTAGCCGGTTGTTAGGTTTAGGGGTTAATAGCTTAATTTAGTTTATAGGGATGTGGGGGGCTGGCGGTTTAGGGGTTAATAGGTTTAGTTAATGGTAGTGATGTGGGAGGCCAGAGGTTTAGGGGTTAATACATTTATTTAGGTGGCAGCAGGGTTCAGTGACATAGCAGCGAGATCGATGACTGCTAATTAACAACTGTCCATACTTGGTGCGTGGCTTTTTGACAGCTTTTTTATAAATATGGAGATCGTATTCAGGTCCGCGGCCACAATGTTAGGCGATGTTAGGCGAGTGTATTGGTGCCGGTGAAAGCAGCATAGTTGAGGCTTTGATAAATATCCCCCTTTTTTTCGGATGAGTAGATAGGTAGGTGCGGATCTGAAAATAGGTAAACCAGTTATTGAAAAGTCTTGGGAATTCTGATTTCAGAGCAGTCATTGTTTTTAATGAGTGGTCCTCGAATAGTTTATAGACAGAGAGATAGGAAATTATGTCCTCTATTTATATACCAGCGGTTAGGTGTGAAAAAAACTTATAACCTCTGTTTCCTAGCAAGGGTGGTAACGGAGACGGAATAGTTGAGAGTGCTGAATATCTGCTAATCAGTGTATCCCAAACCCTAAAAGTGGCAGAGATCAAGGGGTTAGAAGTTTTATTTGGGTCTCTATCTTTTGTAGCTAGCTAGCCTTGATCTCCTAGATTCTTGATTTTTAACACATCTCTTTCTATTGTTATCCATAATTTATCTATTGGGTGATTATTCCATTGTATTATATGGGATAGGTGAGTGGCATAGTAGTAATGTATGATATTGGGAGCCCCTAGGCCTCTCTTGTCTTTGGGTCTATATAAGATGTTTCTTGTAATCCTGGGATGCTTATTTCCCCATATGAATTAGTTTAACTGTGATTGTAGAGATAGGATATATGACTTTGGTAGGGATATTGGGGCTGCTTGGAATATATACAAATTTTTTGGTAGAATAGTCATTTTGGTGGCAGCGATTCTATCTTACCACGACAGGCCAAGATGTGAGATCCAGGAGGAGATGGTTGTACGGACCATTTGTGATAGGGGTAAATAATTTAGATTGAAGATGTCAGGGATATTATCTGCTAGAGTAATTCCTAGTGGCTAGATTACAAGTTTTGTCGGTAAAGACTAGCGTTGCTAACGCTCCTTTTTTTTCCAGCGCTCACTTTAAACAATGCTAGTATTACAAGTTTTCTGAATGGCTGCATTAACCTCAGAAAATTGAGCATTGAGCAAATTTAGCGCCACTTCTCCCTGTAATAGGTAGTGGTAAGCTGCCAAAACGTGCTCGTGCACGATTTCCCCATAGGAAACAATGGGGCTGAGACGGCTGAAAAAAAACCTAACACCTGCAAAAAAGCAGCGTTCAGCTTCTAACGCAGCCCCATTGTTTACTATGGGGAAATACTTTCTAAGTCTACACCTAACATGAACCCCGAGTTTAAACACCCCTAACCTTACACTTATTAACCCCCAATCTGCCGCCCCCGACATCGTCGCCACCTGCATTATATTATTAACCCCTAATCTGCCGCTCTGGACACCGCTGCCACCTACATTATACCTATGAACCCCTAATCTGCTGCCCCTAACATCGCCGCCACCTACATTATATTTATTAACTCCTAATCTGCCGCCCCCAACGTCGCCGCCACCTACCTACAATTATTAACCCCTAATCTGCCGCCCCCAACGTCGCCGCTACTATATTAAATGTATTAACCCCTAAACCTAAGTCTAACCCTAACACCCCCTAACTTAAATCTATGTTTAATAAATCTAAATAAAATTACTATAATTAAATAAATTATTCCTATTTAAAACTAAATACTTACCTATAAAATAAACCATAAAATAGCTACAATATAACTAATAGTTACATTGTAGCTATTTTAGGATTTATATTTATTTTACAGGCAACTTTGTATTTATTTTAACTAGGTACAATAGTTATTAAATAGTTAATAACTATTTTATAGCTACCTAGTTAAAATAATTACAAAATTACCTGTAAAATAAATCCTAACCTAAGTTAGAAATACACCTAACACTACACTATCAATAAATTAATTAAATAAATGAACTACAATTATCTAAAATAAAATACAATTAAATAAACTAAACTATATTACAAAAAAAACAAACACTAAATTATTAAAAATAAAAAAATATTACAAGAAGTTTAATCTAATTACACCTAATCGAATCCCCCTAATAACATAAAAAAGCCCCCAAAATAATAAAATTCCCTATCCTAAACTAAATTACAAATAGCCCTTAAAAGGGCCTTTTGCGGGGCATTGCCCCAACTTAATCAGCTCTATTACCAGCCCTTAAAAAGGCTTTTTGCAGGGCAAAAAAAACTATTGGTTGATTTAATCAGCCAATCGGATTGAAGTTCAATCCGATTGGCTGATTGGATCAGCCAATAGAAAGCGAGGTCAATTCTATTGGCTGATCCAATCAGCCAATCAGATTGAACTTCAATCCGATTGGCTGATTAAATCAACCAATCGGATTTTTCCTACCTTAATTCCGATTGGCTGATAGAATCCTATCAGCCAATCGGAATTTGAGGGACGTCATCTTGAATGACGTCATTTAAAGGAACCTTCATTCTTTGTTAGGACTTCGATTGAAGAGGATGGCTCCTCGTCGGCTGGATAGAAGATGGCTCCGCTCCGCAAGGATGAAGATAGAATATGCCGCCTGAATATCCTTTTCTGCCCGGACAGGATGAAGACTTCTGCCGGTCCGGTTGTCCTCTTCTGCCCCATCGGTGCCCGGTTGGGTGAACACAGCTTAAGGTAGGGTGATCTTCAATGAGGTAGTGTTAGGTTTTTTAAGGGGGGATCGGGTGGGTTTTAGAGTAGGGGTGTGTGGGTGGTGGGTTGTATAATGTTGGGGGGGTATTGTATTTCTTTTTTTTACAGGTAAAAGAGCTGATTACTTTGGGGCAATGCCCCACAAAAAGCCCTTTTAAGGGCTGGTATAAGAGCTGATTACTTTGGGGCAATGCCCCGCAAAAGGTCCTTTCAAGGGCTATTTGTAATTTAGTTTAGGATAGGGAATTTTATTATTTTGGGGGGATTTTTTATTTTATTAGAGGGATTAGATTAGGTGTAATTAGATTGAACTTCTTGTAATGTTTTTTTATTTTTTGTTATTTAGTGTTTGTTTTTTTTGTAATATAGTTTAGTTTATTTAATTGTATTTTATTTTAGATAATTGTAGTTAATTTATTTAATTAATTTATTGATAGTGTAGTGTTAGGTATATTTGTAACTTAGGTTAGGATTTATTTTACAGGTAATTTTGTAATTATTTTAACTAGGTAGCTATTAAATAGTTATTAACTATTTAATAACTATTGTACCTAGTTAAAATAAATACAAAGTTGCCTGTAAAATAAATATAAATCCTAAAATAGCTACAATGTAACTATTGGTTATATTGTAGCTATCTTATGGTTTATTTTATAGGTAAGTATTTAGTTTTAAATAGGAATAATTTATTTAATTATAGTAATTTTATTTAGATTTATTAAAAATAGATTTAAGATAGGGGGTGTTAGGGTTAGACTTAGGTTTAGGGGTTAATACATTTAATATAGTAGCGGTGACATTGAGGGCGGCAGATTAGGGGTTAATAATTGTAGGTAGGTGGCGGCAACGTTGGGGGCGGCAGATTAGGGGTTAATAAATATAATGTAGGTTTTGGCGATGTTAGAGGCAGCAGATTAGGGGTTCATAGGTATAATGTAGGTGGCGGCGATGTCCGGTCAGCAGATTAGGGGTTAAATAATTTTATTTTAGTGTTTGCGATGTGGGGGGCCTCGGTTTAGGGGTTTATAGGTAGTTTATGGGTGTTAGTGTACTTTGTAGCACTGTAGTTTAGAGCTTTATGTTCCGGCGTTAGCCCATAAAACTCCTAACTACTGACTTTTATATGCGGTAGGAGTCTTGGAGGTAGAGGCTGTACCGCTCACTTCTTCCAAGACTTGTAATACCAGCATTAGGCAAATCCCATTAAAAAGATAGGATACACAATTGACATAAGGGGATTTGCGGTATGGAAAAGTCGCGGAAGAAAAGTGAGCTGTACACCTGTACCTGCCTGACTCGTAATACCAGCGGGCATTAAAAAGCAGTGTTAGGACCCCTTAATGCTGCTTTTTAAAGCTAACGCCGAACTCGTAATCTAGCCGTAGGTATTTAATAGTTTTGGTGTTTGTATTAAAGAGTGTTAATCTGTTTATTTCATTTATTACCTGTGGAGTAGCTGAGATGTTCAGTATGTCTGATTTGTTATAATTCATAGAGAAGTTAGACCATCTGCTATAAGCAGCAAATTCGGACATAATGGGTTGGATGGAGGTGATAGGAGAAGTCAGTGTCAACAAGATATCTTCTGCGAACAATGATATTTTGTATTCTGTGTGATCTACTGTAAGGCCTTGGATAAATGTATTATCTCTGATAAGTCAGGCTAAGGGTTCTATAGAGAGGGAGAATAATAGGGGGGGATAAAGGGCAGCCCTGTCGGGTTCCATTTAAAACTGAAAAGGCGGAAGAGATTGTGCCATTGATTCTGACTTTGGCCGTGGAATGAGAATATAATGCAAGGATTTTATTTATAAAAGGTTGGGAAAAGCCAAAGTGAGACAGGGTGGCAGACATAAATGCCAAATCCACCCTGTCAAAAGCCTTCTCTGCATCAATAAAGACAAAGATAGTTTGTGCCGAGGAGGATTTTGCCGTATGTAATAGTTGTATGGCTCTGGTAGTATTGTCTTTGGATTCTCGTCACAGAATGAAACCAGTTTGGTCGGGGTGGATGAGGTTTGGTAATATTTTATTCAACCTGTTTGCCAAAACTTTCACATAAATCTTAACATCCATGTTGATCAATGATATCGGTCTGTAATTGGGGGTGATGTGGTGATTTACCTTGTTTAGGGATAACAGTTATTTGGGCTTCTAACATTTCCTTTGGAAAGGGTTGGTGTTGATCGATTTTATTAAGCATATCAGTAAGCGGGCCAGCTAATAAGTCTTTAAATCATGTATAGTAATGAGAGGTAAAGCCGCCTGGGTCTGGTGCCTTGCCGGTAGGAAGATTTTTAATGACAGATAAAACCTCTGATAAGGTGATGGGATCGTCCAAACTGTCCTTGTCGGTTGATGACAATTTAGGAGTGTGTGCTTGCTGTAGATAATCTAACAGATCTGATGGAGGGGTTGTTAAAGTTTGGGAAAGAGGGCTAGTGGAATAGAATTTAGCATAGTACTGTTGAAAGGTTTTGGCTATATTATCATTGGTGGTGGAGGTTTTATTGTTTACTGTCAAAGAATGTACGTAAGTTTTGAATCTTTTTTTCTTTAGGTATCTGGCAAGGAGTTTACCAGATTTATTACTATCTAGATGAAATTTGGAGTGAATTCCTTATTGTCTACGTGTGTCTTGTAGGCGTAAATATGATAATTAGTCAGTTCTTGCTTCCTGTACTCTTTGTTCTAAGTCGCTGTCTTTGGAGTGGAGTTTGTGTTGTTTTTCTGTTTGAGCTAAAGCATCTGTCAATTTGATGTTTTGTTGTCTATGTTGATTATTCAGTGTGGCCTTAGCTTTGATAATTTCTCCTCGGATCGTACATTTATGGACCTGCCAGGTGGTAAAATGATCAGTATAAGTAGGATCGTTAATGGTAAAAAATTCTTGTAGGTTGGTTTGTATGTGTTGGGCGATTATGGGATGTAAGTAAATACTATCGTCAAGCCTCCATATGTATGTGTTAGCTGGAGTTGTAGGCCAGTTCATGAGGCAGGACATTGCAGAGTGGTCAGACCATGTTATGTGCGAGATTTGGGATTTTGTAATTAGCGCGAGGCCTACATGGTCTATGAACATATAATCTAACCTAGAATAGTGTTTGTGGGGAGACGAGAAAAACGTATAGTCTCTTTAGATAGGATGGTGAGTGCGCCATATGTCAAATATGGGTGTTGTTTGTAATGCTTTCCAAACTGATTTAATTGAATGATTTAACCCCTTAATGACAACAATGTACCCTGTATGTCACTGGTCGTTAAGGTTTTTTTCAGGACATAATAGCAAAAGTCTAGCAAGAACATGTTATTAATTCCCTCGCTCCAGCAGGCTTTGTGGAATAGAGCAGTCTCAATGCTGGTGGCAAGACCACGCTATAAAACAATCAAGTCCCAAAATAAGGCCAGTGACATACAGGGTACGTCGCTGGTCCTTAAGGGGTTAATAGGTGTGAGGTTCCATTGGATGCCTCTAATTTAGGATCTAAAAGGAGGTTGAAGTCACCTCCAATAAAGAGAGGACCCTTAGATGTGTCTAGAACTTTATTCATAATTTTTTGGAAAAAGGTGGCATTGGCTATATGTGGAGCACAAATGTTGACTAATGTTATAGGTCTGTGAAATAGGAGGCCAACTAATATCAGGAATCTTCCTTCTGGGTCGGTGTGTTGTGAGAGCTTTTCAAAGAGTATATCTTTGCTGAAGAATATTGCGAATCCATTAGAGCAAACAAAATTGAGTGGGAAAGTGAAATTTCGAGATATGAGAGTGATCCGATTCTAAAATGCGTGTCTCTTCTAAGAGTAAGATATCAGCTTTCTTTTATGAAAATCATTAAATGCTATAGAGCATTTGTAGGGTATTCAAAAGCCTTTCACATTTTGAGTGTATATGCTAAGAGGTTTAGCGTGGGGGGTGGAGTGGGAAAACATCATGGTTCAAAGAGTAGAAAATTGGAGCGATCTAGCCTGGTACGTGCCGCATAAAAGTGTTGGAGGTAGTGTTTCATACATTCTATTCACTTGGAGAACTGAGGAAACCTGAAATTGTTTTGAGAAATACAAGAGAAAGTAAGGCAACAGGTAACATTTCCGTAAATTCGTTGCTGTTTCATCAATATTGTAAATCTTGTAGTTAAATAAAGCTAGTACATCATGTAGTAATAAAAAACGTAAAACATATCAAACTTACAAACGTAAGAACAAAAACAAGTGCAAAAACAATAGACGCCAGTGGATTTAGAAATGTAGAGGGGTCTATAAAAAATTAACGGCTAGATTTAGAGTTTTGCGTTAGAAGGGGTGCATTAGCTACGCATGCTTTTTCCCCCCCGCACCTTTTAAATACAGCTGGTATTTAGAGTTCACAGAATGGCAGCGTTAGGCTCCAAAAAGGGAGCGTACAGGCATATTTACCTCCACTGCAACTCTCAATACCAGCGGTGCTTACGGATGCGGCCAGCTTCAAAAACGTGCTCATGCACGATTTCCCCATAGGAAACAATGTGAGCTGAAAAAAAACCTAACACCTGCAAAAAAGCAGCGTTCAGCTCCTAACGCAGCCCCATTGTTTCCTATGGGGAAACACTTCCTAAGTCTGCACCTAACACCCTAACATGTACCCCGAGTCTAAACACCCCTAACCTTACACTTATTAACCCCTAATCTGCCGCCCCCGCTATCGCTGACACCTTCATTACACTTTTAACCCCTAATCTGCCGCTCCGTACACCGCCGCAACCTACATTATCCCAATGTACCCCTAATCTGCTGCCCCTAACACCGCCGACTCCTATATTATAATTATTAACTCCTAATCTGCCCCCCCCAACGTCGCCACCACCTACCTACAATTATTAACCCCTAATCTGCCAACCGGACATCACCACTACTATAATAAAGTTATTAACCCCTAATCCGCCTCACTCCCGCCTCAAAAACCCTATAATAAATAGTATTAACCCCTTATCTGCCCTCCCTAACATCGCCGACACCTAACTTCAATTATTAACCCCTAATCTGCTGACCGGACCTCGCCGCTACTATGTATTAACCCCTAAAGCTAAGTCTAACCCTAACACTAACACCCCCCTAAGTTAAATATAATTTTTATCTAACGAAATAAATTAACTCTTATTAAATAAATTAATCCTATTTAAAGCTAAATACTTACCTGTAAAATAAACCCTAAGATAGCTACAATATAAAGAATAATTATAGTGTAGCTATTTTAGGATTAATATTTATTTTACAGGCAACTTTGTATTTATTTTAACTAGGTACAATAGCTATTAAATAGTTAATAACTATTTAATTGCTACCTAGTTAAAATAATTACAAAATTACCTGTAAAATAAATCCTAACCTAAGTTACAATTAAACCTAACACTACACTATCAATAAATTAATTAAATAAAATACCTACAATTATCTACAATTAAACCTAACACTACACTATCAATAAATTAATTAAATAAAATACCTACAAATAAATACAATTAAATAAACTAACTAAAGTACAAAAAATAAAAAAAGAACTAAGTTACAAAAAAATAAAAAAATAATTTACAAACATTCTAAAAATATTTCAACAATTTTAAGCTAATTACAACTACTCTAAGCCCCCTAATAAAATAACAAAGCCCCCCAAAATAAAAAAATGCCCTACCCTATTCTAAAATAAAAATTGAAAAGCTCTTTTACCTTACCAGCCCTTAAAAGGGCCTTTTGCGGGGCATGCCCCAAAGAAAACAGCTCTTTTGCCTTTAAAAAAAAAACATACAATACCCCCCCAACATTACAACCCACCACCCACATACCCCTAATCTAACCCAAACCCCCCTTAAATAAACCTAACACTAAGCCCCTGAAGATCTCCCTACCTTATCTTCACCATGCCGGGTATCACCGATCCGTCCAGAAGAGGCTCCGAAATCTTCATCCAAGCCCAAGCGGGGGCTGAAGAGGTCCATCATCGGGCTGAAGAGGTCCATCATCCGGCTGAAGTCTTGATCCAAGCGGGGGCTGAAGAGATCCATCATCCGGCTGAAGTCTTCTATCAAGCGGCATCTTCAATCTTCTTTCTTCCGGATCCATCTTCATCCCGCCGACGCGGAACATCCATCCTGTCCGATGACTTCCCGACGAATGATGGTTCCTTTAAGGGACGTCATCCAAGATGGCGTCCCTCGAATTCCGATTGGCTGATAGGATTCTATCAGCCAATCGGAATTAAGGTAGGAAAATTCTGATTGGCTGATGGAATCAGCCAATCAGATTCAAGTTCAATCCGATTGGCTGATCCAATCAGCCAATCAGATTGAGCTCGCATTCTATTGGCTGATCGGAACAGCCAATAGAATGCAAGCTCAATCTGATTTGCTGATTGGATCAGCCAATCGGATTGAACTTGAATCTGATTGGCTGATTCCATCAGCCAATCAGAATTTTCCTACCTTAATTCCGATTGGCTGATAGAATCCTATCAGCCAATCGGAATTTGAGGGACGCCATCTTGTATGACGTCCCTTAAAGGAACCATCATTCGTCGGGAAGTCGTCGGCCAGGATGGATGTTCCGCGTCGGCAGGATGAAGATGGATCCGGAAGAAAGAAGATTGAAGATGCCGCTTGATAGAAGACTTCAGCCGTATGATGGATCTCTTCAGCCCCCGCTTGGATCAAGACTTCAGCCAGATGATGGATCTCTTCAGCCCCCGCTTGGATCAAGACTTCAGCCGGATGATGGACCTCTTCAGCCCCCACTTGGATCAAGACTTCAGCCGGATGATGGACCTCTTCAGCCCGATGATGGACTTCTTCAGCCCCCGCTTGGGCTTGGATGAAGATTTCGGAGCCTCTTCTGGACGGATCGGTGATACCCGGCGTGGTGAAGATAAGGTAGGGAGATCTTCAGGGGCTTAGTGTTAGGTTTATTTAAGGGGGGTTTGGGTTAGATTAGGGGTATGTGGGTTGTAATGTTGGGGGGGGGTATTGTATGTTTTTTTACAGGCAAAAGAGCTGTTTTCTTTGGGGCATGCCCCGCAAAAGGCCCTTTTAACCTCTTAAGGACATATGACGGAATTTTTCCGTCATAAAACAATTGAGCAAACTGAAAGCTGCGTCCTTAAAGGGTTAAGGGCTAGTAAGGGAAAAGAGCTTTTCAATTTTTATTTTAGAATAGGGTAGGGCATTTTTTTTATTTTGGGGGGCTTTGTTATTTTATTAGTGGGCTTAGAGTAGGTGTAATTAGCTTAAAATTGTTGTAATATTTTTATAATGTTTGTAAATTATTTTTTTATTTTTTGTAACTTAGTTCTTTTTTTATTTTTTGTACTTTAGTTAGTTTATTTAATTGTATTTATTTGTAGGTATTTTATTTAATTAATTAACTTATTGATAGTGTAGTGTTAAGTTTAATTGTAACTTAGGTTAGGATTTATTTTACAGGTAATTTTGTAATTATTTTAACTAGGTAGCTATTAAATAGTTATTAACTATTTAATAGCTATTGTACCTGGTTAAAATAAATACAAAGTTGCCTGTAAAATAAATATTAATCCTAAAATAGCTACAATATAATTATTCGTTATATTGTAGCTATATTAGGGTTTATTTTACAGGTAAGTATTTAGCTTTAAATAGGAATAATTTATTTAATAATAAATAATTTATTTTGTTGGATAAAAATTATATTTAACTTAGGGGGGTGTTAGTGTTAGGGTTAGACTTAGCTTTAGGGGTTAATCCATTTATTAGAGTAGCTGCGAGGTCCGGTCGGCAGATTAGGGGTTAATAATTGAAGTTAGGTGTCAGCGATGTTAGGGAGGGCAGATTAGGGGTTAATACTATTTATTATAGTAGCGGGTTTTTGAGGCGGGAGTTAGGCGGATTAGGGTTTAATAACCTTATTATAGTAGCGGTGAGGTCCGGTCAGCAGATTAGGGGTTAATAATTGTAGGTAGGTGGCGGCGACGTTGGGGGGGCAGATTATGGGTTAATAAATATAATATAGGGGTTGGCGGGGGTTAGGGGCAGCAGATTAGGGGTACATAGGGATAACGTAGGATGCGGCGGTGTGCGGTCGGCAGATTAGGGGTTAAAAAAATTATTAGGGTGGCGGCGATGTGGGGCGACCTCGGTTTAGGGGTGCATAGGTAGTTTATGGGTGTTAGTGTACTTTAGAGCACAGTAGTTAAGAGCTTTATGAACCGGTATTAGCCCAAAAAGCTCTTAACTCCTGGCTTTTCTCTGCGGCTGGAGTTTTGTCGTTAGAGTTCTAACTCTCACTTCAGCCAAGACTCTAAATACCAGCGTTAGAAAGATCCAATTGAAAATATAGGATACGCAAATGGCGTAGGGGGATCTGCGGTATGGAAAAGTCGCGGCTGGAAAGTGAGCGTTAGACCCTTACCTACACGACTCTCAATACCAGCGGTAGCCCAAACCCAGCATTAGTAGCCCCTAACGCTGGTTTTGACGGCTAACGCAAAACTCTAAATCTAGGCGTAAGAGAATGGGGAGAAAAAACATTGAGGATATAAACTGAGAGAATAAGAAAAAAAAAAGGGTACAGAGGGTATCCAGGTTGAGGACCAAGACTCCTCAGCTACATAATAGGGGAGGGCAGATATGGGGATGTGTAAAATGAAAACATTTCTGAGAGTAATAAGTGATAAAAAATAAAATATGAGGTCATATACTCATGTTACAGCGGTATTTGAGGGAGAGAGTCCCACGTTTTGTCTTGTTCTGGATCTGGTTTTTGCAACTTCGCTCCACAATGCCCTCCTTTGTTTAGGAGCCTCGCCGGCTGCAGGTTGCTTTGGAGTGCTATGTTCTGTTGGTGAGAGTGAGTTTTTATGAGTCGCAGAAGCAGACGTTTATTGGGGATCAGGGTCCTAATGAAGTACAGATGGTCGGTATTTCTTTGGTGGATTTGCAGGACAATCGTTTTCCCATATGGATTATGGATAGTGCAAATTAAAAGTTCCAACGATACAGGATTTTTCTTTTCCCACAATATGGTGGTTAATGGAGACAGTTCTTTTCGACGTTGGAGTGTGTAGGTTGAGAGATCTGAGAAGACTTGTATCTGGTTATTCTGAAATTGAAAGTTTGAGTGTTTTCTTGCAGCATATAAGATAAATTCTTTGTCTGTGTAGATTAAAGAAAGTATGCAATGACATCACGAGGTGGTTGGTCTGGCTTAGGTTTAGCCCTGAGGGCTCTGTAGATTCTTTCTATGCGAATTTTGTCTATGTCAGAGGAATCTTCATCTGTAAAGGCTTTAATCAGTTCTATGACATATAAATGGAGTAAGTCTGGAGGGATTCCACTGAATCTCAGTTTGCTTCTTCGGCCTCGGTTTTCAAGGTCATCAATTTTATCTTTTAGTTCTGTAACCTGTTGGTCTTGTTGTGCTACTAGAAGGACGGTGTAGTCGATATCCTTAGCAAATAGGTCTCTTTCATCCTCTAGAGCCTCCACTCGAAAGCCAAATTTGTTGATGTCTTGTTTAAGATCGGCAAATTCCTCTTTAAGGCTAGTGGCAACTCTAGTAATCATTTCATCCATATCTGTTTTTGTAGGTAGCGACCTTAAGTCCGCTTTAGTTAACATTGCAGAAGTGTCCAGTGCTGGTGGAGTTCCCATTTCTGTCTGCATTATAGGGGCTGTATCTGTGTGAGTTATAGGAGATTCTAAGGATGTAGATAATTTAAAATATGTAGTCATGCTGGATTTTTGTGCGGATGATTGACGTGGAAGTTTGATTTAACCAGGTTTTTGGACTCCATAATGTAGTAGCTTAAAGATGGGCAGGCCCAGAGGATGCAAAGGTGAACTTGGTCAGCAGGCTTGCAGTCAGTGACCCGCAAACTGTTAGTAGGTATAAATATATAATTTTAATTTCCTAATTTTTTAACTTAGCTTAATTAATTGACTAATCCCCACCCAATTTTGATTTATGTGCATCTATCCCTTTGATCTAGTTTTAGTTCTTAATTGTCTCTCCTGTGTGTCACTCATCTCCCTGTCTCCACTGCTGTCTGCAGAAGCCCTATAAATTTAAGATCAGCTTTAGGGATAGCATTTGCAGAGAACACCATCTCTAAGCTGCCACCTCTCTAAGTGACATCTTTAAGTGGCAGTGCTAAGAATTAATCAAAAATTGAACAAGATTTGAGGAAGATTTGAGGCTAAATATTTTCAATTTAAAACAAAAAATTTGCACTTAAAATTGTGCTATGTTTTCAGAACTGATTTTCCTTTTAACAGCCTCATGCCTATTCCACAGGCATGCTCACATGCTCAAACCTTACTCTTCTCCACATGCAGTTTATATAGGCCCCTCTCTCCTTTCCTCTCCTTACCTTAGCTCTTATGAACTACTTTCTATATTGAAATCTATGTCACTAAACTGCACCACCTCACAGAAATGCCCCCACTGCTATAAATCTTATTCTCACCTACCCTTACTTTCCATCTTGCTGCTATTAGCATCAGGTGACATCGCTCCAAATCCTGGGCCCACCCTCATTCCCACCATTCACCAATCACGCACTCCTTTTAGCAACTATAATAAAAGCAAAACACATAACCTCATTTCCATCAAATGCATCCCGTACGCACACAATCCTTTAACTTGCGCACTATGGAACTCTCGCTCTGTCTGCAACAAACTTACAACCATTCATGACCTGTTTATTTCAAATGCTTTCACCCTTTTAGCAATTACTGAAACCTGGCAATCTCCTTCCGACACCATTTCCACTGCTGCTCTCACACATGGTGGTCTTCACTTTAGCCATACCCCTAGGCCAGGTGATAAATGTGGCGGTGGTGTTGGGATCCTGCTCTCCCCCTCCTGCACTTATCAGTACCTACTTTCAATTCCTTCTCTCTTCTTCTCTTCCTTTGAAGTCCACTGTATTCGCCTGTTCTCCCCCCTCTCCCTCAAAGTGGCAGTCATCTATCGCCCTCCCGGACCTACCTCCCATTTCCTTGACAACTTTGCCACCTGGCTTCCTCACTTTCTCTCTACAAATATACCAACCCTAATTCTTGGGGACTTCAACATTCCCATTGACAACCCTTCTGCCCCTGCTGCCTCTAAACTTCTTTCACTTACATCCTCCTTCAGTCTCTCACAATCCACCCTATTCCATACCCACCGTGATGGACACTCCATCGACCTGATATTTTCCTACCTCTGTTCTATATCTGACCTCACCTGTCACCCTTTTCCCATTTCAGACCATCACCTACAGCTAAACCCACTCCTCCATCCCACCCCCGCAGCTGTAGAAATTTACATGCTGTGGATCCGCTCAAATTTTCAAATATTATTCAAGAGCTCCTCCCTCACACTTCCACTATAACCTGCCCTGATCTCGCAATAATCCACTATAATATAACAAAACTCTCTCCTCTGCACTAGACACACTTGCCCCTCCCCAGCTGTGAAAAACATCACGCCGTCAATTGCAGCCCTGGCACTCTCAGCAAACACGCTATTTGCAAAAATGCTCCTGTACTGCTGAGCGTGTCTGGAGGAAAACTCACTCTGAACCTGACTTCATACACTATAAGTTTATTCTTCGTTCATACACTTCTGCCCTTCACTTAGCCAAGCAAATCTACTTCTCTTCTCTTATATCTACTCTTTCCTCAAACCCTAAACAACTCTTCTCCACCTTTAACTCTCTCCTCTACCCTGCTGCTCCACCCCCTCTTCTGTCTTTAGTGCTCAAGACCTGGCAGACTACTTTTTAAACAAAACACATTCTATCCGAAGCAACATCCCAACACCAACCTGCAATATTCCATCAACAGGCTCAGTTACTCAATCTGCCACCCTCTGCATCTTCCATCCAGCCACTGAGAATGAAGTTAACTCCTTACTATCTTCCTCACACCTCCCTACCTGCCCGCTTGACCCTATCCCTTCCCATCTAATACCCTCCCTATCTTCCACCCTCACTCCTGCTCTTACCCACATCTTCAAAATATCTCTTTCTACCAGCTCATTCCCATCTTCTTTAAAACACGCAAAAGTTACTCCCATACTCAAAAAACCCTCCCTCAACCATAATTCTCCTGAAAGCTACCGCCCCATATCACTGCTTCCACTAACATCAAAACTCCTTGAAAAACTAGTTTACAATCGCCTAACCCACTTCCTGTCCACCTTGCTTGACCCCCTGCAATCAGGATTCCGCCCCAAACACTCAACTGAGACTGCCCTTACCAAGGTTACTAACGATATTCTCTCTGATAAAAATATTGGCCACTACTCCATACTCTTCTTACTTGACCTCTCAGCTGCCTTCGACACAGTTGACCACCCCCTCCTCCTACAGACCCTTAGCTCTTTTGGCCTCTGTGACACTGCTCTTTCCTGAATTCACGCCTATATTTCTCACAGGTCTTTTTCTGTGTCATTTGCCGGCGACTCCTCCTCCCCAATTCCTCTGTCTGTTGGAGTACCTCAAGGATCTGTTCTGGGTCCTCTACTCTTCTCCATTTATACTTCTTCACTGGGTAAACTTATCAACAGTTATGGCTTCAAATATCACCTCTATGCTGATGACACCCAGATCGACCTCTCCACCCCTGCTCTCTCTCCCTCTGTCCATTCTCATGTCAGCGACTGCTTATCTGGTATTTCTTCCTGGATGGCCTCTCACCAACTAAAGATTAACATGTCCAAGACTGAGCTCCTTCTTATCCCCCCCTCAAGCTCTACGCCGACTTGTGACTTCTCTATCCCTGTTGACGGCATCACCATTTCCCCATTGCCCCAAGTCCGCTGCCTCAGAGTTACACTTGACTCAAATCTATCCTTCGCCCCCCATATCCAATCACTTTCTACATCCTGCTGCAACCATCTACGCAACATTTCCAAGATTCAACCTTTTCTGTGCGCTAACACCACAAAGCAAATAATCCACACCCTTGTTATTTCCTGACTTGACTACTGCAATAACCTACTTACTGGCCTTCCTCTTTCCCGCCTCCCCCCTCTTCAATCCATCCTAAATGCCTCTGCTGCACCTTTCTGCGAGTCCCTTCATTGGCTCCCCATACACAGCAGAATAAAATTCAAAATTCTCCCCCTTGCATACAAAGCTCTCACCAACTCCGCTCCCCTCTACCTATCCTCTCTAATCAACAAGTATACTCCAGCCCGCTCACTAAGATCCAACAATGACCTGCTCCTTGCATCTGCGACTATCACCTCCTCTCATGCTAGACTGCAGGACTTCTGTCGTGCAGCACCTACCCTCTGGAACACTCTCCCTCGTGCTGTCAGGCTTTGCCCTTATCTTTCTTCCTTTAAATGCTCTCTGAAGACTTTTCTGTTCAGTGAAGCCTACCCCCCAACTAAATAATAAATTAATTTCACTTACCTATCATTTCCCTCATCTAACTCTGCATTAACATCGTTCTCAATCTTGCAGTCCTCACCTCCTGTTTCTCAACCTCCTACCCTTCTAGATTGTAAGTTCCCACCGGAATAGGGCCCTCGATTCCTCCTGTATCATAGGTGCCAACAGTCCCTAATTTCCAGGGACAGTCCCTGGATTTTGCTGTATGTCCCTGGATTTTTTTTGTCCCTGGAAATGTCCCTGGAAATGCTACCTCTTTTGCCCAACATTTGGTGTATGTGTTTGTAAATTCTGTCCTGTCTCTTAGTCTTAGAAGTTTTATATTATTGTTTTATTTAAATGAACTGTATCCATGGACAGCGCTGCGGAATATGATGGCGCTCAATAAATTAAGTATAATAATAATAATAATAAAATATAATGCTGTTTAACAGGTAAACAGGAAATGTTTTCCAGCAGTGCTAGTACAGGGATAACCTCTTACATGGAGATTTGGCGGTCTCTAGTGGTAGCATGTGGCAGTACACAGCTTTATGATATTGGTAATCTCCAGCAGCAGGCTTTATTTATATGAAAAAAATGCAGCTTTTATAGCAAAATGTCCACTATAAATGACAGAAAACAGGTACTGCAATGTTCAATGAGACATAGAAAGCTAAAGAATCAGTGAAGCAGGTGTTTGAGCTCTTTATACATCGTGCTCTGTCAACACATGGGATCAGTAATATTGTGCTGTGGGCTATAGGTGAAAAAAACCAAGCACGATCGTCTCTGATGCATTTGTTTGTTCCAGTTTGAGCATATATATATACATAACACCCTTATTTAGCTTGTCCAGGTGCATGTGGTGTCTCTTTAGGAGATTATTGGCAGTGTGCAGTACTTAGGAGACTCACCAGATTAATTTGCTGCGCCATGTGATGCTGCATGAGGAGCGGGTCCTTGCAGCCGTTGTAGGCTGTCTGTGACGGTTGCTGACACCTCCAAAAGGTCCGTTGGTGTTACGGAGCTTCACACAACGCAACCGTTTTTACATTAAAAATAAGTCCCATAAATTGTGTTTTGAATAAACTTGATAAAATATATATAAATCTTTGTGTTGCCATCTTCTTACAGAAATAGACAAAACACGTTCTGTACAGAGAGGTTTGAAACATTTGGCGATATTTTAAACCTCCCCACTGCACTGATTTACAGTGTGAGAACCGTTAAACTCCGCTTATTCAAAGATGATATAGGTTTATCTCTATGAAATTAATTTCTTGCAGTGTCCTTACTGATTTAAATGGAAATCTTGCCAAAATGGAAAACAAGTTTTTCAGAATGAATATGTAATTAATTAAACATACTTTTAAAATCATCATTGATCAAACATAATTAGTATACCCAACATACCCATATACAAAAGGCTTACTAGAGACAGCACACTATCCAACTTCAAAACACACACAAACTCTATCAACCCCAATAACCCATATCGGATTTCAGTAATCTCATCCATTATCATCAGTGCTGTCGTGAGGAAATGGAGATTGTATTTAAAATGAGTTAAAAACTAGGATGTGTTTGAATCTGAAAGTTTGGGAGTAGTTTGTTTAACCCCTTAGTGACCAGACCACTTTTCAATTTGTTGACCATCTGGGACCAAGGCTATTTTTGCATTTCTGCGATGTTTGTGTTTAACTGCTATTTTCCTCTTACTCATTTACTGTACCCACACATATTATATACCGTTTTTCTCGCCATTAAATGGACTTTCTAAAGATACCATTATTTTCCTCATATCTTATAATTTACTATAAAAAAATTATAAAATATTAGGAAAAAATGAAAAAAAACACACTTTTTCTAAATTTGAGCCCCAAAATCTCTAACACATCTACAACCACCATAAAATACCAATGCTAAACAGTTTCTAAATTTTGTCTTGAGTTTAGAAATACCCAATGTTTACATGTTCTTTGCTTTTTTTGCAAGTTATAGGGCAATAAGTACAAGTAGCACTTTGCTATTTCAAAACCATGTTTTTTCAAAATTGGCGATAGTTACATTGTAACACCAATATCTGTCAGGAATCCCTGAATAACCCTTCAAATGTATATATTTTTTAAAAGAAGACAACCTAAGGTATTAAACTTGGGGTATTTTGACTTTTTTCATGCAACCATTTTACCACCAATCTATGCCAAAGTTTGGGGAAAAAAAAAATAATTGGATTTTTTGACAAATAGCAATTTAAGAATACATTTACTGATAAAATGGTAAGGGTTACTGCCAAATAACACCCTAATATGTCTTCAGTAGCATCTCCTGGGTACAGTGATACCACCCATGTATAGGTGTGTTGGGTTCTCTGGGGGCTAAATGGCCTTATTTTTAGGTAGCGCATTCCAGTTTTTCAACTTGGAATTTTCACATCGGTCATCATGCACCCATGTCCTATTTGGGACATTTCTGAAGCTGGCCAATGGAATTTACCCCCATCAAACCATATATTTTTGAAAAGTAGACACCCTAGGGTATTTAAAATGCTGGTATTTTAACACTTTCCATGCACTAATTCAACCACTAGTCTTTGTCAAACTTTTGGGTAGTCATTATTTTGTGTTATTTTTCACACACATTGTACTTTAGGCATGGATTCTCAGTTCCTGTTATGTGTTACTGCCAAAAACCACCTCAATATGTGTTCAAAAATATCTCCTGAGTACAGTGATACCACCTATGTATAGGTGTGTCGGGTTCTCTGGGGGCTAAATGGCCTTATTTTTAGGTAGCGCATTCCAGTTTTTCAACTTGGAATTTTCACATTGGTCATCATGCACCCATGTCCTATTTGGGACATTTTTGAAGCTGGCCAATGGAGTTTACCCCCATCAAATCATATATTTTTGAAAAGTAAACACCCTAGGGTATTTCAAATGCTGGTATTTTAACACTTTCCATGCACTAATTCAACCACTAGTCTTTGTCAAACTTTTGGGTAGTCATTTTTTTGTGCTATTTTTCACACACATTGTACTTTAGGCATGTATTTTCAGTTCCTGTTATGTGTTACTGCCAAAAACCACCTCAATATGTGTTCAACAACATCTCCTGAGTACAGTGATACCACCTATGTATAGGTGTGTCGGGTTCTCTGGGGGCTAAATGGCCTTATTTTTAGGTAGCGCATTCCAGTTTTTCAACTTGGAATTTTCACATCGGTCATCATGCACCCATGTCCTATTTGGGACATTTCTGAAGCTGGCCAATGGAATTTACCCCCATCAAACCATATATTTTTGAAAAGTAGACACCCTAGGGTATTTCAAATGCTGGTATTTTAACACTTCCATGCACTAATTCAACCACTAGTCTTTGTCAAACGTTTGGGTAGTCATTTTTTTGTGCTATTTTTCACACACATTGTACTTTAGGCATGTATTTTCAGTTCCTGTTATGTGTTACTGCCAAAAACCACCTCAATATGTGTTCAACAACATCTCCCGAGTACAGTGATACCACCTATGTATAGGTGTGTCGGGTTCTCTGGGGGATAAATGGCCTTATTTTTAGGTAGCGCATTCCAGTTTTTCAACCTGGAATTTTCACATCGGTCATCATGCACCCATGTCCTATTTGGGACATTTCTGAAGCTGGCCAATGGAATTTACCCCCATCAAACCATATATTTTTGAAAAGTAGACACCCTATGGTATTTCAAATGCTGGTATTTTAACACTTTCCATGCACTAATTCAACCACTAGTCTTTGTCAAACTTTTGGGTAGTCATTTTTTTGTGTTATTTTTCACACACATTGTACTTTAGGCATGTATTTTCAGTTCCTTTTATGTGTTACTGCCAAAAAACACCTCAATATGTGTTCAACAACATCTCCTGAGTACAGTGATACCACCAATGTATAGGTGTGTCGGGTTCTCTGGGGGCTAAAAGGCCTTATTTTTAGGTAGCGCATTCCAGTTTTTCAACTTGGAATTTTCACATCGGTCATCATGCACCCATGTCCTATTTGGGACATTTCTGAAGCTGGCCAATGGAATTTACCCCCATCAAACCATATATTTTTGAAAAGTAGACACCCTAGGGTTTTTCAAATGCTGATATTTTAACACTTTCCATGCACTAATTCAACCACCAGTCTTTGTCAAACTTTTGGGTAGTCATTTTTTTGTGTTATTTTTCACACACATTGTACTTTAGGCATGGATTTTCAGTTCCTGTTATGTGTTACTGCCAAAAAACACCTCAATATGTGTTCAACAACCTCTCCTGAGTACAGTGATACCATCCATGTATAGGTGTGTTGGGTTCTCTGGGGGCTAAAAGGCCTTAATTTAATTTAACTTAATTTTTTCCACTTTGAATTTTCACATCCCATGCACCCATGTCCTATTTAAGACATTTCTGAAGCCGGCCAATGTAATTTACCTCAATCAAACCATATATTTTTGAAAAGTAGACTTCCTAGGGTATTTCAAATGCAGGTATTTTAACACTTTCCATGCACTAATTTAACCACTAGTCTTTGTCAAACTATTGGGCATTCATATTTTTGTGTTATTGTTCACATACATTGTACTTTAGACATGGATTCGCAGCTCCTGTTATGTGTTACTACCAAAGAAGACACCAATATGTGGTCACCAACATCTCCTGAGTTCAGTGATACCACCTATGCATAGGTTTGGTGGCTTGTTTGGGGGGTGCAATGCCAAATGTCTGACATGCGTTTGTGATTTTTTTTCACATTTAACATATTTTCTTTGCCTATCGTCTTTTTGGGGGGTATTTTAACATACCCCAATTTATTTGTTTTCCATGAATGTGCATATATTTGAAAAGTTGACACCCCAAGGTATCGTATATGGTGTGCTTTGATGCCTTTGAAGCAACCGTTTTAGCCCAAAAAATTGGAGAAAGTGTATGGTGGTTATTTTTCAATTTGAATTTTTACAGACACATTGCTTTTTGACTATGATTTAGGAGAGACTGTTGTAAGTTATTGCAAAAGAATACTTCAGGTTGTTTTCTGCAAGGCACCCTGAGTACACCTATGCCCCCCATGCATAGGTTTGCCAGGATTTTGGGAAGGTTATGTTACAATGTTATGACTTGTGATTTTAGTTATTAACAATGAGAGTATTTCTTCTGATAGGCCTATCTTTAGTTTGGGGCCTATCACATACCCCACTTTTATTTATTGCCATGAAAGTGTATATTTTTTAAATGTTGACACCCCAAGGTATTGTATATGGTGTGCTTTGATGCCTTTGAAGCAACCGTTTTAGCCCAAAAAATTGGAGAAAGTGTATGGTGGTAATTTTTCAATTTTCATTTTTACAGACACATTGTTTTTTGACTATGATTTAGGAGAGACTGTTGTAAGTTATTACAAAAACATACTTCAGGTTGTTTTTTGCAAGGCACCCTGAGAACACCTATGTCCCCCATGCATAGGTTTGACAGGGGTTTTGGTTAAAAAAAAAAAACAGGCCCAATTTTAGAAAAAAATAGAGTAGTGAAATGTAAAAATCTGGCACAGTAAAAGTAAAAAAAAAAAAAAAAAACCCATCTAACAGTAAACATAACCAAAAAAAAAAATATATATATATAACACCAAATGTATTTATTTTTTTAAAAATTGACCATTGTATGGTACCGCTTGAAGCAGTCCCCAATGCAGAGTGCAGGCTGTCCAGGGCAATCAGGACAGTGATATATGGTGTCCCTTCTCTTCCCCCTCTTGGTACAGACTCTGCATTTTTTTGTGGTTTCTGCTTTGCGGCAGTAGGGGGGATTTTAAAAATAAAATGAGTAGCCCCAACTCTGCTCTCTCCCATCACCGCCCGGGGAGCAGGTGCATCATGGTACAAAATCCCAGTAATAATCTGGAGCTGAAACTGTAAAAAAGTTTTTTTAACTCTGGGGTTTGCTTTTTTGAACAACAAAAAAGCGTTGTGGGTTGCAATCTGCATTAGGTAAATTGCAACCTTTTTGTACCAGGCCCTTGTCTTCCGCATAATTAGGTAGGGCTGCAGCAGCTGATCAGCCAGATCAACCCCACCCATATGCCGGTTATAAGACTTGATGCACACTGGCTTCCTTATGATCTCAGCTCTGCCACGTACAGAAACCGCCACCGCCCTCTCTGTGTGGATGGTGGTAAGAAGGTATACATCCTTCTTGTCTCTGTACTTAAGTGCCAACAGCTCCTCTTGGCGCAGAGCTGAGGTCTCCCCCCTTTGTAGCCGGGTGCGTACAAGTTGTCCTGGGAAACCTGCGCGGTTCTTTTTAATTGTACCGCAAGCTACTGTATCAAAGCAATACAGTAGCTTGAACAAAAGGACACTTGTATAAAAATTGTCTAAGTACAAGTGATACCCTTTGTTCATTAGGGGTAATATCAGGTCCCACACAATCTTGCCAGTGGTTCCCATATGTTCTGGGCAACCTGGAGGGTCAAGGTGGCTATCCTTTCCCTCATACACCCGGAAGGCCTGAGTATACCCAGTCTCGCTCTCACAGAGCTTATACACCTTTACCCCATATCTGGAGCGTTTGGAAGGAATATACTGCTTGAATCCCAGCCTTCCCTTATACTTCATTAGGGATTCATCAACGCATATATTCCTTCCAGGTGTATAAGCCTCTGCAAACCTGGCAGAAAAGTGGGTTATCAGGGGGCGGATTTTATACAGCCTGTCAAATTGGGGATGCTCCCTAGGGGGGCACAGGCTGTTGTCGCTGAAGTGCATGAAATGCAGAATCATTTCATACCTCTTCCTCAACATAGTCTGGGAGAAAATGGGGGTAGAGCAGATGGGGCTAGTACTCCAGTAGGAGCGAATGGAGGGTTTCTTTATGATGCCCATCAGCATAGTCAATGCCCAGAATTTTTTGAATTCTGGCACATTGATGGGGGCCCATTGCTGCTTTGCCAAATATGTTCCAGGCTTTGCAGCACGGAACTGATGGGCATATAAATTAGTTTGGGCGACAATGTTCCCCAATATATCATCGCCCAGAAACACTTCCAGAAACTGCTGGGGGCTAAAACCTGCCACATCTATATTTATGCCAGCATTTGCTGTGAAGGGTGGGATATCTGGCCTCTGGAGATGAGGCGTTACACACTCTTCAGCAGCAATGGTAGCAACACGCCTCCTTCTGGCAGGGGGGCTAGCAGGGGGGCTGGCAGGGGGGGTAGCAGGGGGCCTGGCAGGGGGGCTAGCAGCCACAGATACATCACTATCAGTTGAGACTGCATCTAGTGATGTATCTGAGCACATGGCAGGGTCAAAATTGGGGTCTGAGTCAGAAATAGAGGCAGCTGACTCTGACGCAAGGATGGCATACGCCTCCTCAGCACTATTTCTTTTCTGTGACATTTTTGTATCTGTCACAGAAAACAATTACTAAAAAAAATTAAATTAACTAAATTAATTAACTAAATTAACTAGCAAAAAAGTACAGCTATGCTACTGCCAGAGATTTATAGCGATCACTGGCAAGCTATGGCTCTGAAAATTAAATTAAATTAACTAAATGTTTCTGAAAAGAGCCTTTGGGTTTTTAAAAAATTACAACAACAAAATTAACCCCTAAAAAATGCACAGACAGCAAAAAAGTACAGCTATGCAACTGCCAGTGATTTATAGCGATCACTGGCAAGCTAGGGGTTAATGGCTCTGAAAATTAAATTAACTAAATGTTTCTGAAAAGAGCCTTTGGGTTTTTAAAAAATTACAACAACAAAATTAACCCCTAAAAAAATTCACAGACAGCAAAAAAGTACAGCTATGCAACTGCCAGTGATTTATAGCGATCACTGGCAAGCTAGGGGTTAATGGCTCTGAAAATTAAATTAAATTAACTAAATTAATTAACTAAATTAACTAGCAAAAAAGTACAGCTATGCTATTGCCAGTGATTTATAGCGATCACTGGCAAGCTAGGGGTTAATGGCTCTGAAAATTAAATTAAATTAACTAAATGTTTCTGAAAAGAGCCTTTGGGTTTTTAAAAAATTACAACAACAAAATTAACCCCTAAAAAAATGCACAGACAGCAAAAAGGTACAGCTATGCAACTGCCAGTGATTTATAGCGATCACTGGCAAGCTAGGGGTTAATGGCTCTGAAAATTAAATTAACTAAATTAATTAACTAAATTAACTAGCAAAAAGTACAGCTATGCTACTGCCAGTGATTTATAGCGATCACTGGCAAGCTAGGGGTTAATGGCTCTGAAAATTAAATTAAATTAACTAAATGTTTCTGAAAAGAGCCTTTGGGTTTTTAAAAAATTACAACAACAAAATTAACCCCTAAAAAATGCACAAACAGCAAAAAAGTACAGCTATGCAACTGCCAGTGATTTATAGCGATCACTGGCAAGCTAGGGGTTAATGGCTCTGAAAATTAAATTAAATCAACTAAATGTTTCTGAAAAGAGCCTTTGGGTTTTTAAAAAATTACAACAACAAAATTAACCCCTAAAAAATGCACAGACAGCAAAAAAAGTACAGCTATGCAACTGCCAGTGATTTATAGCGATCACTGGCAAGCTAGGGGTTAATGGCTCTGAAAATTAAATTAAATTAACTAAATGTTTCTGAGGGTTTTTAAAAAATTACAACAACAAAATGAACCCCTAAAAAAATGCACAGACAGTAAAATGCAGCAAAAAAAAAGTGCACCTATGCTACTGCCAGTGATATATAGTGATCACTGGCAAGCTAGGGGTTAATGCCTCTGAAAAGAGCCTTTGGTTCTATATTTTTTAACAAATAAAAGAAATAAATCTCTCTCTCTGCTAAATACAGGTCTCTCTCTCTCTCCAACAAAATGGCAAGTGAGGAGAGGGAGGGAGATCCACACTGATCATAGTCAATATTTACAAATATTGACATGATCAGACAAATGGGGTATTTTATTATTATTATTTTTTTAGGGTGGGAGGCTCAGATTGGGTGACCCTAGCTTGCCCCTATGATGATGCAGGCTAGGGACACCCCCAGAGGCCCCATGATGCACTGGGCATCGCCATCTTGGATGCCTAGTGAAGGGGGAGGGGGGGCTATTTAGGGCTTTTTTTTTTTTTTACTTTTTTTTTTAAACTTTTTTATTTTTATTTTATAACTAACTAAGTGCCTCGACCCACCGAGGCACTTAGCACACAAGCAGAGCATCGGAAGCGTGTCCGATCGCTTCCGATGCTCTGAAACACTGCCGGGCTCCACGTGGAGCGAAACCGGAAGTGATCACTCGTGGGGGAGTGATCAATCCGGTCCCGGCACTCGGTAACAGTATTGCAGGATGCCTAGACATCAAGGCAAGCCTGCAATACTGTTAGAGCAGCTGGAAGCGATTTCGATCGCTTCCAGTGCTGTGTTAAACCGACGACGTATGCCATACGTCCTCGGTCGTTAAGTGCTTTTTTTTTTAGGACGTATGGCATACGTCGTCGGTCGTTAAGGGGTTAAAGAAAAAAATACAAATATTCATTCATTCATTCATGTTTTTCCAAAATTGTGGAAAGATTGGAATTTACACCATTGTGTAATTTGGGAGTCAATTTGTCAAAACTGGTAACAAGTAGAATTCCAGAGTAGGCAATTTTTGAAGCAAGGGCTTACAGATACAACATTGATCTAACTTCCTTTTAATGAAATAATTGTGAATATATCAACTTCAACACAAGAATTAAAGTTTATTTTCTATGGGAATTATATGTTTTGTTTTCTTTCAGAAATATGAGATCATCTTCTGGCACACATTATAAAAGCTCTTGGTTTTGTTAAATTGACTCCTAAAGCAAAAACACAAGTAATTATAATGATCTTCAATATGCATTTGTGAATTATTTTTAACATTGGTTCTCTTTTACATCCACTAGGTGGCATCAAAACATCTTCAACCTGCTGATTACTTTTTAAAAAGCCTTAAGAACTCAAGATTTTTAATATAATGCTTTTAATTCATCTTTCCACTATTTTATTTTAAAATCTTAAATTAAATCATTTCAAGTTGTAGCAATGTAGAACTGATATTGATGGAAGCTTAAAAGCTAAAGTAGCTGAAAACTCATGATAACTGAAAAGATGATTTTACTTAAAGGGCCACTAAACCCAAAATTTTTCTTTCATGATTCAGTTAGAGAATACAATTTTAAACAACATTCAAATTTACTTCTATTATCTAATTTGTTTTATTTTTTAGATATCCTTTGTTGAAGAAATAGCAATGCATATGGGTGAGCCAATCACACGAGGCATCTATGTGCACGTACCAATCAGCAGCTACTGAGCCTATCTAGATATGCTTTTCAGCAAAGAATATCAAGAGAATGAAACAAATTAGATAATAAAAGTAAATTAGAATGTTGTTTAAAATTGCACACTCTTATAAACCCTCATATACATGAATGTATGCACACGCACAAAAACATTTTGAACTACTACAACAGGGTTCTTACTCATAGAGTAACGTTGTGTAATGTGTAACAGTATGATAAATGGCAGAACTTTACAACACCCCCATTTGAATAAAAGCATTAAGATACGCCATAGGTTGTCCTGCATGAGCCCATTTGTGATCTACATCCTTACCTGTCATTGTTCACTGTTCTATGTAGGAAAGACCACAGTTACCTTTAGGGAGAGGATGGCAAACCACAGGTATGTGGCACCTCTCATCAGCCAGTGGCACACTATTTCCCAGACCATAAACACAGTGTGTCAAGTTTGAAAACAATGATCATAGATTATGTTTCCCCTCCAATGAGGGGAGGGGACAGGGAGAAATAGCTCTTGCAGTTAGAAACTAGGTGGGTATAACTGCTGGATACAGTAAAACCAAGGTTTAAGGTCTGGGGGCAATAAAATGAGGAGATAGGAGGCCATGTGTAAATAGAGAAGGCTGATTGGCCATTAGTACCAATTAAGTAGCGTCTCTAAATTTAGGTGGGAGAGTTTTGGAGCTGCAACAAAAGCTTAAAGGGATACTGAACCCATTTTTTTCATGATTCATATAGAGCATACAATTTAAAGCAACTTTCTAATTTACTCCTATTATCTATTTATCTTCGTTCTCTTGGTATCTTTATTTGAAAAAGCAGGATTGTAGGCTTACAAGGCGGCCCATTTTTGGTTCAGCGCCCTGGATATCACTTGCTTATTGGTGGCTGCACTAAGTCACCAATCAGCAAGCGCTACCCAGGTGCTGAACCAAAGATGGCCAGCTCGTAAGCTTATATTCCTGCTTTTTCAAATAAAGATACCAAGAGAGCAAAGAACATTTTATAACAGGAGTAAATTAGAAAGTTTTTTAAAATGACACGCTCAATCTAAATCATAAGATAATTCTTTTTGGTTCAGTATCCCTTTAAAAGATAATGAATGCTTTTCAGAGATTTTTGCTTTTCAGTCAGGTTGCAAAGTAGGGGAATGTGCTTAGTCACTTTTTATTCTACACCTACTGTCATTACCTCTTGATAAATCTTTTCTATAGCAAATAATGCAGTATTGACAAGGTCAGTATAGGTGGCAGTTCCTGCAGGCAACATAAGTTATTTCAAATTATTGTCCCCTTTGTCAAGATAAAGGCCACCCATAAACATAATTGTTTCAGGTCCCTGCTGACTTAGATTGAACCTGCCCTGGTTTACACAACTTTGCATCATGTGAGAGGGAGGCTGTCTATAAACTGCCAAATGTACAGCAAAAGTATTTATTTGTAATAATTGTATTAAAAGGACTTAATTTGTTATGGTTTAAAATAACAAATATTAAAAACTACTACACAATAAGGTTTTCCACAATGGCTAAACATGTGAAAAGAGTAACATTTTTGACCTTGGTAGCAGCATAGGAAATTTTGAGCCCTGTATACATACACACACACACACATATATATATATATATAACACACACTGAAGCGCACACTCACAGGAATGAACAACCGGCTCAATACCATTGTTAGCCTGTTCTATGGCGATTTACCACCTGGGTGGAGCTTCTTTAAGCCCAGTGATGCTTTTCACAGAGTAGAACTTTCCTGTACTTTATCAGTCTGATGCAGCCTCTCTGAGCAAGGAACAGAGCAAACCTAGACCATGTCTGGATTTCCCTTTTTCCCATAGGGAGACTAAATACACAGAGAGATAAGCACACTCACAGGAACGAACAACCGGCTCAATACCATTGTTAGCCTGTTCTATGGTGATTTACCACCTGGGTGCAAATCTTTTAGCCCAGTAATGCTTTTCACAGAGTAGAACTTTCCTGTAGTATATCAGTCTGATCCCGCCTATTACGGTCATTGCAGTGGCGCCCTATCTGGACGACATCCTGGTCCAGACGCCATCCTTTAAAAAAGCAAGGTCCCACACATAAATGTTGTTATCCTTCCTGCAATCTCACGGTTGGAAGGTAAATTTGGAAAAGAGTTTCTAAATTCCAAATACAAGGGTAACTTTTTTGGGAACCATAATAGATTTCCTATTTAATGAAGAATTTTCTGACAGAAGTCAGGAAATCAAAAGTTTTCGATTCTTGCCTAGCACTTCAGTCTGTTCCTCGGCCATCAGTAGCTCAATGTATGGAGGTAATTGGGCTGATGGTGGCGGCAAGGGACATCATCCCGTTTGCCCGCTTTCATCTCATGGATCCCAGAACCTTTGAAAAAATTCTGGGAGCTGTGGCAAGGCCGAAAGGAAGAGCCACAAATTGGAAGTGTTTGTCTAGAAAGGCAAACCTTAGAAATTTGTGATGATCCCTGTGAATAGGAACATGCACGTACGTGTCCTTTAAATCCACCGTTGTCATAAATTGACCCTCTTGGATCAAAGGAAGAATGGAACGAATAGTTTCCATCTTGAAGGACGGTACTCTGAGGAATTTATTTAAACTCTTGAGATCTAAAATTGGCCTGAAGGTTCCCTCCTTTTTGGGAACCACGAACAGATTGGAATAAAACCCCAGACCCTGTTCCTGTATCAGAACAGGAACTATCACTCCCAGGTCGGAGAGGTCCCGTACACAGTGTAAGAATGCCTCTCTTTTTGTCTGGTCTACAGATAATATTGAAAGCAGAAACCTGCCTCTGGGAGGAAAACGTTTGAACTCTAGTTTGTATCCCTGGGACACTATGCCCACTGCCCACGGATCCTGAACATCTTGAAGCCAAGTCTGAGTGAAGAAGGAAATCCTGCCCCCTACAAGATCCGGTCCCGGATCAGGGGCAGGCCCTTCATTCCGTCTTTGATTCAATAACAGGTTTTTTGGAATGTTTTCCCTTGTTCCAAGACTGATTGGGTCTCCAGGAAGACTTAGACTGTTCTTGCTTGGAAACATAAGCAGAAGAATTTCCCTTGAAAATTACTCTGACGTCCCTTTTGCTTATTTCTCTTATTCTGAGGGAGAAGGTAACCCTTACCTCCCATAATATCAGAAATTATTTCCGTCAAACCTGGTTCAAACAAGGTCTTTCCTTTGTAAGGAATCGCTAAAAGTTTAGACTTAGATGATACATCCACAGACCAAGGCTTTAACTATAAAGCTTTGCGGGCTAGAACAGAGAAACCTGAAATCTTTGCTCCCAGTTTGATAACCTGAAGGGAAGCCTCAGTAATAAAGGAATTAGCCAATTTAAGAGCTTTAATCCGATCCTGGATTTCATCAAGGTGGTGTCTGTCCTAATAGCATCAGACAACGCATCAAACCAATAAGCCGCCGCACTAGTGATGGTAGCAATGCACACAGCTGGTTGCTATTGTAAACCTTTATGTACATACATCTTTTTGAGTAACCCCTCTAATTTTTTGTCCATAGGATCTTTAAAAGCACAACTATCCTCTATGGGGATAGTAGTTCTCATTGCCAGGGTGGAAACAGCTCCTTCAACCTTAGGGACTGTTTGCCAAGCTTCCTTGACAGAATCAGCTATGTGAAACATCTTTTTAAATATAGGAGATGGAGAAAAAGGGATACCCGGTCTCTCCCACTCCTTAGCAATGATCTCAGAAGCTCGGTCAGATACAGGAAAAACCTCTATTGAGGAAGGTACATCAAAATATTTGTTTAGCTTACTGGATGTAGCTAAAACCTCCTTAAGTAAAAAACGGAGGTGCTCCAGCTTAAACCTGAAGGATACAACTTCAGTATCAGCAGTAGGAATTACACTGTCAGAGTCTGAGATTTCACCCTCAGATGCTACCGAAGTATCCTCCTCCTCAGGCTTCTGGGAGAGGGCATTCAAAATAGCAACAACTGCGTCAGTAACCTCACCTACTGAATGTCTACTCTTCCTCTTGCGCTTCCCCTGCAACATGGGAAAGGCAGATAATGCATCCAAAGCCGCAGAGGACATGAGAGAAGCGATGTCTTGCAATGTAACTCCAGGGGGAGTTAGAGAGGAAGCGCAGGGCACTGCATGTGTGGGCGATACAAGTTGGGACGCCGGAGAAGACTGCGGCATATATTGAACATTGACATTAGACTCCTGAACAGCATCCTCCTTGCAATTTAAAGTTCTCTCAATGCATGGGGAACAGAAAGGCATTGGTGGTCCCACATTGGCATCAAAACACAAAGAACAAGTGACACTTTGCAAAGCCTCTTGGTCCATTCTGACTCACAACAGATACAATTAGCAATAATATTCTCAATTTTTAATACAGAATAAGATTGAGAAAAAAACGTTTACTGTCTCTTTAAATTTTGAACCGCTACTTTTTAACTGAAAACTGCAGAAAACGGTAAAAAGCTAAATCAATGAAAATAAACACCTCTACACCTCAGCTTGTTTGCTGAGGTGCCTACCCTGCAAACACCGGAGATAGACCCTCTAGTAGTTCAAACGATCCGGACTCCAGCAGCAGATGAGATGGACGATTTTCCAGACCTAAAAACGCATACTTTGTTAGTAATCATGTGTTTCTAGATAACCCCTTGATTCCAAACTCCTCCACTCTCGGAAGTAAGAAAGTGACGCGCACTGAAGATTGCCGCCTCACTTTGCTCTGCCCCTCATGGGCTTCTCAAAATAACAATCTCCCGGTCGGCATATTGATTTTTTTTTTGATTTTTTTTTAAATCAAAGATTTTTATTGAGGTTTTTATATACAAACAAAGATATAAACAAACATATGTTCTTTCACATACATAGTCATTATAGATATGTTAAATGCAAAATTACATACATAAACAATGTTATCTACATACCCATCAGAACATAAATATCGAACCTCAGTTTTTAAGTTTAATATACCTCCCAACAAAATTATAAGTCACTTCTGGACCTATACCTAATAGTATGTATCGCGGGAGGGAACTAGGGTGATATAGAGCCCCTCTTGGGCATGGTGGACAAATAGAGTCCAGTTAGTAAAGAACGGAATTAATACCGCTGAAAAAATTCACCACGTTGGGTGAATGACCAATATTACCCCCCAGGAGCTCACATTGAACCGGAGGGGGGGGGGAGGTGGTTTAAAAATATAGTCAGAACAGTTATCCAAGATGACTCAATGTATGCTTATATGAATCTTGTTACCACGTATACGCTATGCCTAAATACTAGCGGAACCTTGACACACTTATTACTTAATTTAATCTGTACCCACATATTTAAGTTACAGCTCTATAATGAAGAAAGATTAATCTAGACATTCAACCTTCAATAGCGTGAGTCATTTTTACAGTATCTGGAGCTCAGATGGAATAGGTACCCTACTTAATATGCAGTATCTGCATATTACCCATTGATAAAAGGTAAGGTAACCTGCATACTATCTCTGGTAATCTCCCATCTCCCCCGCCGGCTAAGGGGGATAGAAGGTACAGCATATCAATACTTGAGAGGTACCCCCCCCCCCCACAATTACATGTATACACATATACCCCCAATAGTCAATTCGTCTCCATGAGTAACTATCTGTTCATTTAAAAATGAAGGTTAGGGCAATCAGTCAAGGAAAAATACCTCTTCAGCATAAGTATGGCAACCTATTGTGTAAATACTACCAAAAACAGTATAAGCAAAAATGTAGAATCCTCACCTTCTCTACTATCTTTGTGGGTAATAGCTTGTGCACCAACTAAAGTGGCAAATGTCTGAGCTATCATATCTGCGATTAAGGGGGTTAAACACTGTGACCACAAACATATCTATGCATATCAGGATGAGATAGAACTCAATGTTATCCCAGACATAACATAGTAACATTATATTTAGCATTGGAGCAGTGGAAGGGATTGTCTAACTGTATTCTTCGTGTGCTATCACTTGTAAAGGCAAGCATATGTTGAAATTATCGACTAGATAGCATATATGTGAAATGCCCTCTTTTAAAGTTATCTCCTATGACTCAAAATTAGGCAGTATAGTGAAACTGACCCCTATACACATATGAAAACATCCAGTGCAAAGAACAGCTAACTGACCTGCTGCCATGTCTCAAGCATTTGAGCCGTGTCCGGTGTAGTAAAGTGTTTAATGTTTAGTGACCAAGTGTCTAGAAGAAAATAGCTTAAGCTCTCTAGCCATTCTATCTAGATATTGGGAGTATTAGAAGTTAGGAGGCAACTTTAGGTGGGAAGATCATATTTTAAACCTTCATAAAACATTTTTGTGTGGTAAGGATGAGGCGTCACTTGCGAGTTCTGAAGCAGTGGGACGTTATAAGAGACAAACTGTAGCCCCTGTGGAGGTAAGATGATTTTGCGCAAGATAGCTGTCTGCAAATAACATTAACAGATCAAAAAAGTATAAGTCACTGAGATTAGTTTGCTGGATTGTAATGTCCACGCTATTGACCATCTTGCAAATAATGTTACACATTGAGGGACAGAGATTAAACATTTAACGATGTCAGAACAGGATCTTCCAACAAATTGAAACTTTAGTATTAAACTGGTAACTAATCGGTCATACAGTAAATCTTGTCTACAGCATATTTTAATCTCCTACTAAGACCCCATCAAATAAACAGAGAAATAAGTAAACCGTAAAACTTAAATGCATGAAATATGTTAACAAACAGTACTCTCATAGAGGGACCTGTACAAACCAACAAGAGATCGTAAATAATGTTTCATTTAGCCAATACCCCTTCTATGTAGCTGGCCCAGTCCGGAGGAATAATGTGAAAAGGAGCGCAACTGCATAGATAAGTTCGAGCTGCTGGTATCAGGGCTAGCAAACCGGCCAAAACAGACAAATGTTCCGTGTTTTACAGCGAGTCCTGACCTATATCTTGAGTCCAGGTGTATGGATTCTCCCTTCTCATACCGACCAGCCAGAGTCTGGTCGTCTGAACTTCTTGCTGCAATATAGACAGTGCCGTATGTCAGGTAGCCTACTGTATCCACCCGAGGTTCAACAGGGAAGAAGTTAGTAGGAAAGGTCCTCTGCTGAGTGACGGCTTCCCCTCCGACTCCATTTTGGATGCCTGGTGACTGAGCTGCTGGGGTATGGTCTTCCACACTTCCCCCTCTGATTAGCTGAGTAAGGCTGTCAAAATTGCGGCTCATTTTTCTCTCCATATTAGCTAGGAGAGCAAGTATTAAGTTTTGACAGGGGACACTATCATGCGTCAGAGAGCTCTGATTTGTAGCCTCTATGTGTAGCGGACTATAGGCAACTCAGGGCTAAGAGATATGCTAGCTGGTGATTAGGAGCTGTGCTGCGGGTTAGAATTGTGTGTCTGAAAGTACAATAAGCTGCCGTGTGGTTAGTGATGTACTCACAAGGATTCCAAAATGTCCGATCACGCCGGATCAGTTTGCCCCGCCGCTCAGCTCCAACCTTCCCATATGCTGTACATTACACTCATAGGTATCACAATGAGCTCTTCTGGCAGGTTAGAATACAAGCAGCACCTCAGACTGAACATCCATATATTCAACCAGAAGGCTGGATAAGTGTTAAGGGAAAACATTAAGAGTATCAGATCTGGAGGTCAGGCCATAAGTTCCATGGTTCACTCCAACAAATGACTTCCTACAGATCTCTTCTTGCATTAGTCAGGGAATGGATATGTTCACATCTTAAGACTCCGTTTTTCACATATTTTTAGACAAAATCTATGTCTTAACATTATCTTTTAGCCATTATATACGGACAGCTACAGACCCACACGTCTGCTCTTGCTGCTGGCTGGCTGGCCGGCATATTGATCTTTAACCGCTGGGAGAAGTGAAACCACCAATATGTTTAGCCAAGCAGACTATTCTCCCCCAGTGCCTGCAAAACCTGCTGTCTGAAAGTCCTCTCCAGTATAGGAGAGATAAATGTCCCCTTCAAAATAAAGTGCTTTGCCTTAAATTAGCCCTTATTTTTTCTCCTTGTATTTGAATAAAGTGCCCACTTTTTCTGAGAGCTTCTTCCCCAGAAATAAACAAGTCAGCACCTACCTCACAAAACTGCCTGACAGCAAGACAGCTCACCAGGTTTGAGAGGTCCTCTCCCTCACATAGACCTGTGGAAAGCAAAAAGACTGAGTATTCTCCTCAGGCTTTCAAAGTTTTGGCAGCATAAATTACATGGGAGGCGCAGTGAGAATTATGTCCCACAAGTTCCCATTGCTCTAAAGCCACCACTGCCCTACTGAAGAGACTGATGTGGACTACGGCTACACCCTAAGACAAAGCAGCACAATCTTGTACTACTTTAAACATAATAAACTCTTGATTGAAGAATCTTTTCTAACACCTAACTTTACCACTTCCTTGCTCTAACTAAAGGCAAAGAGAATGACTGGAGTGGGAGGGAAGGGAGGAGGTATTTATCACCTTTGCTGTGGTGCTCTTTGCCGCCTCCTGCTGGGCAGGAGAGATATTCCCAATAGTAATTAGATGATCCGTGGACTCATCGTGTCATTAGAAAGAAATGTTAACTTTACTCAAACACATACCTATAAATAGTAAAACCAGAGAAACTGATCATTTTGCAGTGGTCTCTTCTTATTTGTTTCCAGAGCTGCATACATAGGTTTGATAATTGGCAGCATTTTGTTAAAAACTGCAGAATAGCTGTTTTCAATGTCAACATGATCACAATAAGCTATTTTTAATGAAAAAAGTTTTTATTGATTTTTCAACATTTTACAAGTATAAAGTCAGACCAACTGTATTACAATTTCAATTGAATTACAATTCTTCTTGCCTCTCAACACTCTCTCTTGCAACAAAAAGACCACCATACAGCAGACAATAAGTAATGAGTAAATAAGTTCTAAAACACTTTATTGCTCCATTTAGAACCTCTATAGAGGAGGACCCGGCTCAGCATGTACGGCCTGGACATCATCTCCGGACTTCTAACCCCTGCCACAGAGAAAGTGGATTCAACTCTGAGAGAGGGGAGAGGGAAATGTGTTGTGACCCACCCAGACTAGCTGGGCAGGAGCGGAGGTGGCAGGGTCTGTGTCCATAACCCTTATCATAGTCCCTCCTAGCTCTCCTATCTGTTTCTGGCCTCAATGTACATTATCCAGGGCTCCCACATTAGTAGAAACTGTTCTTTATTATCTAAAATATCTGCAGAGGCGCTGCTCATTTGGTAATAATAGTCAACTTTATTTTTGATTATCAAAAAAGAGGGTACTGTGGTCTTCCAGTACCTTGCAATAGTTAACTTGGTTACAGTGCAAATCAGTGCTACCAATTTATTTGCTTTTCGGGATAACTCTGGAAGAGGCTCATGTAACAGTGCTTGAGATGGAGTTAAGTCAATTTGCCTATCCAGGATGTCACTTAGGAGCTCTGATGTTTGGGACCATATGCGTGAAACATGACAACAGTTCCACCACATATGTGCATATGTGCCGCTTTCATTGCAACCGTATAAACAACTTGTGTTCGCGCGTGCTGCATGAATTCTCGAAGGATGAAAGTACCATCTATAAGCTACTTTGATAAAGTTTTCCTTTAAATGTGCACAAATAGAAAAAGAAGTGCCAGATTTTAAAATATCGCACCACTTTTCAGCGGTCCAAGTGAAATTAAATTCCGTTTCCCATTTTATCATAAATGGTAATTTATTAAGCTTGGGTGGGGTATTAAACAGGATATATAAGTTGGAGACCGCCCCTCTCATCCGTTCAGTAGCTAGACAGAGTCTCTCTAGATAGGAGCTAATGGTTAGCTGATTTTGTCCTAAAATTTCGTCTACTCTCGCTCTTAATTGTAGGTAATGAAACCAACTTGCTCTCTCTTGTTTATTTAATTCGGCATATTGGTGGAAGGTTATTAGCTTGGTGCCTACCAGAGTATCTGCAATGCGATACAGGCCTTTGTTTGCCCACTTCTCCTGTGTAGTCTGGTCATAATGGGTAGATAATGTCACTAAAGGGGTCGCCTTCGACCCCTTAGGTATCAGAGAATACTTGGCTGTTAATGTTTCCCACAATGCTAGCGTATGTGCTATAGTAATAAAGCTTCTCCATTTAGAGGGCATATCTTTTTTAGCGGTCCACAGCAATTTATAGATGGGGTGTATCCTCAACATATCTGATTCTATTTGAACCCATTGAATTCTGTCCAATTAGTTATGCCAAAGAGAAGACTGTGCCATCCTGGCCGCATAGTAGTATGCCGTCAGATCTGGCATTCCCATCCCCCCACCTGTTTTATGTCTAAGAAGTGTTTGTTTATTAACTCTGGATCTTCGGTATTTCCAAATAAACGCCACCAGGTCTTTCTGTGTTGTCCATAACATAGTAGTAGGAACGTTTATGGGTAATGAACGAAAGAGATACAAGATTTTAGGTAGTATCGTCATTTTAATTGACGTCAACCTGCCATACAGGGAAATATTGAGTTTGTTCCCCCTTGATAGTAAATTTTTGATATGAGTGAACATAGGTGTGTAGTTTAGTTTATAGAGATGGTCCAGATTATTCGGGATTGTGATACCCAAATACTTTATGCCCTTATCAGCCCAATTAAAATCAAAATTCAAGATCAACAATTTTTTGGTATGTTCTGGGAGATGTGTACTGATTGCTTAACATTTATCATTATTGATCTTGCATCCCGAAATGTTGGCAAATCTGTTAATAGTTGAGTATACTAGAGGGAAGGAGATCATGGGTTTAGTAATTGATAGAATAACATCATCTGCGAATAGGCTGATCTTATGTTCCCTGCCACCTATCTTAATGCCACTAATATCTACATTTTGCCTGATGCTTGTTGCCAGTGGTTCAATGCACAAGGCAAACAGCAGTGGCGATAGTGGGCACCCCTGTCTGGTTCCATTAAGGATTTTTTATAGATGAGGATTTATAGCCCGCTATTCTGATGAAGGCAGAAGGGTGAGAGTAGATTGCTGAGATTGCTGCACAAAAATTTCCCTTAAAGCCCATATTTTTTAGCACCTCCGTGAGGTATTCCCAATTTACGTGATCAAATGCCTTCTCTGCGTCTAATGAAAGAAACAGAGAAGGCACATTTTGTTTTGAGGTATAGTCTACAAGATCTATAATTTTCCGGATGTTATCTGGGGCTTCCCTATTACGAATAAATCCCACCTGATGTTGGTGGATAAGTTTTGGAAGAATATCATTCAGTCTAGATGCCAAGATTTTTGTAAATAATTTGATATCCAAATTAATCAGGGAGATGGGTCTATAGTTTTTACAATGTTGTTTACATTTCCCAGGCTTAGGGATTACTGATATACGAGCCTCTAAAAGTTCCTTGGGAATGACTCCCCCCTCTAGTATGTGGTTGAAGCTTTCAACCAAAATGGGGCCAAGATCTAGTGCAAACGTTTTATAAAAAATACCTGAGTACCCGTCAGGGCCCGGCGCCTTACCAATCTTCAAATTTCGTATTGCTATATTCACTTCATGGATAGTTATTGGCGAATTTAGCTTACCTAGATCTTCTGTTGCTATTTTGGGTAAGTTACAACCCTGTAAGAATTCATTTGTGTCCCTATCTAGTGTGGTAGGGTTTTTGGGTGAGGGCAGGGCATAAAGTTTCTGGTAATACTGGGCAAAAGTGTTAGCAATGATCTGTGGATGCCCATTTGCCATTTGAATTTGTGGCACCTAGGATGTCCTAGTTATTTCTTTTAATTTAAATGCTAAAAGTTTATCAGGTTTGTTGGCTTGTATAAAGTATTGGGTATCAATCAGTTTTAGGGACCTGGTAGCCTCTTTTGTCAACAACTGATCCAGAGCATATTCTTTGTCCCTCAGTAGCTTTAATGTTTTGTCATCAAGTGATGTCTGGTGTTGTAATTGTAAGTGTTTAAAGGGCCATAATACCCAAATGTTTAAACACTTGAAAGTGATGCAGCATAGCTGTAAAAAGCTGACTAGAAAATATCACCTGAACATCTCTATGTAAAAAATAAAGATATTTTACCTCAAAAGTTCCTCAGTAGCCACCTCCCATTGTAAAGGATTTCTAAGCAGAATTTTAGTGTGTCTGTCCCGGGACATCTGAAGGGATGAGCATCGTGCACTCTCATATTATTTCACCAATCAGGTAAAGGAAGTTTACAATGAAATCTCATGAGAGTCAAGTCAAATCTCATGAGATCACAGTAAAAGTTCATGACCTCAGCACTGCTGATGCTGATTGGCTGCTGTTCATTTCTTCATTTTTTTTAATTTTTTTACCTGCAGCTGGGAGCAGTTGAGTATAACTTTTTACACAGAACTTGCTCTGCTGAGCTGAGGAAGTTGTGAGGTAAAATATCTTCCTTTTTTACATAGAGATGCTCAGGTGATATTTTCCTGTCAGCTTTTTACAGTTATACTGCATCAGTTTCAAGTGATTTAGCATATGAGTATTATGTCCCTTTAATCTCGCTTCTAGTACATTCGAGTTGAGCCAAATATGCTTTATTCTGTTTACTAGATTCTTTTATCAAGATGCCTCTGGCAAAGGCTTTTAAGGCTCCCCTCATGTGCAAGGGGTTAGATACTGAGTTTTGGTTAAGTGTTAAAAAGTGAGAAATTTCTGTCTGTAAATTTTGCGTGAATAGTTTATCTCTAAACAAGTTGGATTTATGGTCCAGCTTCTGCCCCTATAAGGGTCGATTAAGCCAGTTAATTTTGTCAGCACCGCATTATGGTCCGACCAAGTGGTTGGTATGATATCTGAGGCTAGTATCAGGGGGGACATAGTCTGGCTGACTAGGATATAATCTATTCTTGAGTATACATTGTGTGATGTGGAGTAGAATGAGTAATCTCTTGTTTTTGGATTTATATATCTCCAGCTATCCACCAAGTTATGGTCAAGAATAAAATCAAACAGGAGCTTTTTGGAACTCTGAGAGGGGGTCGCGCGTGGGATCGCTGACTTATCTAGTTCAGCATTAGCTACTAAATTAAAATCTCCCCCTATAATTAGGCGGGATTTTCTCCATGTGGTTAGCATTTTTCCTAACTTAGACAAAAATGGAGCCTGAGAATCATTAGGGGCATATATATTTCCCAGTATAACATGTGTGTCATCTATTCTGCCCTTAATTATAATGTATCTTCCAGCCTTATAAATAATTACCTCATCTTCCTTAAAATTTAGCTCTGAATGAACCAGAATGGAAACCCCGCATTTCTTGGATTGGCAGGTGGCATGAAACTGTGTGGGGTAATTTCTATCACAGTATTTTGGGGTTTTTACTTTTGTGAAATGGGTTTCCTGCAATAGTATAATGTGGGCTTTCATGGATTTATATGTATCTAAGGCTTTACGTCTCTTGATATTGGAGTGTAGCCCTCTAACTTTATGTGAGACTATATTGATAGACATTTTTTACCTACAAATATAGTAAGAGAGCGAGTGAAGAAAAAAGAAAAAAAAAAGACTCCTGAAACACAGGCAGTAAAGCTTACCAATCGTTGTCTGGCCAGGTCCCCCTCCCTGTATAGGAGCAGAGCTGTCAAGTGTGCCCCGTGGAGCACATAGTTGCTGAAACATACCTCTATACATTATATGACATGCTGAGATGAAAGAATATTTAACAGTTAGTCTGAGCAATAAAAAAATCAAATCAGCTGACCTTGTTCGATCTGAACTTGGATCTTTGATCCAGAAATGCAATATGACATAGCAATAACAAATAAAACAAAGAAATTAGCAAACATAAATAACTAATATAACAAAAGAAACTTCGGGCATACAGTATTGGCATGTTGAATACCTGTTACCTTGGTAATATAACTAATATAACTATAGTTCTGGTTGAGGGTGGACCCCTTCATCTGGACCTATAACAATAACCTGACTATTTGAGAACATTCAGAAAATGAAGTCCAGATCAAGAGTCATATCATTTCTTTCTGGCTTGCTCTCAGAGTTTAAGCCCCCCTTGATGGTTATACTTCCCTTTAGGGAACGTGCAAGATTACAATCATAGCCTGGGCTTTATTTCTGCAAGTCAAGTTGGGCTCTCCGGTTCTTGGTTTCTCTTCTTAGTCTTCCCATTCTTGAGCACCGGTGTCCAGGTGCGGGTCAGCTTTTCGCTGTGGCTTGGGGGACTGAGATGGTGAATGTGATGATTTATCAATATGAAGCCTGTTTAAAATTGACTGTCCTTCTTCAGCTGTGACACAGGAGTATGATGTTTTGTCTACTGTAAAAGACAACTTAAAGGGGAATCCCCATCTGTATTTAATCTGGGCATTGGCTAGGGCTGCTACTATTGGCTTGAATTCTCTTCTCTTCTCTTCTTCAGAGTGATAGGTCCGTGAATATTTGAATTTTGTTACCCTCAAAAGTGATCTCTGGAACTCCCGTACCGCTTGCATAATTCTGTCTTTAATATGGTAGTAGTGGAGTTTTGTTATCACATCCCTGTGGGCACCTGGTGTTGGAGGTTTGACTAAGGCTCGATGGACTCTATCCATAAGAAGGAATGATGCTTCTTCCTCTGGTAGTATTTGTTGGAAGATCTGTGTGATCACGTCTTGAAGGTTATTATATTTTTCAGGTAAGTTGCGTATGCGAATGTTCGATCTCCGAGATCGATTTTCTAGATCTTCCAGATGATCCTCTAATTTTTGTATTTGTGCTTGTTGTGCACTCACTGTTGCTTGTAGTTCTGGGATCTCCTCCACTAAGTCGATGACTTTATCTTCAATTGCTGAAGTTCTCTCACCTATATCAGCGATCTCTTGTGTTAATTCTGAAAGAGCTGCTCTCATTTCTTCATGGAACATTTGTTTTATCTGCTTTAGGAGGGTCTCATTTGAGGAGGTTGACTTTTGGGAGGTAATGGGGAGATCCCCTGTGTCTTCTTCTTGTTCCATCCGTTGAGATAGGTCCAGCATAGCCTGTTTCTTTTTTTGTTGTGATTTGGATAAACACTCTTTAACTGATTGTGTACGGCTTTTCATTTTCTAGATGCGGATGAGGGTGATGTATGAAAAAAGAATCTTGTGCTCTTTCCAGAGCAGAAAGCGTTGGTTGATAATTGAACTTCTGTGCTTTTGAGATCTTATCACCTTGATAGCTACGTAGCAGCCCGGGAGACCTTAATCTTTCAGAGAGCCACCCTTCCCCTTTACTTTACACAGACATGCCCGAAGTAATCCTCATCTAGGTCATTTAAGCTTTTGTTATTTCCATTTGTGCTTGATAGTAGAAGGAATTTGACATGTGTAAGACAATCCTATCCTTACAGGGTGAGATGAGATAGGGCCTGCAGTAATCACCTCTCCTGTTTTCCCTGTTGCCCAAGCTGCTTCAGGCTAGAGGGTGAGAGGGCAGCGGGTGGAATCAGCCCGTATAAGTATTGAGTCACCCTATCTAGAGTCCATCTATCGGTTGCAGATCATCTAAGATAAAGTGTAGAAAGTCTCTATTTTCTGGGTTCTGTTGTTTTTCCAGTTAGCACTCAACTCCTCAGGGAAGTTTGTCCTCACAGGACCATCACGGGCAAGGAACTTTGGATATGACCCACCAGCAAGGGGGCTGGCAGGAAAGGGGTGAGGAGAGAGTGCTAGTCTTTTCCACAAGCAATTAACAATATACTTTTGCTGGCAGAGGCTGGTATAAACAGTTTCAGACTGCTCCAGTTTTTCAGGCTAGCTTCCAGTGTCTTTTTTCCTCTAGGAGAGATTGTGAATTAAAGCTAGGGCCCAAATTATATATCGAGCTCTGAGACTAGTTCAGCATATAGGTAAGTCTTAGTGGTTGTAATAAGTGGCAAACTTGTGAGGCGTTTTAGGGTCTCCCTCTTTGCCTATTTGCAAATGTAGATAGTGTCTTTCAGTCCCCCAGTTTATCTTTTATAATGTCCCAGTTATCCACATAACATTTGATTAGTGGGATGTCAGAAAATAGTACCTGTAAATTTTTTTCACTGTCCCTCCACTTTAATTGTAGCAGGTCTTGTTGGTCTTTTGAGGGTGATCGCCTGCTATATTCCTTAGTCGTGACCGGTGTTATGGCCTCAGTGGTGTTTAAAGACCTCTGGTGTAACCTTCCAGCCAGGAGTAGGCCGCAGCCTCGGACTTTCCCAGTTTTCCTCTGGAACTCAGGCCCGGATTGGATTCCGACTTCCGAAAATATGGAGATTGCAAGCTAAATTCGGGTGTCCAGGCTGAGGGTACTACCCTGTGCTTAAGGATGGCCTTGCTGGTCTATATAGATCACTTTTTTGCCAGTTTTTAGTCTTTTTTTGTCAGGAGCTCCTCACAAACACTGCTGCATCGATGGCTGGCTAGCTCCGCCTCCCCACAATTAGCTATTTTTTTGTTTAATGGTAGCAAATTTTTCATAATCGTTTTGCTCAAATATGGCCCTACACTTAGCATGTGCCAGTTCTGTTTGACTGATCACAATCCAAACTTTATTGTTTACAGTTTACAATGAATTGTTATGACAAAGAAATAAACTGAGTATCTGTATGGTAAGTTAAACGAAGAATCTAACGCATACAAAATTATTTTAATGAACTTTAAAGTATATGCCAACAGTGCACATTAGTTTTGTAACAGCAAAAGGACAATTCATGCATCTAATGAAGTTTTTTTTTAAAAGAAAATAAGGAAATTAATAAATTTAAACAATAGTTGTTACAAAGAGGTTTAAGCAAAGGGTGGTCAAGAAGGTATTAGGACATGTAATAGTGGTGGATAGGGATACATTTTTACTACATTGTACACGCATAACATTGAAAAAAAATTGTTGCTACTTATTTGAATCACTAATTTGAATTTTGTAATATTATACAATAGTATTTACCAATATTGGGCTAGATTACAATTGGAGCACTTAATATTGTGTGCAAGCGATATTAGATTTCCACTTTGTAATACCAGCGCACAATAATGTGCACTGGTATTACAAGTAAATCACAATACGAACACAAGCTCACGTTCGCATTGCTAGGAAGCATTGCACTCACGAGAGTTTGCTTCCATAGGCTCCAATGGGAGCCTTGTTCTGATGCCGTCACAGCGGCATCAGAACCTTGCACTGCGAAGGGGGTAAGTAGCGCAGCGATGGGCAGCATTTTTAAATATTTATGTACAGTATATGCTTATATACATAAATATTTATGTGTTAATATGTGTAGCATAAGTATATACATATATATTTAGAATGCACTCCCGCCAACTTTAAAGCCCTAAAACTGCCTAGTGCAGTTTTTTTGTTAATTCAAATTTTTTTTACTTTTTTTTAAATAAAAAAAATGTAATGCTCTCTATTTTGAGGACATTTGGGTCACTTTTAAAAAAATAATCAGAGATCTAATCTCTGGTTAATTTTTGAAGCTCTGATTGCTACTGCGAGCTTGTGGTAGCAATAACCAGCCACTTATAATGGCTGGTTAATTATTGCTCCTGTAAAGTCTATCAAATCAAGTGTTGTATGAACTGTAGGGTTACCGATATTTTTTATTAGATTACTTCTGAGTCATGTCATAAACATTATATAGGTATGATATCAAGGAAGTAAAATCAAGGACAAAAGAGTCTATATTTCAAAAATATGGAAGAAAGACTATGGTAGTATAATCCACTTATCATAAAAAAGACAGGAAATCAAGCACTCTTTTTACTTTTTATTTGTATAGCTTATGGATTTTTGCAATGCCAGTTATAAATGGGCAAAAAATCTGATATAGAGACACTCTCTCACAAGAGAAACTATACATCAACTAACATTGCTGAACCAAATATGGTATAAGAGTCAGTCAATTATATACAGTGAAACCAAAAGCAAAGCTGATCAAAATAGTAGAAGTGACGTCACTATGAGATTGTTGGATGAAGGGAAAATCAAAAAACCTGCAACACCTTTCCAGAGGGCAGCCCCAACTCTGTGGAAGGGAAATGCTGTCATGGAAAAAATATATAGGATCAATGCAGTTTTTTATTTATCCCTTTAAAGTGGATTATAACCACTGTGGACACTTACAAACTATATGCAGCATACAGAGATTATATGTTGTCAGGCATGTATATACACATATTTTAGGCTGTAAATGTAAAAACAATCTATTGTAATATGAACATGAGGAAAAATGTACAAAAGTGCCAACATTAATGCTTTTTGAATGGTCAAACAGTGGGTTCACACATGGCTCTGTCCATGAACCAATAATTGTATTGTGTCCCAGTGTGAGCTCAAAGTAACAAATATCTCAAACAAAAGTTTCTTTTTTAGAAAAGGATGGCCAACACTTTAGTATTCAAGGTTATTCATATTGCCAAGCTTCCATTATTAGCATAAGCACAAGCCGTGTTTAAAACTGAAGCAGATATAAAATCAAGCATACAGGTGTTTTTTAATGAATGCTAGGTAAAAGCTGGAGCTGTAGGTGTGCCATCAAAAGGCAAGTGTGCTGTTTGCAACTGTGAAGCAAAAATGGAGCGATTTCAAAGGAAACAGCCGACGACTTTAGTGTTGATAGTCCTTCCCCATGTCAGCTGTACACAACGGTAAGGAATGGGGTTTTTTCAGGGACTTCTAAATCGTCTGAAATTCCTCATGGAGCAAGTGCTTAACCTTTTAATGCCGTTCTATTCCGTCATAATTACACTGGGCTTTAAAGCCGTTATTACGGAATAGAACGTCATAGCTAACAGCTGTCCTGAAGCCTTCTGTGCTTCCAGGATTTGATTGTGGTCTGGAGGGCGTTCCTAGGGTTGTAGGGACGCCTCCAAATGCGATCCAATAATTGAAATCTTGCGATCGTGTGCACGATTGCGTGTTTTCAATTTGTCTACATCGGAACAGTTGTTCCGATGTAGGCACTTTAGCCCTGTCACAAAAGGGTTAATAGTTTATCATATTAAATAAGCTTGCCCTAAGAGTTTTTTTAAAGACAGAATACAAGAACACAGGGATGACATAAAGCATGGCATAGACACAAGTGTAGCTTGCCACTTTAAGAATTGTCACAGGCAAGAATCAGATAGCCTTAGAATTATTGGCATTGATAGAGGTATTATGCATAATCATGGAGGCAATTAAGATAAAATATTGCTTCAAAAAGAAGCTGGATGTATAGACTAAATACTTTATCACCCAGAGGGTTGAATGAAAAGATAAAATTTGCCTCAATTCTTATAATATATCACACAATGCCCAGGGGACTGTGCACATTTCATTTTTTTTTTTTTTTTTTTTAAATTCCTCCTTCATTTGCTATTAAAAAAGGGCAAGCTTATTTAATATGATAAGCTATTATTGAAGAAGAATGCAAAAAATATTGCATTTGGAAATATTAAGCACTTAATGTTAGGAACTTCATGCATAAATTGTTTGATTCCACTATATTGGATAAAAGATTGATTAAAGGGACCTATAACACCTTCTAAAAATTGTTTAAACTAACTTATATTTACTAATAATAACAAAGTAATCATGAATCCCTATTCTTGCCGATCAGTTTACCCCAAACAGTTCAATAAAAGTGTCTTTAATTAGACTGCTGATCTGCCGCTTGGTGATGCTATGTATGCCACCATATTGCCACACGGGCACAGCAGTCACGTGATTGTGCATGGCAGATAATGTTATTAAGTTTAGAGAAGGATTACAAGAATGCTCTCTCACAGTGGTGCTGAGTGCTGTAATTAGCTGTATGAACATTTTTCATATGTGCCTCTTATTTACACAAATAAATATTCTGTTGTGCATGCATTTTATTAATTTAAAAAAACTCAAAACTTTTTCTAAGCTAGAAGAAATACGTCTGACTGCACTATTGAGAGGAACTGTTGTTTTAGTTAATAGCAACAGCTGATGCTATACGGAGGGGAAAGGAATGAGCTGAAGATACACGGAGGGGGGAGGAAGGAGGGGGGAGTGGCATGCTCCATGGGAAGAAGAGAGCTGAATAACGCTGCAATTACATTTACTAGATGATTTATGCACAAGTGCATAAATTGCACTTGTGCATAAATCTTCTAGTAAATGTAATTGCAGCGTTATTCAGCTCTCTTCTTCCCACGGAGCATGCCACTCCCCAATCCTTCCTCCCCCCTCCGTGTATCTTCAGCTCATTCCTTTCCCCTCCATGTAGCATCAGCTGTTGCTATTAACTAAAACAACAGTTCCTCTCAATAGTGCAGTCAGACGTATTTCTTCTAGCTTACAAAAAGTTTTGAGTTCTTTGAAATTAATAAAATGCATGCACAACAGAATATTTATATAAATAAGAGGCACATATGAAAAATGTTCATACAGCTAATTACAGCACTCAGCACCACTGTGAGAGAGCATTCTTGTAATCCTCATGTGCATCACGTGACTACTGTGCCTGTGAGCAGCGTGCGTTACAACATGGAAGCACACATAGCAGCACTGAGCTCAGTATCACCATTCTGTTTAACAACACTTTTCTTCAATACAATGGGGGTAAGCTGCACAGACTGCCTAAAAATCCTTTATTACTAAATTTGTAGTAGATTTATGGACTGAGAGCAGAAGTTAGTTTGCAGAATCGGCATCAGGTGTTTAGTGTCCCTTTAAGTGGATTTTATTCATGCAATTTCGTCCCAATTAGTTGTTTACTGTTATATTCAAGTAAGCAAATATAATATGATACACTTCTTTTGAGGTTTTTGCATTAATATCACGATTAACTGGATTAACTGTGCACCACCAGCGTTATGTAAATATTATGATTCAGCAAATTGTTATTGTTAATTGTAGATAATTTAGCTTACATTCATCCCACTTATGGGCGTTACAAAAAGTGCTCATAAATAGAGCCATATGTGTATGTGGTAATTAGCCCTGAGGAAGTCCTGAGTGACACAGAGGATGAAACACGTGTTGGCTTGATCACGTGACGCCACGCACGCACGCAGAGCACGAACTGTTGGACAGAGGTTGATATAGCTTGAGGAGTTTACAAAAGTTTCCAGTTGTTCCATGAGGAAATTCCAGACGATTTAGAAGTCCCTGAAAAAAAAAAAGCACCTAGGTATGTGATTGGAGATATTCCTTACCGTTGTGTGCAGATGACATGGGGAAGGACTATCAACACTATGTCGTCGGCTGTTTCCTTTGAAATCGCTACATTTTTGCTTCACTGTTGCAAACAGCACACTTGCCTTTTGATGGCACCCCTACAGCTCCAGCTTTTACCTAGCATTCATTAAAAAACACCTGTATGCTTGATTTTATGTCTGCTTCAGTTTTAAACACCGCTTGTGCTTATGCTAATAATGGAAGCTTGGCAATATGAATAACCTTGAATACTAAAGTGTTGGCCATCCTTTTTAAAAAGGAAACTTTTGTTTGGAAATATCATTTGTTACTTTGAGCTCACACTGGAACACAATACAGTTATTCATTGATGGACAGAGCCATGTGTGAACCCACTGTTTGACCATTCAAAAAGCATTAATGATGGCACTTTTGTACATTTTTCCTCATGTTCATATTACAATATATTGTTTTTACATTTACAACCTAAAATATGTGTATATACAGTGGGGCAAAAAAGTATTTAGTCAGCCACCAATTTTGCAAGTTCTCCCACTTAAGAAGATGATAGAGGCCTGTAATTTTCATCATAGGTATACCTCAACTATGAGAGACAAAATGTGCAAACAAATCCAGACAATCACATTGTCTGATTTGGAAAGAATTTATTTGCATATTATGGTGGAAAATAAGTATTTGGTCACCTACAAACAAGCAAGATTTCTGGCTCTCATAGACCTGTATCTTCTTCTTTGAGAGGCTCCTCTGTCCTTCACTCATTACCTGTATTAATGGCACCTGTTTGAACTTGTTATCAGTATAAAAGACACCTGTCCACAACCTCAAACAGTCACACTCCAAACTCCACTATGGTGAAGACCAAAGAGCTGTCGAAGACACCAGAAACAAAATTGTAGACCTGCATCAGGCTGGGAAGATTGAATCTGCAATAGGCAAGCAGCTTGGTGTGAAGAAATCAACTGTGGGATCAATAATTAGAAAATAAAAGACATACAAGACCACTGATAATCTCCCTCGATCTGGGCTCCAAGCAAGATCTCACACTGTGGGGTCAAAATGATTACAAGAACGGTGAGCAAACATCCCAGAACCACATGGGGGGACTTAGTGAATGACCTTCAGAGAGCTGAGACCAACTGAACAAAGGCTACCATCAGTAACACACTACGCCGCCAGGGACTCAGATCCTGCAGTGCCAGACGTGTCCCCCTGCTTAAGCCAGTACATGTCCGGGCCTGTCTGAAGTATGCTAGAGAGCATTTGGATGATCCAGAAGTGGATTGGGAGAATATCATATGGTCACATGAAACCAAAGTAGAACTGTTTGGTAGAAACACAACTCGTCGTGTTTGGAGGAGAGAGAATGCTGAGTTGCCACCAAAGAACACCATACTTACTGTGAAGCATGGGGGTGGCAACATCATGCTTTGGGGCTGTTTCTCTGCAAAGGGAACAGGAGGACTGATCCGTGTACATAAAATAATGAATGGGGCCATGTATCGTGAGATTTTGAGTGCAAATCTCCTTCCATCAGCAAGGGCATTGAAGATGAAATGTGGCTGGGTCTTTCAGCATGACAATGATCCCAAACACACCGCCCGGGCAATGAAGGAGTCACTTTGTAAGAAGCATTTCAAGGTCCTGGAGTGACCTAGCCAGTCTCCAGATCTCAACCCCATAGAAAACCTTTGGAGGGAGTTGAAAGTCCGTGTTGCCCAGCGACAGCCCCAAAACATCACTGCACTAGAGGAGATCTGCATGCAGGAATTGGCCAACATACCAGCAACAGTGTGTGACAACCTTGGGAAGACTTACAGAAACCGTTTGACCTCTGTCATTGCCAACAAAGGATATATAACAAAGTATTGAGATGAACTTTTGATATTGCCCAAATACTTATTTTCCACCATAATTTGCAAATAAATTCTTTCCAAATCAGACAATGTGATTGTCTGGATTTGTTTCCACATTTTGTCTCTCATAGTTGAGGTATATCTATGATGAAAATTACAGGCCTCTCATCTTCTTAAGTGGGAGAACTTGCACAATTGGTGGCTGAGTAAATACTTTTTTGCCCCACTGTACATGCCTGACAACATATAATCTCTGTATGCTGCATGTAGTTTGTAAGTGTCCACAGTGGTTATAATCCACTTTAAAGGGATAAATAAAAAACTGCATTGATCCTATATATTTTTCCATGACAGCATTTCCTTTCCACAGAGTTGGAGCTGCCCTCTGGAAAGGTGTTGCAGGTTTTTTGATTTTTCCCTTCATCCAACAATCTCATGGTGACGTCACTTCTACTATTTTGATCAGCTTTGTTTTTGGTTTCACTGTATATGTTTTCACTGTATATAATTGACTGACTCTTATACCGTATTTGGTTCAGAAATGTTAGTTTCATATTTATTGTAACTTTCCTTGCATACTTGCATACAAAAGAGTCTATGTGCAACATAACAGGTAATTCCGTTTCTGAATTTTTCTATACATTTTATTTCTGAACACTTTGGTAATTGCAAACATTCAGGCTGGAAGCTACTGAAAAGATATCATTACCCCAAAGAAGAGGTGATAAGGATGCATTTGTAACCGAACAATAAATATACTGGATTTGTTAATTAAAAACAAAATTCTCTAAACACCTTTCCAATTCACTTTTATCATCAAATTTGCTTTGTTCTCTTGGTATTCTTTATTGAAAGCTAAACCTAGGCAGGTAGGCTCATATGTAATTTCTAAGCCCTTGAAGGCCACCCCTTATTTCAATGCATTTGGCAGTTTTTCACAGCTAGAGGGCATTATTTCATGTGTGGCATGCAGATACCATTGTGACCACTCCCATGGAGTTACAAATGAGAGGGCACTGATTGGCGAAATGCAAGTCTGTCAAAAGAACTGAAACAAGGGGGCAGTCTGCAAAGGCTTAGATACTAGGTAATATCAGATTGTCTATCTTTTTAAACAATAACAATTCTCGAGTAGACTGTCCCTTTAATGTTATGAATTATTGGTAATATAATAGCTATATAATAGACTGGGAAGAGGGCAATTATTATAAGTTGTATAAAATTTATATATATATATATATATATATATATATATATATATATATATTATTTTTTTTTTTTTTTAAGGTAAATTTTAAGGGTAGAAATATGTTAACATGAGTGTACTGAAAATGTGACTATATAAAATGACCAGAAGATGTTACTATTAAGGTCTGTGAACAAGGTTTTTCAACCAAAACTAGTAAACCTGAAATTTATTTATTTATTTATAAAATATTTTACCAGGAAGGATAGATTGAGATTTCTCTTGTTTTCAAGTATGTCCTGGGTCCACAAAACATTGCATTGATACAATAGGATACAATAAAATTCAAAAACAATAATAATACACAATATAGGCAAAAATTTAACATAGACCAGGTAGGAAATATATAATCAACCATGACAGGTGCATTCTGTTTTGAGATATGTAGAGAGGGATCTCTTAAAGGATATTAGGATTGGGGAAGGTTTGAAAGTGTGCGGGAGGTCATTCCATAATTGTGGCGCTCTGTAGGAAAAGGAGGATCGAGCTGCTTTCTTTTTCTATTGAGGCAGACTAAATAATGTGCTAGTACTGGATCGGAGGTTATAGGAGGTGGGAATAGCCGGGAAGAGCATTTTGCTCAGGTAGGGTGGGAGCTTCCCAGAAAGCCTCTTAAACACAAGGCAGGAAAGATAGAGGGTGCGTCTGAATTCCAGCATCAGCCAGTTTAGTTCTTTTAGCATGTCACAATGGTGGGTCCTGTAGGTGCGTATGCGGTACAGGTGCGTATACTATGTCCCCGTAATCCATGATAGGCATCAGCATTTGCTGTACAATCTTTTCCTTTACTGTAGGGCTGAGGCAAGATTTGTTTCTGCACAGGGCACCTAGTTTTGGATAAAGTTTAGATGCAAGTTTTTCTATGTGGAGGCCAAAAGATAGATTAGGGTCTAACAACATAACCAAGTATTTGAAAGAGTGGACTGTGGTCAGTGTGCAATTGGATTTTGTTTTGATGCGTAGATGGGAATTTTGTAATTTGTGTAATTTAGGTCCCGTTCCAAAGATCTTTGTGAAAGTTTTGTCAGTGTTTAGGAAGAGTTTGTTTTTTGAGATCCACTTTTCTACCTCTGTGAACTGGTCTTGGAGCAGTGTTTCAAGCTGCAGTAGATCGGAATTGTTTGCATAGATTACCGTGTCATCTGCGTACATATGTACAGTTGAGGATTTGCAGACATTAGGCAGATTATTTATAAATAATGTGAATAGTAGGGGGCCGAGAATGGAACCTTGGGGAACACCACACGTGACTGGGAGAGGAAGGGAGTCACTTTCAGAAATGGAGACATATTGTGATCGATCCGATACATATGATCGAAACCAGGTTAACGGATGATCAGCAATACCAGAGTTTTTTAGTTTGAGCAGTAGTATGTCGTGGTCTACTGTGTCAAAGACCTTTGCAAAATCAAGGAAAATAGCTCCAGTTAGGTCTCCTTGTTCCATACCAGTTTGGATGTCGTTGCAAACTTTTAGGAGGGCAGTTGTAGTGGAGTGATTCGGGCGAAAACCTGATTGATCAGGGGTCAGATAGTTAGAATGTTGGTAATACTCGCATAATTGCGTATGGACGCATTTTTCTAAGATTTTTGACAATACTGGGAGCAATGATATAGGGTGATAGTTAGAAATGGTTTGCAATATTGTTTAAAGGGACACTGAACCCACATTTTTTCTTTCGTGATTCAGAAAGAGCATGCAATTTTAAGCAACTTTCTAATTTACTCCTATTATCAATTTTTCTTTGTTCTCTTTTTTTTATTCAGAACTCTGGACAGCACTTTTTTATTGGTGGATGAATTTATCCACTAATCAGCAAGGACAACCCAGGTTGTTCACCAAAAATGGGCCGGCATCTAAACTTACATTCTTGCATTTCAAATAAAGATACCAAGAGAATGAAGAACATTTGATAATAGGAGTAAATTAGAAAGTTGCTTAAAATTTCATCCTCTATCTGAATCCTGAAAGAAAAAATGTGGGTTCAGTGTCCCTTTAAGATGTGTGTACTGTTTGCTGTGTATTTTTAATTTATATTTATGGACAATAAAGTGTAGTTTTTATATGTACCATACCTTATTCAATTTTTTGCAAATTGACAATCTCATATATATATTAGGTAATTATAGGTAAAACGTATTTGAATATTTATGTTTTTTGAATAATATTAATATTATTTGTATGCCACAGGAATCCTATATTATAAAAGGCCAAGTGTTTGTCTGAAGCCTTCATGCGCAGTAGAGACAAACACTTGGCCTTAGAAAGCGCACAGCTGATCGCACGCGCACCTCAGTGAAAACAGCAGCGCGAGGACCGGGCAAGTGAAAGCGCACAGCTGATCGCACGCGCACCTCAGTGAAAACAGCAGCGCGAGGACCGGGCAAGTGAAAGCGCACAGCTGATCACATGCGCACCTCAGTGAACAAAGCAGCGCGAGGACCGGGCAAGTGAAAGCGCACAGCTGATCGCATGCGCACCTCAGTGAACACAGCAGCGCGAGGACCGGGCAAGTGAAAGCGCACAGCTGATCGCACGCGCACCTCAGTGAAAACAGCAGCGCGAGGACCGGGGAGGGAGAGAGAGAGAGAGAGAGAGAGAGAATAAGAGAGAGAGAGAGAATAAGAATGAAAGAATAACACAGCCCGTGTGAACGGGCTTTAGGACTAGTTGATAATACGTGAATAATTAGATTGAAATATCTAGTCTTAAGTACCTCTACATTAGGTATTAGCTATTTTATATAGACATTAACAGGATTCATATATAGGGCTAGATTACAAGTGGAGCACTAAATATTGATTGCATGCAATCGTTATTAGCACTCTACTTTGCAATACCAGAAAACGCTAATGTGTTCACATTGCTAGGAGGCATTGAGCTCAAGAGCACGTGCTTTCATAGGCTCCAATGGGAGCCTCATTCTGATGTCAGAGAAGTCATCAGAACCTAAGTGCAGCGAAGGCGGTAAGTAGCATATACATAGTGCTGCGGAATCTGTTGGTGCTCTACAAATACGTGATAATAATAATCAGCTATATTACGAGTTTGGCGTTATGAGTGAAAAAGCAGCGTTATGCTTCATAACGATGCTTTTTCCCTACTGCTGCTATTACAAGTCTTGTCAGAATAGGTGTACAGCACACTTTTTAGCCGTCATGCAACGTCAGTACCACACTTTTAAAAAATCCTTTTTCAATGGGACTACCATAGCGCCGGTATTACGAGTTTTGTTGTGATGCCAAAAAGTGAGCGGTACACCCTATACCGACAAGATTCATACCGCCATCTAAAGTCAGTAGTTATGAGTTTTACGCTACAAAGCTGTAGCATAAAACTCATAATTAAACTGTCACAAATTACACTAACACCTATAAACTACCTATTAACCCCTAAACAGAGGCCCTCCCGCATCGCAAATAATAAAATAATTAACCCCTAATCTGCCGCTCCGGACATCACCGCCACTTAAAAAATGTATTAACCCCTATTCTGCCGCTCCCCGACATCGTCGCCACTATAATAAAATTATTAACCCTAAACCGCTGCCCTCCCACATCAAAAACACTATTTAAATATAATTAACCCCTAATCGGCGTCCGCCCACTCCGCTGCTATAATAAACCTTTTAACCCCTAAACCTAATCCTAACGTAACCCTAACCCTAACACCCCCTAACTTAAATATAATTAAAATAAATCTAAATAAAACCTACTATCAATAACTAACTAATTCCTATTTAAAACTAAATACTTACCTGTAAAATAAAACCTAAGCTAGCTATAATATAACTAATATTGTAGCTATCTTAGGTTTTATTTTATTTCACAGCTGTTTGTATTTATTTTAACAAGGTAGACTAGTTAGTAAATAGTTATTAACTATTTACTAGCTACCTAGTTAAAATAAAACCTATCCTGGGTTACACTAACACCTAACATTACAATAAAATTAAATAAATTAAATTAACAAAATACATTTATCTAAATTACAAAAAAAATAAACACTAAATTACACAAAATAAAAAAAGAAATTATCAAAAATAAAAACGAATTACTCCTAATCTAATAGCCCTATCAAAATATAAAAGCCCCCCCAAAATAAAAAAAACCCTAGCCTACACTAAACTGCCAATGGCCCTATAAAAGGGCCTTTTGCGGGGCATTGCCCCAAAGAAATCAGCTCTTTTACCTGTAAAAAAATACAAACAACCCCCCAACAGTAAAACCCACCACCCACACAACCAAACCCCCCAAATAAAATCCTATCTAGATAAACCTAAGCTAACCATTGCCCTGAAAAGGGCATTTGGTTGGGCATTGCCCTTAAAAGGGCATTTAGATCTTTTACATTGCCCAAAACCCTAAGCTAAAAAAAAACCCCACCCAATAAACCCTTACAAAAACCTAACACTAACCCCCAATGATCCACTTACAGTTTTTGAAGACCGGACATCCATCCTCATCCAGGCGGCAGAAGTCTTCATCCAAGCGGGCAGAAGTGCTCATTGAAGCTGGCAGAAGTCTTCATCCAGACGGCATCTTCTATCTTCATCCATCCGGCACGGAGCGGGTCCATCTTCAAGACATCCGACGCGGAGCATTCTCTTCTGCCGATGGCTGTTGAAGAATAAAGATTCCCTTTAAATTACGTCATCCAAGATGGCGTCCCTTACATTCCGATTGGCTGATAGAATTCTATCAGCCAATAGGAATTAAGGGGGAAAAATCCTATTGGCTGTTGCAATCAGCCAATAGGATTGAGCTTTCATCCTATTGGCTGATCCAATCAGCCAATAGGATTGAGCTTGCATTCTATTGGCTATTCCAATCAGCTATTGGCTCTTGTTCAGTATCGAATATTATATCCCTTTGAAGCTCAATTGAGTAAACATTTATAAATTAAAATACATTCTTCATGCATTACTAGGTTATTCAAATGTTCATGTTAATTCACATTTTCTGTAGATTCCAAAAGCTGTACAATGTTTTTCTTTAAGAATATTATAATTATTATTATTGTGTCTGCAGTACGGAAGACAAAAGACGTAGAGCTTCATGCATGGCAAATGTGCCACTCTGCTGGGCAAGCGCATGATTAATATAGAGCATGTCATTTTAAGACACTTTTAAATTCACATCTATTATTATATTTTGTATTGGTATCCTTTGTTGAAAACAAAGCATACTTTGGTAGGCTCAGCAGCAGAAATGAACTACAGTACTTGAGCTATCTGGTGATTGGTGGCTACACACATTTGTATCTAGTCATTTGCTCACCATACGTGTTCAGCTAGCTCCCAGTAGTGCATTACTGCTCTGGAGATTACTTAAACTATGTTTTTATTTCCTTTGCAGTGGTTAAAAACACAAAGACCTTAAATCCAATCTTTCTGAAATTCTTGTTCAATGTGGAAAAAAGTGGGATTGGTCAGTATTTTATATAGCAAACCAACCACAATCTGACAAAATCAAACAGCTAAGCTTGCTTGATAAGTCCCTCAATATTCGATCTCCATTTCCCCACTACAGTACTGTTAAAGACCAATAATAGCTTTTGATCATTAAAAACGGAATCCTCTCCGGACAGTCTCCTCTCTCTTTGCTTTTCCTCTCCTCCTTACAATTAATATGGCCTTTTTTTTAAATACATAAAATACACTAATGTTATCATTTGCATTGTGATCATTCCAATGTTGAAAAAGACTTATTAGGAGCCTAAAAACAGACTAAAAATATTATTAATTTGGTTGGAATCGACCCTATAGTTATATGTGAGCAATACTGCAATAATAAAATACCCTAACATAGAAACATTGAAACATAGATTTTGACGGCAGATAAGAGCCATAGGCCTAGCAATTCGGCCCAATATTTCCTAAAAGTATAAACGTATCTAGTTTGTAGGATAGCCTTATGCTTGTCCCAGGAATTATTGAAGTCCCCCAGTGTTTGTCATTACTACCTCTTGTAGAAGTTTATTTCATGAATCAATCACCCTTTCTGTAAAGATTAGAGAATTTTCTTCTATTTTCCCTTTTAAACATTTTAACAAATACATAAATCACAATACCACATTTAGGGTAGCTACTTTTGTGCCAGACATAGGTAAAATGGCAAAACACATTTAGCAATAGTTGTTTCAAGGATAATAGAAAATTACATCAAGGAGTGCATTTTGCATTAAAAGTATTAATGACAGTATGTAATTAAAGGGACATAATACCCTCACGCTTAATCATTTGAAAGAGCTGAGCATCTCTATGTAAAAAATATTTTACATCAACTTCTGCTTACAATAGTAAGTGCTCTTTGAACAGTTATCCTTCAGCTACTATCAGCTGCATGTTGAAAAAAAAAAACAGGCAATCAGCTTCATCGTTGCTGATGTCTCACTTTGGTTTACTGTGATCTCATGCGATTTCACTGAAATTTCAAGAGATTTCATAGTCATTTTTCTTAATGGGACATGAAAAGCAATTTTTTTCTTTCATGATTCAGGTAGAGAAAACTATTTTAAATAGCTTTCCAGTTTACATCTTTTGTCAAATTTGTTTCAAAGTGTCCTTTGTTGAAGAAGCTGCAGTGCCCTACTGGGAGCTAGCTGAGCAATCAGGTGAGCCAATGGCAAGAGGCATTTATATTTAGCCACCAATCAGCAGCTCCTCAGCCTACCTAGGTATTCTTTTAAACAAAGGATATCAAAAGAAGAAAACAATTTAGTTCATAGTAAATTGGAAAGTTGTTTAAAATCATATGCTCTATCTAAAATCATGAAAGGAAAAAATGGATTTCATGTCCCTTTAAACTGTTCAGGTGCGCCTGCACATGCCAGATACACGCTCCTTAGCAAGTCCAAATTGCTATGGGATGTAGCTACTGAGGAAATTTTGAGGAAAAATATGTTCAAGTAAAATTTTGTAGTCAGCTTTTTACTGCTATGTTCTTTTATGTTCCTCATATTCATTTAAAGTCATTTCAGGTTATTAGTAGTAATCTGTCATTTGTTTACTTTCTTTAGTATAATTTACAAAACCATCATGAAAACAACAAAGTGCATCAGTCTTTAAATAACGTACTATGAAAAATGGGATTATTATAAATAATATTTATTTGCAGGTACTTAGTTAAGGTCAATGTTCTAACATTTCAAAGTCAGATTTTCTGATAAGGCATGGCACATTGATGCACCCTCCTCTATAACGATAAGCTTATATAAATTAAGATTTAGATCCAAACAGCACAGGATGTAAAGTGATTTGTTATTACAACACAATGTTTAAATGTCACTCTTACAATTTTGTTCAGAAACTACAATGTTCAGTCTATTTCGAATATTTGTCTGAGCATTCATTTTTATGGGAACCACTATTTTACTTATTCGTTGAAAATTTATGGATGAGCAAAATATTGCTGAAGGGCCATTAAACACATCGGCCTAGATTACAAGTGTAGCGCTATTAATAGCGCAGTGTGCTTTAGCTGGTATATATATGTTCCTATAGATATATAGGTATAGATATGTGCAACTGATAACTGAGAGTATAGAAACTTGAGCGACTGGGTCTGAAATAGGAACCAAAGGGAAGCTGTGTCGGCGCCTCTCCCGACACAAACCTGAGTCTGCAGACCGGGCTTCTAGCCACTCAGGTATATATAACAACAAGGAGGATTTCCCTAATACACAATTCCCAGACCGATAAAAATGTCCATTGAACCTGGCACTACACAAGCACTTCACTCAGGATTAAATGTAACAAATCATACCTTTATTGTTGGTGTTACAAAAAAACACTCGGCAAACATATACGTAGTGACTACCAGGAGACACAGGTATTAGTGCAGTGTGACGTCATCTGACGTGTTTCAGAAGGGCGTGATCAGCCAATAGAATGCAAGCTCAATCTAATTGGCTGATTGGATCAGCCAATCAGATTGAACTTGAATCTGATTGGCTGATTCAATCAGCCAATCAGATTTTTCCTACCTTAATTCCGATTGGCTGATAGAATCCTATCAGCCAATCGGAATTCGAGGGACGCCATCTTGGACGACGTCATTTAAAGGAACCTTCATTCGGCGAGTAGGCGTCGGTTGAAGAGGATGGATCCGCGTCGGCTGGGAAGAAGATGGCTCCGCTCCGGATGGATGAAGATAGAAGATGCCGCTTGGATGAAGATGTCTGCCGGTCCGGATGTCCTCTTCTGCCCGGATAGGATGAAGACTTCTGCTGGTCTGGATGACCTCTTCTGCCCCATCGGATGAAGACTTTGGCCCGGCAGGGTGAAGACGACTCAAGGTAGGGAGATCTTCAGGGGGGTAGTGTTAGGTTTATTTAAGGGGGGTTTGGGTGGGTTAGAGTAGGGGTATGTGGGTGGTGGGTTTTAATGTTGGGGGGGTTGTATTATTTTTTACATGCAAAAGAGCTGATTACTTTGGGGCATGCCACGCAAAAAGCCCTTTTAAGGGCTGGTAAAAGAGCTGATTACTTTTTAATTTAGAATAGGGTAGGGACCTTTATTATTTTGGGGGCTTTTTTATTTTATTAGGGGGCTTAGAGTAGGTGTAATTAGCCTAATATTCTTGTAATCTTTTTTTATTTTTTGTAATTTAGTGTTTGTTTTTTTTGTAATTTAGTTTAGTTTAATTGTATGTAATTGTAAGTAATTTATTTAATTACTTTAATGATAGTGTAGTGTTAGGTTTAATTGTAACTTAGGTTAGGATTTATTTTACAGGTAATATTGTAATTATATTAACTAGGTAGCTATTAAAAAGTAAATAAATATTTCATAGTGTTACGGTTACTCTTAGTCTCGCTGAGAGATGGACCGCTTAGTAGCCTGGATTTCTATTGCTGAAGAGGGGAGAAGCTGCTTCCCCTAGTATTCTATATGAGTCTCGCAAATGTAGAATAATCCCCCTTAGCTATAGTACAGCTAGGATACCCTTCTGCCCACAAAACGAGTCAACGCTGCGATTGAGGGTCAACCAAGAACTGAGGACTGGGATGCCCAGCCTGCTTTTTATTGAGGTTACATGCACACAGGGCACTCCCAGGGGGGGGAAGCATAAAATCCCCCATCACACAGTTAGATAGAGAGACAACGCCCTTTGACAGGCCACAATAGGATTACAGTACTTCAGCAGATAACAAGTTACACACAAGAAAACCATGCAGTCCATCTTATCAATTAGCAGTCTGACTCCAGAGGTGATTAGACAATGGGAATGTTTATCACTAAACTTAATTAGAGCTGATGCCAGCAAACTTGTATTTAGAAAATAGCTTCTAAAAGCTGAACAAAGTTAACTCTTTATGAAATGATACTTGTTACGGTTTTTCTTGGAGCCCTTCTTAGGCGCTGGCTTGGCTGGTTCAGGCATTGCTGCTGGGAAATAAGCTCTTCACAACAAAATAACTAATGCTTCTGTAACAGTGCTCCCTTTCTGTGGAACACTCTGGCAGACACCGTCTGACCCCTTTTCGGGGCAGACTAAGGCTGTCCAGACTGCTGGTTATGCAGGGCTGAGGTCGGTATGTCTGGACAACCCGTCGGCGTTGCCATTCTGTTTCCCAGGTCTGTAAGTAATGGTGAAATTGAAGGGTTGCAACGATAAACTCCAACGTAATAGCCTGCTGTTATCTCCAGAGACCCGGTTCAGCCACACCAACGGGCTATGGTCGGTGACCAGAGTGAACTCCTGCCCATATAAATAGGGAGTCAATTTCTTTAAGCCCACACCAAAGCCAAACACTCCTTTTCGACCGCTTCATAGCTGACTTCGCGGGGCAGGAGCTTCCGGCTGATGTAGGCAAGGACCTGAGTCTTAGTAATGGGGGTGGGCCAATTGGCAACAGCTTCTATCTTGGCCGGCTCTGGTCGCTGCTTTCCACACCCCACCCGGTGACCCAGGTACTGTACCTCGGCCATCCCAAAGTGGCATTTTTCTGGCTTCAGAGTCAGGCCAGCAGCCCGGATCTGATCCAGAACCATTCCCACGTGAGCTAAGTGGTCCTCCCAGGACTCACTGTGGATCGCTATGTCGTCCAGGTAGGCGCAAGCAAAACTCTGGAAGCCATCCAGGAGCCTATCCACCAAGCGCTGGAATGTAGCTGGGGCATTCTTCATCCCAAACAGCATTACCCTAAACTGATATAAGCCGAATGGGGTGACGAATGCCAACTTGGGGATAGCCTCCGGGGCCAGGGGAATCTGCCAGTAACCTTTGCAGAGGTCAATAGTGGTCAGGTAATTTCCCCTGGCTATACGATCGAGTAGCTTGTCTACCCTGGGCATAGGGTAAGCGTCCGTCACGGTCTTTTCATTGAGCCTCCGATAGTCTACGCAGAACCGGGTGGTCCCATCTTTCTTGGGCACCAAGACAACTGGAGAGGCCCAGGGACTATCGGAGGGCTCAATTACCCTGAGTTGGAGCATCTCATCGATCTCCTTCTTCATTCCTGTCCTAACTGCTTCGGGGAGCTTGTCCCGGAGTATCTACCTGGTGGGTGGTTAAAGTAGTGTACCCTGGCTTCGGGGAGAAGGTGAGGTGTTTGGACTGTAGGAGTTGGTTGAGCTGCTCCCTTTCAGTGGGGCTAAGTCGATCTCCTATCTGAACCTGAGCCACTATACCTGTGGGGAGACTCTTTTCTAATAGGTCTGGAATGGGTAGACTGTCGGGGTCTTCCTGAGGGGAACAACATACGGCCGTCATGTTCTCTGGTCACTCAAAATATTCCTTGAGCATGTTTACATGGATTGTTGTCATGGCAGCTAGCTATCACATAAGTGGTGTCTCCCCTTTTCTCTACGATCTGGTAAGGGCCCTGCCAGGACGCCTGCAATTTGTCTGTCTTCACCGGCTTAAGTACTAACACCTTTTGTCCTATGGTGAAGATTCTCTTTTGGGCCCCCCGATCGTACCATACTTTCTGTCTTCTCTGGGCCGACTGGAGATTAGCCCGCACGGATTTGGCTAATTGCTCCATTCGGTCCCTGAGTTCCAGCACGTATGGCACAATGGGGACACCGTCAGTCTCCATCTCTCTCTCCCAGTGCTCCCGGATCAGGTTTAGGGGTCCCCGTACCTTTCTTCCATAGAGCAACTCGAAGGGAGAGAACCCTGTCATTTCCTGGGGCACCTCCCAATAAGCAAATAGGAGGTGCGGCAGGAAGCGCTCCCAGTCTCGGTATTCCTGAGTGAACGTCTTGAGCATTTTCTTGAGGGTCCCATTGAACCTCTCACACAGCCCGTTCGTCTGGGGGTGGTATGGGAAGCTCAGGAGGGACTTAATTTTGCAAACCTGCCAGAGTTGTTGGGTCAATTCAGCCGTAAATTGGGTGCCTCGGTCGGATAGGATTTCTTTTGGAAATCCTACCCGGGAGAACACCTGTACTAGTGCATTCGCTACCGTATCCGCTTGTATGTTGGATAGGGCGACAGCCTCTGGGTACCTGGTAGCGTAGTCCACTACGGTAAGAATGTAGTGCTTACCGAAGGGACTAGGGGTAGCCAGTGGTCCCACTAGTTCAATAGCAACCCGGCTGAAGGGTTCCTCTACAATGGGCATATTTACTAAATGGGCTTTAGGGTGATCACCTCGCCTTCCTACTCGTTGACACACATCGCAAGTGTTACAGTAAGTTCTAACGTCAGCGTGTACCCCTGGCCAAAAGAACGTGTGAGTAATGCGGTGTAGGGTACGGGTTACGGCTAGGTGGCCTGCTAAGGGGATGTTGTGGCCTATCTTGAGGATTTCTTGATGGTATTTGGGGGGCACTACCAGCTGTCGCCTACGCTGTCCCCTTTTCTCTGTCCAGCGGTATAGTTTCCCTTTTTCCCATAAGAATGTTTCGTTATCTGCCCCGCCCCCTCCGGTCTCTGCTCGTTCCCGGTACTTTTGTAAGGTCGGGTCAGTCTTAGACTCTGTCTCAAAAGCATCTGGGGTGTCCCAGGGTATGGGGCCTAACATGTCAGGCAAGGTCGGGGTAGGTCTTACCTGTGTCTCCCGCATTGGTGAGAGTTCTCGCTCCGTCCGGGCTTGGGCCTGTGTAGTCACTGGGTCCGCCTCGTTGTTGCATACTGGAGCATAGGCAGAAGTCATGGGGCCCAAATCGTTGCCCAGTAGTACTTCGGCAGGTAAATTATCCATTATGCCCACGTTCACAGCCCCCTTTCCCGCTCCCCAATCAAGATGCACTTTAGCTGTTGGAATTTTTTTTTTTTTTTTTAAATCAAAGTTTTTTATTGAGGCAATATCAAAGATACAAAACATCAGACAGTTTACAATCAGCAGCTTGCTATAAGACATAACATATGTTATTTATAAGACATTGGCTGTAAATGCGAAGTACAACTTTTACATTCTGAGTTTACCTCTTTTCTATTTCGTTTCCTATGTCATAACATAAAGATAATAATGAAAGAATTTAAACAACCCTGGTAAATTATACTTCCTATAGGGTGATACGTTTATTATAATAGAGGTGTATTTGTTTTTGAAGGATTGACAAATTATAGGGAATCAAAACAAGTTGCTCCTATTAGATATACGTGAACAGGAGGCAGAAAGCCTCATCTTCATGGTAAACAAAAGACTAAGAGCAACTTATGACAAAATGATGCCTGTAGCGGGTTAATACCGCTTATTTATCCACCTAGTATAAGAGTGGATTATAGCTATGAGGGCGGCGGGGGACGAAGCTATAGTTTCTATTAGAGTTTACAGACTTTCCAGGCTGTCATCATTATAGCTGAACTTTATATATACGCTTACGTAGAGACCTGTTCAAGTATCCTGGGTTTTGTGTATAATACGGGTCAGATTACATTCTGGAACAATTATTCTCATAGCAGAGTATCAGGGTGTATGTAACATGAGATATAAGGTAGATAATATGAAACATAGTATAAAACGAGATATAAAGGGCTTCTAGAGGAGCTCCTCTCCTGGGGAGGTGCCATCTACCGGCGACAAGGGAAAATGGGGAAGGGGTATGACCCGCAGGCAACAAGTACCGACGGGAAAGGGAGGAGAGGAGTCTCTTCTGTATCATTTACGTATAATGCCAATTCCACTGGTCCGGCCGCAACCAGCAGAACAAGCCTAGATAGGTATACCGAACCCTTCTAAGTAAACATACATTATCCATGTACACTGTAACATCCTGACTCACAATTAGGGTGTCTAAAGCAAACTTACCAACCTAGAATGATTAGAAAGTATAACCTTGACAAATGTCAATGATATACTAAGAAAAGGTTACCTACCTGGAGCAAGCTTATGTTATGGAATAGTAGCCCTATTGAAGTGCATTTAAATGTAATCTTTAAATTGGGCTTATTGGGCATATTATGCTAACTCCCTGCGTAGGTTCTACATGACTTTAGTAAGCTGCAACTCTGCTAGTTAAAGTATGCAAGGTGTGCATCAGAGTCTAGTACATAATCCTTATTCCACTGTTAGAAGAGAGACTCATATAGTGGTGAAGTAAGAGTGTAAAGCAATTGTTTAACATATGGATTTGTGCGTATATACAGAGCATCTATTCTACCATTAAGATAAACATGTGGGACACATATAACATGCATATGACTCAAATGTATGAAAGCTGCACCTATCTTTCAACTCTGACTATATAATGCAGATAAATTTACCTCAGCTTATCTATGTGCTAATGTAATATTTGTAAACGTTAAACCTGATCTATAAGGGATAGACACTCCTGATATTACAATAATAAAATAAATGTATCTCAACCTTAGTTCATGAGGCTGAAACATATCAAAAGAACATACTATTCTCAATAAATCTTTAAATTGGGCTTATTAGGCATACTATGCTGACTCCCTGCGTAGGTTCTACATGACTTTAGTAAGCTGCAACTCTGCTAGTTAAAGTATGCAAGGTGTGCATCAGAGTCTAGTACATAACCCTTAATCCACTGTTAGAAGAGAGACTCATATAGGGGTGAAGTAAGAGTGTGTAGCAATTGTTTAACATATGGATTTGTGCATATATACAGAGCATCTAGTCTGCCATTGAGAAAAACATGTGGGACACATATAACATGCATAGGACTTGGCTAAGGATATATAGTGATGTTACTCAAGCAAAAATACACTGAAATTGTGACTTAAAAGTGTAGTGTAGAGAGGTAAAAGGGTTGTCGAACTCAGTCTTCAATACCCCTGCACAAGTATTTATACATAGACATGAAACATAGGTCTAAACAACATATCTGAGTTATCAGGTATGATGATCTCTAAACATATTATAGCGCTATCTTGGACTATTACAGCACCTCTGACAAACTAAACTAAAGAGGTGGGAAATAGGAATGACATTACCATGAATCGGACCAGTCATGTTGATATCCATCTATAAAGAAATTCCCTCCATAGTGTTTATATGTGAGCATTAGAGCACTCTTACTTAAGACATAGATCTGTAAACCCACCTCTAGTATGCTATAGACCTGTGGAAAAGTGTTATGCATCCGTATCAGTGTGAATGAGCACATATCTATATATCTTACATATGAGCAATAATAAAAACTGGATTTATACAACAGAACATTTAGGACCAACACTATGCTAGGCAAGTAATACAGACATTAATAAACTATACCTAACACACCTAAATAACTTGTGATCAGTCCTGTAACATGTTGGAAGCTATTAGATTATAAACTGTGTGCAATTAGCAAAAACATAGTAAAATATGACTTTACGCCTATAACAAAATTTGAACGTTCCGGACTTGCAATCAGTGTCACACAGCTTAACTCTTCAGACATGACCTGTAGCATCTTATTGACAAGGGAGATCGTTAAATCTATGTTATTGTCTGTAAAGGAGGCAGAGTTCGTATGCCCTGCTGAGAAGCTACATATCTCCAGATAGAGAGCAGTGCCAACAGTTAGATACCTATAGGAAAGCTTGCTAAATGGGCTAGATACCCATCAACCTGGGAACCAAACACTTCAGCAAATGGCCACCATAAACATTGCACAGAGTTAAGTAAAACAACATGACACGGATATACTCATAGTCCAAGAATGCGGGTAGATAATGACAAATGAAAGGTTTGAATAAATCACACAAGAAACCACACTACAGTTGTAAGTTCTGTCGCTCAGAAGCAAGAGTAGGGCTCTGGGAATATCAAGGCTGCCAGTATAGAGTTACCCCACTCCAGATCTGAGTCCTCTCAGCACATGAATCGATATATGTCGTACTGCCCATAGTCTCTTAATTATCTCGGCATCGCCGACTAGCACGTCAATCATACTGCCTCTGGCTTTGAGTGGATAGGATACTGCAAGCGGGCTCCCACTTTGCACTCCAAAGTAACGATCATCCGGCGTAACAGGCCTCCGGAGCTGCCACGCATCTGTAGTATGGTGCGGCACCGCTGCTACTACATCAGCCCATGTTGAGTGATCTTGCGGTTGCTCTTCAAATTGCAGTGTGCCTTTCGTTTCAGAGACAGTGGGCCGCTGATAGTAATCCGTTCTGATCACTATATCAGGCTCAGCACTCCGCACATCCACATAACTCCCTTCCTTCAGAACTTGAGATTCCTCTCCTCCATGGTAAGGGATATCTACGGTGTCTGGTCTGGTAGTTTCCTCTGTCCCCCATGGAACCGATGTGTTTCTTTTTAGGATCAAAGCTGCCCTCAGTTCCCCAGTGAGTTCTTGGTAGTGGGTTTCGGTGGAGAGTAGTAATTTGCGTAACGCCAGTATAATTTGCTTCTCCATCGGTTGTGTGAGATCTGGGTTAGAGTGTGAAGAAATAAAGGCAGCTCCGCCGATATCTAAGATGCGTACATGTTTCATATAATGGCGGCTTACTCCAAGTATTTATCTCAGCAGGCCAGAATGATCTCCATGCTGTTACATCGCCAAATACTCTGACAGGGAAGTCTATGTCAACTGCTGCAAGTTCTAGAACTTAAGTATTGCCTAAGTAACAGTTTAGGATTCCATTTTTTGTTGTAAATACTCCTTTTTTTAAAAAATTTACTGCAGGAGCCCTGGTAAAAGACGTCTTGTTGTTTCAGCTGCTGGCTCCGCCCCCAGCTGTTGGAATTTTGTACACATTCCCCCCCGCCACTCTAACGGCCACAGTCTGTCCGGATCGCTTGTGCTCCGGCACCAAATGACTCTGTACCAGCGTGATAGTAGCCCCTGTGTCTCTCAATCCCTTGGTAGATCGCCCCTCGAGCCATACCTTCTGCCGATGGTGCTGGCAGTTATCTGAGGCAGCATATACAGGGTCCGCCTCGTGAAGCGGCCCCAAATATTCCTCCATAGGGGCCTCTTGGTTAACACCCGGGCCGGACGATATGACCCAGAGGGGTAATTGTAATTCCTGGGTGTCTGGTGCGTATTAAGGGGGCAGCAAGCCATGAAATGCCCTGGTTGCTTGCATCGGTGGCCAGTCGGTCTGGGGCGCTCAGAGCTGTTATTGGGTGGTCCTGAGTGTCGGGCGGGCCCTGCGGGCACTGGGGCTCAGAATTCAGCATGAGGGGGTGCACGGTAAACCTCTCTGGGTTCGACCCGTGCTGGAGCTCGGTAGTTCGTGGGTTCGTGAAGACAGGAGTCATAATGTTCATCGGCCAATTTGGCTGCTTCTTCTAAGGTAGAAGGTCGCCTGTCTCGCAGCCATTCCTTCCCTTGCTGTTCCATGCCATTATAAAAATGTTCTAAGAGAAACAATTGTAAAATTTCCTCACCAGTCACCACTTTACTTCCGCTCATCCAGTGATTTGCCGCTCTCCCCATTCGGTGCGCCCATTCCATATGGGTATCGTTAGGCTTCTTTTTCGTGCCCCGAAAGTGTCGGCGATACGTGTCCGGAGTTACCGCGTACCGTTGCAACAGTGTCTCCTTAACTAGCTCATACTGTGTCACTTCCTCAGCACCCAGAGTACGAAAGGCTTCCAGGGCTCGCCCGGATAGTTTCCCAGACAATATCGTGGGCCACTCTCTGTTGGGAATCTGGTGCAGGGCACATTGCCTTTCGAAGTCCGCCAAATATTCATCAATCCCTGTCTCCCTCTCTAGGAAGGGTCGAAATGCCGCATAGGGTATCTTGGGCCTCCCAGCATTTTCGACAGGGATGATTACCTGCGGGGCTTCAGCATTGCGGGGTGCGTTCGCAAGGTTGAGTTCGTGGGCTCGAGTCTTTCATATATCCTCGTCCGCTTCCGCCATCAACTGCTGTACAAATTCCATGGAGGGGTTCGGCCCGTACAGTGAGAGCCTCTCCCGAACAATCCTGGTTTTTTCGTCACTAATCGTGGTCGGTGTTTCCGCCATTGTGAAGCTCTGATCCAGTTCGGTCAATTCTGCGATCAGCTCTCTCCTCGGCCGGTTGCTGGCGTACCCCCCTCTGCTTTCAAGTAAATCCTTTAGGGTTGTACGCTTCAATTTTTCGTAAGCGCTCTCTATCCATTCTGTACCTCTCCTAGGAAATCCAGGAATATCCCACCGCTGCCGCCAAATGTTACGGTTACTCTTAGTCTCGCTGAGAGATGGACCGCTTAGTAGCCTGGATTCCTATTGCTGAAGAGGGGAGAAGCTGCTTTCCCTAGTATTCTATATGAGTCTCGCAAATGTAGAATAATCCCCCTTAGCTATAGTACAGCTAGGATACCCTTCTGCCCACAAAACGAGTCAACACTGCGATTGAGGGTCAACCAAGAACTGAGGACTGGGATGCCCAGCCTGCTTTTTATTGAGGTTACATGCACACAGGGCACTCCCAGGGGGGAAGCATAAAATCCCCCATCACACAATTAGATAGAGAGACAACGCCCTTTGACAGGCCACAATAGGATTACAGTACTTCAGCAGATAACAAGTTAAACACAAGAAAACAATGCAGTCCATCTTATCAATTAGCAGTCTGACTCCAGAGGTGATTAGACAATGGGAATGTTTATCACTAAACTTAATTAGAGCTGATGCCAGCAAACTTGTATTTAGAAAATAGCTTCTAAAAGCTGAACAAAGTTAACTCTTTATAAAATGATACTTGTTACGGTTTTTCTTGGAGCCCTTCTTAGGCTCTGGCTTGGCTGGTTCAGGCATTGCTGCTGGGAAATAAGCTCTTCACAACAAAATAACTAATGCTTCTGTAACACATAGCTATTGTACCTAGTTAAAATAAATACAAAGTTGCCTGTAAAATAAATATAAATCCTAAAATAGCTACAATATAATTATTAGTTATATTGTAGCTATATTAGGGTTTATTTTACAGGTAAGTATTTAGTTTAAAATAGGAATACTTTAGCTAATAAGATTTAATTTATTTTGTTAGATTAAAATTATATTTAATTTAGGGGGGTGTTAGGGTTAGGCTTAGCTTTAGGGGTTAATACATTTATTATAGTAGCGGCGAGGTTCGGTCGGCAGATTAGGGGTTAATAAGTGTAGGTAAGGTTGCGGTGACGTTGGGGGGGGCAGATTAGGGGTTAATAAATATTATGTAGGTGTCAGCGATGTTAGGGGCAGCAGATTAGGGGTTCATAGGGATAATGTAGGTGGTGGCGATGTGCGGTCGGCAGATTAGGGGCGGCGATATTAGGGAGGGCAGATTAGGGGTTAATACTATTTATTCTAGTGTTTGCGAGGCGGGAGTGTGGCGGTTTAGGGGTTAATACATTTATTATAGTGGCGGCGAGGTCCGGTCGGCAGATTAGGGGTTAATAAGTGTAGGTAAGGTTGCGGCGACGTTGGGGGGGGCAGATTAGGGGTTAATAAATATTATGTAGGTGTCAGCGATGTTAGGGGCAGCAGATTAGGGGTTCATAGGGATAATGTAGGTGGCGGCGATGTGCGGTCGGCAGATTAGGGGTTAAAAATATTTATTATAGTGGCGGCGATGTGGGGGGACCTCGGTTTAGGGGTACATAGGTAGTTTATGGGTGTTAGTGTACTTCAGAGCACTGTAGTTAAGAGCTTTATATACCGACGTTAGCCCATAAAGCTCTTAACTACAGCCTTTCCATGGGCGGTCTTGTCGGTAGAGGGTGTACCGCTCACTTCAGCCAAGACTCTAAATACCAGTGTTAGGAAGATCCCATTGAAAAGATAGAATACGCAATTGGCGTAAGGGGACCTGCGGTATGGAAAAGTCGCGGCTTGAAAGTGAGCGGTACACCTTTACCTGGCCGACTCTAAATACCAGCGGGCGGCCAAAAGCAGCGTTAGGACCCCTTAATGCTTCTTTTGACGACTAAAGCAGAACTCTAAATCTAGGCGTATATATTTTTAGAAACTACACCCCAGCTGCATTAAATGAGGTCTTATTTGTATTTGTATCATAAATTTAAAGTGTGCAACAAATAAGCAAATATTACACTTGTAAAAAGTAAAATTAAAAATTAAACAAAGCGACATGTTCTTTTATATCTTATGCACTCCAAATTTGTGCTAGCAATACACGCAGCCCCTCATTTGATGCGCCAAGGGGTGTAGTTACCAAAACTGTGTACCTTGTATACAGTATCTTGAATTCCCAGGTGGCTACAGCTGTCTAATTGTAGACATCACCCCTAAATGTCTAAAGACAAGTTTTAAATAAAAGTTTCAAGGTGCCATATCTGCAGTTAAACAGCTCTAGCCACCTGGGAAGTTAAATTAGGGTACATAAAGTACCCATTTGTAGAAAGTACACCCCCTGATGCATCAAATGAGGGGCTATATGTACTTCTAGCACAAAAGTAGAGTGCGCAAATATTCATGGAATATGGTGCTTTGCTTAGAAAATATGTTTTTCTAAGCAAATTGACATGTTCATTTATGTCATATGTACTCCAAATTTGTGCTAGCAATACATACAGCCCCTCATTTGATGCGTCGAGGGGTATACTTTCCAAAACTGTGTACTAGATATGTGCGATTCGTTTCGGATCGATTCGGAAATTCAGAAAATTCGGCAATTGGAATCGAACCGAATTTCCGAATTAAAATACTGCTGAATTACCGAATAAATCCGAATTACTTCGGATTTATTCGGTAAATTCGGATGGCCATGGATTACACTAGTATTGTACAGTATAAATCTAATCCCACCTAACACTTACCGAAATTCCGAATTTCTGAACCGAACCGAATCCAGCCAAATTTATTTGAATCAGAATGAATCCGAAACAAAACGAACCGAATTTATTCGAATCCGAAACAAATCCGAACCGAATTGATTAAAATTTTTCCGAATTCGAATCGCTCCGAACCGAAATTCAAAAAAATCTGAACCAAATTTTTTCGCCATGCACATGTCTACTGTGTACCTTGTATACTGTATCTTAAATTCCCAGGTTGCTACAGCTGTCTAATTGAAGACGTCACACCTAAATGTTTTAAACACGATTTTCAAGGTTGCTATATCTGCAGTTAAACAGCTCTAGACAGCTGGGAAGTTACATAAGGGTACATAAAAAAACAATTTGTAGAAAGTACACCATCTGATGCATCAAATGAGGTGCTATATGTACTTCTAGCACAAAAGTGGAGTGCACAGATATTAATGGAATAGTGTGCTTTATTTAGAAAATATTTTGTTTGTTAGCAAAGTGACATGTTCATTTATGATTTACTCACTCCAGATTTGTGCTAGCAATACATGCAGCCCCTCAATTGATGTGCCAAGGGGTGTACTTTCCAAAATTGTGTACCTTGTATACTGTATCCTAAATTCCCAGGTGGCTATAGCTGCTAAGTCCTTTCCCACCTGTGTGCTAAGCTGGTTTTGAGCTTTTTGTTGCAGTTCACATTCACACACTTTTAGAAGTTGATTTTGTTTGAATAACCAATACAACCTATATATTTTTTTTCAGCAGACTCTGCAGATTCAAAATATATAATTATTATATGGGTATTTGTTATCATGTTTGGAAAGTAAAGCAAAACATTAGAAAAAAAGTGTATATTTTTACTCCTGACTCAATAATTAACGGTATGCAATTTTATTTTTGTAAACTCTATCATCAAAGCTTGTGTGGATAAATATTTGTGGTAGATAACCTGTATAAAATAAATAAATATTGAGAAGATTTCACTGTGTTTTTCTACTGTTTTATTGCCGGGATGTAAATGTAGTATATAATCAAAAACAGCGTTTTTTTAGAAACTATACTCCTAGGTCTATCAGATGAGGGTTTATTTGTATTTATATCTCAAAACTGAAGTATGTAACAAATAAGCAAATATTGTACTTATTTAAAAAACAAAACATTTTCTGAGCAAAGTGTGCTGTTTAGTTATATATTGCACACTCCAATTTTGTGCTATATATACATGTAGCCCCTTATTTGATGCACCAAGGGGTGTACTTTCCAAAAATGTGCACTTTATTTACTGTATCTTAATTTCCCAGGTGGCTACAGCTGTCTAATTGCAGACATCACCCCTAAAAATTAAGACTATTATTTTAGCCTTTATTAGGCTGTCATGTCTGCAATAAAACAGCTCTAGCCACATGGGTAGTTAAAAATAGTACATAAAGTACACATTTGTATAAAGTACACCCTTTGGGCATCAAATTAGGGGCTAGATGTATATAAGTGGAGTGCGTAAAACTTAACGGAATATGGTGCTTTGGTTAGAAAATATTTAAGTAAAGGGACATGTTCAGCTATTTCTTACGCACTCAAATTTTGCGCTATATATACATGTAGCCCCTTATTTGATGAATTGCAGTACCCAAAAACTATTTGAGGTACATGCTAAACAGCTTACAGCACGTCTAAAAGCTAGGGGTTGTAAACCAAGTGTTTTGGACAACATAAGACAACATAAGAAGTGAGGTGGAATTGATTGATAGGCCGAGTCTGCTTACTAAATCAAAACTAAAGAAGTCGAAAGAAGAAAAGAACAGAAGTATGTTCTTCGTTACAGATTACAGTACACAATATCACAAGATCTGTAACATAATTCAGAAACATTTTAGACTACTTGCAGCAGATGATGCCCTGGCAGACACAATACAAAAGGGGTGTAAATGTGCTTTTAGGAGAGGAGTCTCTTTAGGCAACATTTTGGCTCCTACGCAACTCAAATCCCCACAGAGAGGAGTTTTGAGCTCTTGGCTCAGGTTCAAGGGCGTCTATAAATGTAGTAATCACACCTGCAAAGCATGTGACTATTTAATGGTGGGGGAAGGTTTCAGGAGTGAAATCACCCACAAGATATATAAACACAAGGAGTGTATGAATTGCAGAAGTACATACACAGTTTACCTGGCAGGATGCACCACTTGTCATCTTCAATATGTGGGCATGACATCCAGGGAGACATGCTCACGCATCAGAGAACACCTCTCAAATATTAGGGATGGTACCCTGACCACCCCCCTGGTCCAGCATGTCAATAGGGTCCATAATAAGGATGTTAATAGTTTTAAGTGGACCATAATAGAGACAGTTGATGCTAGGAAAAGAGGATGGGACAGGGACCAGACCTTGGCAAAAAGAGAGTTGTTCTGGATATTTCAGTTAAAAAACAGGTTTCCAACCGGTTTAAATTCTGCATATGATCTAATCAATTTTTGGAATTAGGGACACAGTGGCCCACTGTCTCTTGCAAGAGACTAAATTTAGGATATCTGTTTAGTTGTTATTATTTTTATTTATATTTTTATTTTTGTATAGCTAGAGACACAGATTATAATATGATTAGGGATAGAAATTACTATCTCTTTTGTATTTCATAGCCAAATAGGATGGGACACATTCAAGGGGACACATACTCTATATTCAGCAGTTGTCTACAGCTACATCACTTACTCAGTTAATAATTATTAAGACAGGTTTGTATATTAGCATGGGGCAGGATAGGTTAAATATTATTAATTGCAGTTTCTGCCCCTTTATCCTGTATATTCAATTAGCCATAGATACTTAGTAATCTTCGATAGGTATTTGTGAATGTATTGGTTATTTAGTTATATAATTGTAGCAAAATGTTTAACAGTGGAATGGACCAATGATGAAATGTTATGTATACTACACTGTAAGTGCGATAAGGTGCCCAATACAATGGACATAGTTGCCATTATTTGATTTTATTTTTAGGTGAATAATCATTATTCAAGATATACAAATTGCTTAAACACATGACAGTAATGTGTCTCTAAGAATGTACATCAATTAAGGTGTTAAACATTGTTAGCCCCTAGTCAATGAAATGTTTTTAACTCCTTTAAAAGTTCCATTAGCATTGAGGAGAGGAGAGAGCTAGGAGTACGGCACACCTGCTGAAATGCGCAAGCTGTGCTATAAGCTAAGGGGCATGCTTGTTTGTCATGTCTTGTTCACGGTTTTAAAGAGACAGTCAAGTCCAAAAAAAACTTTCATGACTCAAATAGGGCATGTCATTTTAAACAATTTTCCATTTTACTTTTATCACCAATTTTGTTTTGTTCTATTGGTATTCTTAGTTGAAAGCTAAACCTAGGAGGTTCTTATGCTAATTTCTTAGACCTTGAAGGCCGCCTCTAATCTAACTACATTTTGACAGTTTTTCACCACTAGATGGCATTAGTTCATGTGTTTCATATAGATAAAATTGAGCTCACGCACGAGGGGCCCGATCCGATATGCAGCGTCGCCCGCAAAAGCCGGTTTGGTATCACATATGCGGCGTAACATAGAAGTTATGCTCGTATATTTCTGCCTTCACCCGTAGTTTTTTGCCCCATAGACTGACATACACAACCCGTGCAGTTTGGTATCCAATATACAGCGTAAGGACTTACGTGGCGAAAATGGAGAAATCTTACTCCATTTTCACCTCGCCACAAAATGCAGGCGTAGCAAGCCTTACGCTGAGTATTGGAGCCCTGTAACTCCCTAAACAGCCTGCAAAATAAAACCTAACACCTAACGCATGCGCAATGTCTATCTACCTGTCAGCCGCAATCCCCCACCGCAATCCCTAATAAAGTGTTTAACCCCTAAACCACCGCTCCCAGACCCCGCCTCCACCTACATTATATGTATTACCCCCTAATATGAGCCCCCTACACCGCCGCCACCTATATTAAACATATTACCCCTAATCTGACCCCCTACACCGTCGCCAGCTACATTAAATATATTAACCCCGAATCTGATCCCCCTACACCGCCGCCAGCTACATTAAATATATTAAACCCTAATCTGATCCCCCTACACCGCCCCCAGCTACATTAAATATATTAACCCCTAATTTGATCCCCCTACACCGTCGCCAGCTACATTAAATATATTAACCCCTAATCTGACTCCCCTACACCGCCGCCACCTATATTAACTATATTAACCCCTAATCTGAGCCCCCTACACCGCCGCCACTTATATTATTAATATAATCCCCTAATCTGAGCCCCCTACACCGCCGCCACCTATATTAACTATATTACCCCCTAAACCTAAGTCTAATCCTAACACCCCCTAAATTAATTATTATTTAAATAAATCTAAATAATATTAATATTATTAACTACATTTTTCCTATTTAAAACTAAATACTTACCTATAAAATAAACCCTAAGATAGCTACAATATAATTAATAATTACATTGTAGCTATTTTAGGGTTTATATTTATTTTACGGGTAACTTTGTATTTATTTTAACTAGGTACAATAGCTATTAAATAGTTAATAACTATTTAATAGCTACCTTGTTAAAATAATTACAAAATTACCTGTAAAATAAATCCTAACCTAAATTACCATTACACCTAACACTACACTATCAATAAATTAATTAAATAAATTACAATTATCTAAACTAAAATACAATTAAATAAACTAAACTATATTACAAAAAACAAACAAACACTAAATTACAAAAAATAAAAAAAAAATATTACAAGAATTTTAAGCTAATTACACCTAATCTAAGCCCCCTAATAAAACAAAAAACCCACCCAAAATAATAAAATTTCCCTACCCTAAACTAAATTACAAAAGTAATCAGCTCTATTACCAGCCCTTAAAAGGGCCTTTTGCAGGGCATTGCCCCAAAGTAATCAGCTCTTTTACCTGTAAAAAAAGGAACAACCTCCCCCATTACAACCCACCACCCACACACCCCTACTCTAAAACCCACACGATCCCCCCTTAAAAAAACCTAAGTCTAACACCCAAGTGCTCCTTACCTGTCCTGAAAATCGGAGAAGGTCCCGTTCCAGGCGGTGAAGTCTTCTTCCAAGCGGCGACCTCTTCTTCTTCCAGGAACCACCCGGCGCGGAGCGGAGGAGTTGAAGAACGATTACCACGGAGCTGAAGACCGTCCACTCTGGAACTGAAGACCGGCGATGCTGGAACTGAAGATCGGCGACGCTGGAACTGAAGACTGCGGAGCCATGGAGCGTGGAGGATCCTCTTCATATGATCTCCACCGTACACTGAATAGGAATTCATGGTACGCGATTAAAAATGGTGTCCCTTGAATTCCTATTGACTGATTTGAGGATTCAAATTCAAATCAGCCAATCGGATGAGAGCTACTGTAATTCTATTGGCTGATTTCAATAGCCAATAGAATATCGGGTGATTTTAAAGTAGGGGTGTGTGGGTGGTGGGTTGTAATGGGGGGGGGGGTGTTCTTTTTTTTACAGGTAAAAGAGCTGATTACTTTGGGGCAATGTCCCGCAAAAGGCCCTTTTAAGGGCTGGTAATAGAGTTGATTACTTTTGTAATTTAGTTTAGGGTAGGGAAATTTTATTATTTTGGGGGGCTTTTTTATTTTATTAGGGGGCTTAGATTAGGTGTAATTAGCTTAAAATTCTTGTAATATTTTTTTATTTTTTGTAATTTAGTGTTTTTTTTTTTTTTGTAATATAGTTTAGTTTATTTAATTGTATTTTAGTTTAGATAATTGTAGTTTATTTAATTAATTTATTGATAGTGTAGTGTTAGGTGTAATGGTAACTTAGGTTAGGATTTATTTTACAGGTAATTTTGTAATTATTTTAACTAGGTAGCTATTAAATTGTACCTAGTTAAAATAAATACAAAGTTACCTGTAAAATAAATATAAACCCTAAAATAGCTACAATGTAATTATTAATTATATTGTAGCTATCTTAGGGTTTATTTTATAGGTAAGTATTTAGTTTTAAATAGGAATAATTTAGTTAATAATAGTAATATTATTTAGATTTATTTAAATAATAATTAAGTTAGGGGGTGTTAGGTTTAGACTTAGGTTTAGGGGGTAATATAGTTAATATAGGTGGCGGCGGTGTAGGGGGCTCAGATTAGGGGTTAATATAGTTAATATAGGTGGCGGCGGTGTAGGGGGCTCAGATTAAGGGTTAATATAGTTAATATAGGTGGCGGCATTGTAGGGGGCTCAGATTAGGGATTAATATAGTTAATATAGGTGGCGGAGGTGTAGGGGGCTCATATTAGGGGGTATTACATATAATATAGGTGGCGGCGGTGTAGGGGGCTCAGATTAGGTGGTAATACATATAATATAGGTGGCGGCGGTGTAGGGGGGTCAGATTAGGGGGTAATACATATAATATTGGTGGCGGCGGGGTCCGGGAGCGGTGGTTTAGGGGTTAATACATTTATTGTTAGGAGTGAGAGGGGGGATTGCGGATAGAGGGGTATACGTGTCGGGCTATTTTTGGGAGGCATGTTAGACAGTTACGGGAGATTTAAGACATTAGTTAGTTTTTTTAGGCGGCAGCAGTTTCGCCGTAAGTCACTGGTGACTCCAGAAATTTGTACTTACGCTTATTTCTGGACATCGCTAGTTTGTCCGACTTACGGCACTTTAGCAGCTGTCGGTGCCGTATATGTGATAGCTCGATGTGCGAGGTGAAACTACGGGTGGTGCAGGTTTCCACGCTTGCACCGAAACCTGTGCCGTATATTGGATCGCGCCCGAGAAGTTACTTTGGATTGAGCACTGATTGGCTAAATATAAGTCTCTCAAAAGAACTGAAATAAGGGTGCAGTTTGCAGAGGCTTAGATACAAGGTAATCAAAGAGGTAAAAAGTATATTAATATAACAGTGTTGTTATGCAAAACTGGGGAATGGGTAATAAAGGGATTATCTATCTTTTTAAACAACAACAATTCTGGTGTTGTCTGTCCCTTTAAGAAGAATTTCAATAAAAAGTTGTGCTTTTAGTTGCTGCTTCTCTGGACTTTTTGTTCTTCTACCCCTTATTTGATGCACCAAGAGGTGTACTTTACACAAATGTGCACCAGGGACAACGTTGCTGTCAGATCTAGCGTCATCTGAGATGGAAATAAAGTCGGAGTTCATAAGGAACTCAGCTGCTTCCTCACTCATCAGATACTTAGCCATAATTCTCTTTTTTCAAAGTGATTAGATATTTTGAAAGAAATTATGCTGCTAGAAAAGATATATTTTTTATTGCAAAAAAATAAGCTTCTTTGCAGTAAAAATACAGGGGTTTTAAAAGACGGTGAGAGCTATGCAAAGAGGGTGTTTTGAGCACCTTCCAAGGGCTCTAATAGACTGATTATAAAAATATATATATATATATTTTTAATAAAAGCATTTCTCTAACATTGATTAATTTGTTATCACATGATCCAGGTGTTCATCTGATTACAAATATTATATCGGTATCCGTATAGTAAGGGAATGTAATTTTTCTTAGCTAGGTGATCACTCTGGTAACGCTGGTTACCACGGTGATCATTTAACTAATATAGTTAAATTAATAAAAAAAAATAAAAACAGGGACTAATTTATTTTAGGGAAATCTATTTTTGGCGTCTCTAGGCAATTTTGATCTTTATTTATGTGCCTTTAGAGACCCCCTTATCATTTTTTAAATAATTTTTAAAAGTATTTATTTTTAACTTTTTTTTTATCACACAAGATTTACACCATTAAAAAGGTGTGATGATTACCTTTCCAATGGTGGGTCTTGGGGGTCTGTAGCTGCTTAGATACCCAAGATACGGGCATCTAAGCAGCATGCTCCCATATCTCCATAACTGCCAAATGACAGTTGTAAATAAAGTTGTGTGATGACTAGTGATGTCGCGAACCTAAAATTTTCGGTTCGCGAACGGCGGACTCGAACTTCCGGTATTGTTCGCGAACCCGCGGACCACGCGAACCGCCATTGAATTCAATAGGCAGGCGAACTTTAAAACCTACAAGGACTCTTTCTGGCCACAATAGTGATGGAAAAGTTGTTTCAAGGCTACTAACACCTGGACTGTCGCATGCTGGAGGGGGATCCCTGGCAAAACTCCCATGGAAAATTACATAGTTTATGCAGAGTCTGCTTTTAAGCCATAATGGACCTAAATCAACTAACATTCCCAAAGTGGCTGTCTCAAAACATCCCGGACAGAAGATAGATTGATAGATAGGATAGATAGATATACATAGATTGATAGTTAGATAGAATCGATAGAAGAGAAATAGATAGATTTGTTAGATATATAATTACACAGGCTTGGAAGGCAGTAGAAAAGTGCAATTCTAGGGCACGAGCAAACTGAGGATTAAGATCATCAACAATCAAGAATTTTTTAATTTTAATTAGTAACTATACTTTGACCAAAAATTATGATTGGTGTAAATAGTTGGCAAGACGGCCTGGCACAAAAGGCTGGCAGGCAGGAGGTAGATGCAATTCAAGGACACTAGGAGACTGATTACTGACAGTCAAAACAGTGATGATTGACAATTTTTGCAATACTGTTAAAAGAAATATGATTGCTGGCAACAATTGGCTAGGTGGGCCTGGCTCACAGCAGGCTGCAAGGCAGGAGGAAAGTGCTATTCAATGGCACCAGCAAACCGAGGATTCTCAACAACTATTACCAAAAATTTTAATTTTTAATTATTAAGAATACTGTCACAACAAATATGATTGGTGTAAATATTTTTCAAGTAGGCCTGGCACACAGGCTTGGAAGGCAGTAGAAAAGTGCAATTCTAGGGCACGAGCAAACTGAGGATTAAGATCAACAATCAATTTTTTTTAAATTTTAATTAGTAACTATACTGTCTGTGACAACAATTATGATTGGTGTAAATAGTTGGCTAGACGGCCTGGCACAAAAGGCTGGCAGTGGCAGGCAGGAGGTAAATGCAATTCAATGGCACTAGGAGACTGAATATTTGCAGTCCAAAAAATTATGATTTTTATTTTTTTATATACTGTTACAAGAATTGTGATTGGTGCCACTAATTGGCTAGTTGGGCCTGGCACACAGGCTGGCAGATATGAGTCGTGGATGGTAGGTAGGGCAGCAATTTAACACAGTATGCTGTGTATGTCAGCAAAACACACAGGCCGGATAGAAAATTATATTAGATTAAACTAGCAAACAAATTTAAACTTTTTTTTTTTATATTAAAATTAAGGTGAAGAAGAATAGATATGAGTGCTGGGTGGCTGCCTGGCACAGACCAATTAACCAAAAGACTGAAAAAAATGAGGTATATTAATGCTGAGTGAGCCTGACAGACACAGGCCTGATAGTTAATGTAATTAGATTACACTAGCAAAATATATATTTTTTTTTTTAAATTTAAAATAATGTTATAAACGGATATTAACACTGGTGGCTGCTGGCTGGCACAGAGCAATGAACCAGAGTATATGCTGTGTGACACTGGCCTGATAGAAAATGAAAAAAAATTACACTAGAAAAATAATTAAATTTTTTGGTTAGTTAAATTTAAACTAATGTTGTTAGGGAGATATCAGTGGTGGCAGTAATCACAGCAGCATATGCTGTGAGCCTTAAACACACAGCCTGAAAACCAGGCAAATGCTAATAAAAAAAAAAAGAAAAAAGAAAAAAAAAACGGCACGAAATATAACCCTAAAAAGGGCTTTTTGGGGTGCTGTGCTTGCAGCAGAGATGAGTGGAGTCCTTCTGGACTGTAAATACACTAGCCTAGCTATGTTTTTCCTATTAATGTCAGGAGCAAAAACACAACACGTCCTCTCATTAAGAAAGCAAGGTCGTTATGAGTCTAAAATGGCGGATTCCGAGTAGCTGGGAGGGTCTGTGAGGGAGTGTCTGATGTTGATTGGCTCTAATGTGTCAGGCGGCTGTGACATAAAGGGTCAAAGTTTCCACAATGATGACACATAGGGGCGGATCGAACATCGCCATGTGTTCGCCCACAAACGCGAACGCGAACAAGCTATGTTCGCAGGGAACCGTTCGCGGGCGAGCAGTTCGGGACATCACTAATGATGACGTCATCACATCAATGCGTGATGATGTCATCATGCTTCATATGAAGCCCCGAGCCTGCTCTTCAATATGAGGGCAAGATCGGACGGGTGGGGGTCCTCAGTTCCCCCTCAAGGTTAGTGAGTCCTACCGACGGTATGGAGCCGTCATTAGCACCTGAGGGTGAAACTTAGCGATGGCTCCATGCCGTCGTTAGCACTCAAAGGGTTCATTTTAAAATACCTTTTTTTTTACCGTTCCTGCTGCATGATATAGAAAGAGGTACCAGAGGCTATTTACAGCTTTATCTAAGGTAAGAATTTAAAGAGACAATCAAGTCAAAATATACTTTTAGGATTCAGATAGATCATGCAGTTTTAAGACACTTTCCAATTTACTTCTGTTTAACACATGATACAGGGGGACGGAAAATGGGAGAAAAATAAATTTGTCAGAAAAAAAATCTGCTGCTTATTTGAAATTCAGAGTAAGTGTTATTGCATTATAATGATAGTTATTTTATTTAGATTTATTTAAATTATATTTAAGTGAGGGGGGGAGTTAGGGTTAGGTTTAGACTTAGATTTAGGGGTTAATAACTTTAATATAGTGGCAGCGACGTTGGGGGCGGCAGATTAGGGGTTAATAAATGTAGGTAGGTGTCAGCGATGTTAGGGGCGGCAGATTAGGGGTTAATAAATATAATGTAGGTGTCGGCGATGTTAGGGGTAGCAGATTAAGGGTTCTTAAGTATAATTTAGGTGGAGGCGGTGTCCGGAGCGGCAGATTAGGGGTTAATCAACATAATGTAGGTGTTGGCGATGTCGGGGGCGGCAGATTAGGGGTTAATAAGTGTAAGATTAGGGGTGTTTAGACTTGGGTTCATGTTAGGGCCTTAGGTGTAGACATAAATGTATTTTCCCTATAGGAGTCAATGGGGCTGCATTAGGAGCTAAAGGCTACTTTTTTGGAGGTGTTAGGTTTTTTTTTTCAGCCGGCTCTCCCCCATTGATTCCTATGGGGAAATCGTGCACGAGTACGTTACACCAGCTCACCCCTGACTTAAGCAGCGCTGGTAATGGAGTGAGATGTGGAGCAAAATTTTGCTCTACGCTCACTTCTTGTCTTTTAACGCCGGGTTTGTAAAAACCTGTAATACCAATGTTGTCTGTAAGTGAGCGGTGAGAGAAAACTGCTCGTTAGCACTGCACCCCTGTTAACGCAAAACTCGTAATATCTACCCGATAGTGTTTATGAGCACACATAAGACAGTCAGCAGACTGATAAATAGAAAAAAATCTCAATTTTTCTTTCTTCTCTCTCTCTCACCCTCTCTACCAACTCCAATTCAACATTTCATTTATCCACAAGATAACTATTCTCCTGGGTTAACCCTTGCTGTCTCTGTATATTTTTTACTAGCTACACATTCAGGAGCAGCAGCATTTCGTATTGCTAAATCCTGCTGCTACCTGTGGAACTGCTAACAATAAACACCAATCAGGGAGCACACTGTACAAACTCCCTTACATTTATATTTCAGCTTGTGTGTTTCATTGTGTGTCGGTATGTGTATGTGCCAATATATCTTTGTGTCTGATTCTGAAGATGTCTGTGCCAATGTATCTAAGTACATACAAGAAGTGTATGAAAGTTTATTTATTTTTTATTTATAAAATATTTTACCAGGAAGGATATATTGAGATGTCTCTCGTTTTCAAGTATGTCCTGGATGAACAAAACATTCCATTGAATAAAATAGGGTACAATAAAATACAAAAACAATATTAATAAACAATATTACAAAATTTAACATAGAACAGGTAGGGAATATATAATCAACCATAACATATATATATATATAAAAATTGTCTCAGTATATTTCACAAAATGTATAGCGTACTAGTAAACTAGAACTAGTAGTATTTTGGACTAATTTTCAACCCCTGATTTATATAATTTATATATATATATATATATATATATATATATATATATATATATATATATATATATATATATATAAATATATATAGAATTGTCTCTGTACATTTCAGTTTTTTGCTCCCCTCCCTAGAAAAATACAGACGCCTATGCATTCAGACTGTTTGCCATAATTTATTTGCTAGTATTTTAAAATCTGCATTAATTATGAAGGTCTATAGGAAATTACATTATAAGAATCTTTTCCAGTTTTAATTTAAGGCAGATATTGCATCTGAGAATGTCACCAGGTTTCAATTAATTTAAAAGTTATTTATGAAACAAATGAACTAATAATTCAGTAACCTATATCCTCAATATCTTATACATATCTATGGGTAATTTATCCGGTCCAGCAGCTTTTCCACTAGGCACTTCTTTTATGATTCTATCCACTTCTTCCATATAGAATACTTTGTTAAGATTCTATAAGTCATTTGAAATTTTTGGCAATCAAATTTTTTTCCAAAATGTATCCTTAACTGTTTTATCAATTTGATCTTTTTATAAAACTCCACAAATACCTCCATTTTTTCCTCAGTTTTCCCCAATATCTTATCCTTATACTTTGTTAGTGCTAGATTACAAGTAGAGCGCTAATTAATCGTGCACCCGTAAACAGGCAAATTTGCCCATTTGCGGGCGCACGATAAATAATCAGCCATTAAAAAAGTTAGGGGATTTGAGGTGTTAGAAAACAAAAACATTTGCGTGCTCTGGTATTACGAGTGGAGTGCAAATATTTGTTCTCGCGAAAGAGCAATTTTGCGCTCCACTCGTAATCTAACCCCTAGTGTGTTATTATTTGATTTCCTTTGGGACATAACTCTATGTTCCATCATCTTGCCTTTCCATTCCTGAGAAATTCCCCTCTAAATTTTTGTTGCTCCCTAACTTCTATTAAGAGCAAAAAGTCATCTCTAGATTTCTTGGCTTCATAATATAGTTTACTATTATCTAATAAAGGAGTAGGCACATAATTATCATATGTTTCTTGAAGTCTACACAAAGTTACATTATTCTGTGCTTTCTGATTTTTTGTTTTCTTATAATAAAATCAAAATCTCCCCTCTGAGGACTACCTTTGCAGTTTCCCAGAATAGTTGTGGCTGAGATTTATGCAAATAATTATCATTTACAAAATTAACCCAATCTTCTTAAATAAAAAAAAATTAAACTCTGCATTATTACTTAGATAATCCAGTAAATTCAAATTTTTATGACGATCTATATTAGGTGTGGTTTTTTTTATTGTTTTTTTTTTATTATTTTTTATTGAGGTTTCTTTCAAGGCAAATAACCACATTACAAAATGCAAATAACTATACAGAATTTGTTCAACATTAAAGTAAAATACATTGTACATCAGCACGATTTAGGTATACATAAGTGGTAGATTTAGTGACTGATGTTAGAATAGGATGCCTTTCCGATTGTAGACCTTCTAAATGGGACATAGGAGGTCACACTTGGGTCTTAAAATAAAACATATGGAGCAATCATATGAATAGAAGGTAAATGAGTCTGAGGAGACCACTCTTGGATCTCACCTTGCTAACCTCATTTTTATAGTATTTAAGAAAACTCTAAATTCTAGTTTAAATAGAAATACGATAATTCTAAAGGAATAACAATAGTAGTCTATTAAATAACATCAAGATATTCTATTTAAAAAATAATATGTTATGGTAGCAAGCTACTAAAATGGGTGATAAATAAAATAAGATCTTGATAGAGCTGATAGATATAACCTGTGGGGAGCTTATAGTATGGGCAGAAGCCAATATAGAAACAAATAAAATAATATATGGGTGAGGCAAATACCTCAAAATGTGTAATTGTCGAATCTCAACTATGGGTAATAAATTTGTTAATAAATGTGCAGAAAGATGATGCAATGGGTGAGCTATAGGCCCAATTCATACACTCTCATTTTAGATAAGCTACCTATGCTGTCTCAGCCGCAGACACCACAGGAGGAGGTGGAGAAAGCGTTAAAGATTTTAGGGGAAGGTTTGCAAAAGTATTGTGAATATACAACATGTTCATTATACACAAATAAGCCATAAAGTATATATTAATCTAGAATTATAACTCCACATAGTATTAGACAAACTTGAACAATATCTTGTATGGGTTTTCACTTGTAACTGCAGCATATGTGGGAATTCAGCGATAGTCCACAAAGTCCCCTGTTTATGTATTGTTGCATCTTTCATGAGCAGATATAATCAGAGACCCTGTAGACTTTGGGAGAAGAGGATGTCATTTGCGGAGAATGCTCTAAGTGGATCATTGTACAGGCTCAAGCAGCTTCATTTATGTTGGGTGTTCTGGTATGCTTCTGAAAGGCATGGAGTAGTGTATACAAGAAAATTGTGAATATACAGCATGTTCTAGTTGTACAGATAATCTATCTATTTCTAACTTAGGGATATCACTCAATTTTATGCTAAACAAACTTCAATTAGCTAACTAACAGTGTCCCCCACTGATTTTCTTCAGCAGTTGTGATATACAAGAGATTCAACAATAGATCATAAAGTCCCCAGAATATAATTTGTCCTATTGTTCATAAGCAGATATGATCAGAGCCTCCGTAAGCTTAAAATTGAAGGAGTGGCATTTGGGGGGAACTCTCCATTTAGCACACTGCATAAACTTACCCAACTCCTATACTGCTGAATGGTTTTCTATGTTTTTGCAAGGCAAGGAAGCTGGGATGGATTTCTTTGTTAGGGTTCAGGTAATGTGAGGAGATGTTAGGCATACCTCAAAATTGATGGTGAGAGGTCTGCTTCCAATGGTCTCAAGGAATGTGGTATTTGTTTTCAAGCCATCTATGGCAGGGATAGGTATAATTTCACATGGCTGTATTGGCGAATGCAGAGGTTCTGTCTTGTCCCCTTTGCCATTAGCCGTCAGCTCTGTAGGCACATTTCCCTCTTTCAGGGCCTCACTGTCCGCTTCTAAACTTCCCTCCTCTTGCACAGCACAGGGTAGCAGTTGATGGAGTTCCACACCGGGGCTATATTGTGGTTCTGCATGTGTGAAGAATCAAATTCATCATATATTCTGGAGGGGTCGAAATCGGTCTGCAAGGTTTCCTCAAGTGCAGCATGATGATAGGTCAGCAGCTCTCGAATCTCCATTAAGATACGGTCTTCCATCCCCACAGGTTTTTGAAATATTTAGCAGTAGCTTGCGTTTTGCTATAGTTTAAAAGTTTTGCTATCTGTAGTGACTGATGAGAAAGCACCACCTTGTAACGACAGATGACGTCCACAGGGGGTTAATTGATAGTCCACAGTCTTGTATAGTTTCCAATAGATTGAAGCTGCAGCTAATTATGAAAATTATGACTTTAGTCGAAAGAGCATAATCTGTTACATGTCTTGAAGTGAAAAACAATAGCTGATGGGGCTGTTTAAAACAGATTTTGAGAAATCTGATGTGTCAGGGAGCTCAGTCAAAACATTATAAGCCTACCCACTAATCACACTCCTCACAAAGTGTGAAAGATAGCATAAATGGAAAATGGGGGGTGTGGGTGGCGCCACTTAAGGCTTACTGCATAAATACTAAAATATTTAGTAATAGATCAAATACCAATATATCAATAAATAATAATTCAATGCAGAGTAAAAATATTCCCTTGATAGAAAAATGTTTAAAAAAATCAATATATTAAAATAATCTCACAAAACCCTCTAAGCTAAGTTATTAATAAGTAACAGATTTATTCAGCTAATAAATATTACATAATCCTTTATACACAAAATTAATAAACACTCTAAAAGGTTAATCTATAATGGCACCAGTGCCTACAAACTCTAAAATACAAATATTCAATTAATAAAACCTTAACTCGAAATATTCAATTGATAAAACATTAAATAGTCAATTGATAAAATATTCAATAAACAATGTTAAATAAACAATCAAAGGTATTGAAGAATCAAAATAAGCAGCGTCTCAAGCTTATAAACAATATCCCTTTAAGTAACCTTGCAGCGTTGTTGCTTATAGTGTTATTGGTAAATCCTGCCCAGGACAAAAGCAATAATGTTGCAAAATAATGCAATAGTGTTCCAAGACGTTTGTATCAAACTGTTTCACATAAACCTATACAGTTTGTTCAGCCCGGACCTTGCCTTTTAAATATGTGATGTTTGTATCGTTATTGCAGGCTAGATTAAATCAAAACAGTACTAGTTCGCTTTAGATTTGCGGTTCTCACCTACTCACCAAGTAGTTCCCTCGGTATAACACAGTCCAGTTCTAGTATTAAATAACCACCGGGCTATATCCTTAATACTTAGACCTTACTTATCCATAGGTAATAGAAGGTGGTGAGCAACTCTTTCTTATTGTGGCTGTTGGGGAAATCCCATCCGCTTTGCAGCCGGTGTAGAGAAAGTTGGTGCGCGCACTTTTTTGAAATATACACTCCTACCGCTCAACCAATCAGCCTCACTTCTTGCTTGGTTTATTCAAGCTGTCGATCCTGGCTTGATGGTGCGGTTATGGGAGCACAAACACAGTTGCAGTTCATGCGAAGCTATCATTCAACCTCTCCTTACTTCGCAGATGTTACACAGGTGCTGGGAAATCAGTACATCAATGCATCGGCTCTCGTGGGGCCTTTGTCAAGATCTTCTGTTTTCCACTGTCATCACATATTTAAAAGGCAAGGTCCGGGCTGAACAAACTGTATAGGTTTATGTGAAACAGTTTGATACAAACGTCTTGGAACACTATTGCATTATTTTGCAACATTATTGCTTTTGTCCTGGGCAGGATTTACCAATAACACTATAAGCAACAATGCTGCAAGGTTACTTAAAGGGATATTGTTTATAAGCTTGAGACGCTGCTTATTTTGATTCTTCAATACCTTTGATTGTTTATTTAACATTGTTTAATGAATATTTTATCAATTGACTATTTAATGTTTTATCAATTGAATATTTCGAGTTAAGGTTTTATTAATTGAATATTTGTATTTTAGAGTTTGTAGGCACCGATGCCATTAAAGATTAACCTTTAAGAGTGTTTATTAATTTTGTGTATAAAGGATTATGTAATATTTATTAGCTGAATAAATCTGTTACTTATTAATAACTTAGCTTAGATGGTTTTGTGAGATTATTTTAATATATTGATTTTTTTAAACATTTTTCTATCAAGGGAATATTTTTACTCTGCATTGAATTATTATTTATAGATATATTGGTATTTGATCTATTACTATATATTTTAGTATTTATGCAGTAAGCCTTAAGTGGCGCCACCCACACCCCCCCATTTTCCATTTAAAACAGATTTTGAGCTGATCATTTCTTTAGACTGGTGCAGCAAACGATCTTGCAACCTATCATGGCCGCCGCCCGGAAGTTCCCTCTGATCTATAATAGTTTTAATACCAAGTGATTGTGGAGCATGGTGGAATATTACATCATTGATCTTCACTTTCTGAATCTGTGGAGACAAAGAGGGTAAGATAAAAAAAATATAGATTTTAGATAATGTATTAAAGGTTTTAAAACAATAAGTAAATTTTCCAGCATCTGGGTTTAATTTTCTCCATTTGTCAATTAACCCCAAATCTTTTTTACAGAAATCTAAACCTCTAATTTTCTACTCTATCTGTTTCATTTAAAGATTTTTTACCATTAGGGACTTCTCTTTGTCCATCCAACAACGTATCTGCAACCATATTAAAATCCCCTCCCGATATAATTGAAACATCTGAATTTTAAGTAATGATTTTTTGATTTTTTGCCAAATCTTATTTTCAAATGTATTGGGTTCACATATATTGCATTATAAACATATTTGCTCCCCAAGCTTAATCTTAATGAATACATATATTTCAAAGGGGTCTTTATTATCTCTAATACTTCATACTTAAATCCATTTTTAATTAATGGCTACACCACTTTTTTCTTGTAAAATTATATATAAAATAAATCATCTATCCATTTATGGAGCAATTTATAATTTAATGTAAGAGGACCTTATGATGTGTGTATACTCAATTTGGCTGGATATATCAGTCTCAGGACCTGATGATCAGAAACTCGCCAGCATAGAAAGAAAGATCACCAATCTTTGGAGGCTATTTTTGAGCATTATTTTGCAACATAGGTGTCTCTCATTCACAGAACTCTGCATAGATATCAACAACTCTCAAAAAAATTGTCTTTCTAAAAGTCTTTGAGGGACCTCGCGGCACTGATGAGATGTATTAGATCATCTCGCCAGCGTTGAGAGGTTTAGTTCATCAGGTCGTTGGGGAGAAGCCACTCTTCTTAAATGGATCAATATAATTAGCCATTTCCTTTCTTTTTCTTGAAACCTTAGCACAGTAATCTTGAAACAGTAGGACCCTATGGTCCCTATATGATAAAGAAGGGATTTCTCTGTATGCTCTAATAATAATAAAAAAAAATTCCTGAAAATTCTGAAATGTAGCCACCACTTGTCTTGGTATAATAGAGCTATTACTCCTTTTTTGTTCCAAACCAACTCAATGTGCTCTTTCAATAATAGGGAGTGTTAACCCTTTAATCGCAAGCAGGACTGGCAACTGTGATGCGATAAACTGCAGGATTTAATCATTCTTTAATAACTCTGGTAAACCCATGATATTATTACACCTGGAGCGATTTTCTAGATCATCAATATTACTTTGTTCCCATGCCGGCTTACTCAGAAGCTCTTCAACATCCTTATTATTCTTAATCTGTGTATCTTCCATATCTGATGTTCTCTCTTCTAGATGACTCAAATAAATATTAATATGTTTCAAATCTTCCTTTATTGATTTAACATCTTTTTGGATTAAGTCCATTTTAGGCAATAATAAAACAGATAGCTGCTTTATTATAAATTGTGCATCTACTGATCCTTGAATTTCAGGACTAAGTTCCAAATTGATAGAGCTGGTTTTAGCCTGGTTTTTAATCTTCTTGTCAGAGCTTCTACTTTTGGAAGACAATTCAGGTGTTTTAGCAGGTTGACAAATCTATCCATCCAGATATACAAAGAAAATAGTTGAATTACAAACAGCAAGAATTTCACAGGTAGAAATCAAGATTTCACATTTTTTTTTTTTAAATAATTTTTTATTGAGGTAAAAAGTGATAACAACAAAACAGAAAAATTAGACTTGACAAGAATATCTATACATTTCTCGTAAAATTACTGAGTCTGATCTACAGCGGTGGTAAATACATGCCAATGAAGGCTTTAATATTTCCCATTTTAATTTGCTTAGATGCCCACATTTTTAAATTATAGTGCCCCCTTAACAGTAATTTTCTCAGAAAGAGTCTGTTTGCCAAATTACTTGAAAAACAGACAAAGCCATGAACAATTAAATAAAGAAAATCTTCTAGGGAGTAGGATTCTTTATACTGTAGTCAATGCAGAGTATAAATCATAACTTAAACAGCTGAAAAGTATAATTTGTATTTAAAAATAAATAATTAAAGCACCTTGATGTTACAAAATAGATATATTTCCTCATGAAAGCAACTTACTAAATTAAGCCTTACTGTGATCCTAGAAGTAAGGTAGCTTAAGCAGCTACAGTCTATGGGACGTTCTTCAGCCCCTGAGCAGCAAGGGGCACAATACTGTTACCAAACTCCTGTACTTTAATGCTTGCTGCCTCCCAAAGATTACAGCTGCCTCTTTATGTTCAGTGACTTGGCGCATATATCGTCCTTCCTCCAGTGGCATCTTAGTTGTTGCCCCTCATCCACTTAGGCATTGTATGCTTCATCCAACATTTCTTGCCTTTCCGTAGGAACTGCTTGATGTGGAAGGGGGGGGGGGGATCCTACTCGAGACCACTGCTCCAGTTTTGGAAAGGCCTTAGCCACTCCTGCTTCCCTTATGAGTGTGCCTCAGGTCTGGGAAGCACCATGCCCACCGAACGTTATGTCATTTTACTTTTATTTGTTTATTTTGGCTCCTTGAAAGTCTGTGGAAACAATAACAACTGATAGAAAAAAACTGTTCCTTATAGGTTTTGCGGTTATACCAAATCTGAATATAGAATTAAATATTATATATTTGTTATTATATAAGTAAGTGTGGTGGCATAAAGGGTTGGTAAATTCAAAATTAAAATTACATGTATCAAGCAATTAAAAAACTTTCCAATTTAATTCTTTTATCAAATTTGTTATATTTGTAGCCTTTGTTGAAGAGCAAATTTAGGTAAGCTCAGCAGAGAGCACATGTTTTTAGCACTATATGACTGTATTTTTTGTGAAAAATTGTATAACACTGCAGGAAACATTGTGGCAAACACTGCTGCCATAGAGTGCTAAAGACATACACACTCATGTGCGCCTATGAGTTTATATAAATTTACTCTCCAACAATAGATAACAAGAGAACAAAACAAGCTTGATGAGAGAAGTAAATTAGAGAATGCAGGAAGTTAAAAGTATCCACAGAATGGACTCAACTCCTCTCTCCCTTCCATGGTCCATCTCCTAGGTTTACCTAGTAGCGTTCTTTTGGTCTTTATTTGCCCAGATTTGTTCAAAGAGAGATATGGAGTTTAACACTTTAAAAAAGTATCTTTCCATAAAAAAGATGTGTTCATATGTTCATGGTATTTTTTACCTGTTCCCACTTAGGTGGTGCTGGTAGTGGCCAGGATCTAGTAATTACTAATTTGACTGCTATAAAATGATAAAAATAGAAGCTCAGAAAAATCTATACTTTAAATTTAAAGGGACAGTATACATCATACAACTATGTGTAATATACAGTACTCTAAAGAAGAATATGCCAAGATACTGATGTAAAAAATCCAGTATAAAACCTTTTAAAAACATACTTAGAAGCTCTCAGTTTAGCACAGTTGATGAGTGAAGGGGGCTGGGAAAATTGGAATAGCAGATAATCCCCCATTCCCTGCATATGAAAAGACAGATTATACAAACAGAAGCCACAGGAATCTGTAGACATCAGTATACATCTAAAACTTTAGGGGCTTGGTTAGGAGTCTGAAAATCAGCACAATGTTATTAAAAAATAAGCAAAACTTTACTAAATTTCTACAAAAACACTCCCAGGTGGGCTATATAAATGGATTATCTACAAAACATTTATGCAAAGAAAAATCTATTGTATAATGTCCCTTTAATGAGCATTTGGAAGCAAGTTTGCCATAAAGATGTTGGCCTGAACACCAAACGTGTAACCATTTACTTCTTCTGTTTCATCCTCGCCAACAATAGGAGGCGTTGGTAAACTTGTGTACTATTATGGGGGTTAAATACCATTGTGTAAATATACATATATATATAGATAAATAGATAGATAGATAGATAGATATAAATATGCAGTATGGGGTCCATATGTCAGCGCTCATAGAAGGGAGGGAACATAAACAGAAAACAATTTTTGGTGCAGTATGAAAGCACTAGTGTATAGTGTAGCAGTAAATAGTAGAATAATGCTCACCTTATTTAACCTCAAACTTGTGAGGTATGTTAAATGCATGGAGGGGATTTTATCCCTATCTGTGATAAAGATGTAATCAACTCTTCGGCCGGTCAGAGTATGGTATTTCTTTCTTTCAATAGCCTCTTGGGGTATGGTATTTGTTAGCTTCTGTTCTGTGGGATATGGTAAGCTTCTCCTCTGTGGGGTATGGTAGGCTTCTCCTCGTGTTACTGTGAGAAGTTGCAGTTTGCAAAGCTTGTGCAGAAACAGGGTGAATTGGCCCATTTCATCCAATAATAAATTGACCCCTATATATCATCAGAAATTGTTGTCACGCCAGTATATGCAGACATGGGCTGAGACCGTTCTGTTCAATAATGGTAATAATAAAAGGTTTATTGTTTCCCTAGTTAGTAGCTGGCATCAAGATAGATTGGGAAAAATGATCAGACTATCTGTTTATGTGATATTTATACAAATACCCTTCTTTGATACCTTGGTCTATTTGACTCAGTTTGGAAGACAGTGAAGGAAGGAGAAATACATAAAAGAAGAGGGTACTTGGAGTTATAGTGTTGATGTACTGAACTTTGCTCTGTTTTTGTATCTTGTTGCTACACATGGCTGTTAATATGGCTACTTTAAACCACCCCCTTCTCCTGGCGGGGCACCTGCATACTTATAGATCCAACTGCCAGCTTTTTGAATACTAATGATTTTTTGCTACCCCGCACTTTTATTATTTGATTACCTCTGAGGACATTCAGTATCTTATATTGGTTTGAAACATGGCAGGTTCGTTAACCCTCCACATTGCCTCATTCACAGAATAAAAAATCTAAATCATCCATCAGTGTCAAGCGCACTCTAGCAGACCATTTTGGTGTTTTACGTGAGACTCCTCAAATTAACTCTGCGACTATGATGGAGGCTTCATTTTTGCCCCTTCTAGCCCTGAATCTTCATCACTATCTGCAGCTGTTCTTCAGCTCTTCAGTCTGTAGATCAAGTGCAGGTTTCACCTACGTTCATTTTAAATTCCTTAAAATCTCTCCTGGATTCACATCAACCATCATTTACTGAGAGACTAACTTCTACTATTGCAGACTTGAAGAAAGATCTTACCTCAACAAAGGAGATATTGGGTTCAATTGAACTTAAACAAGAGGATATGGCAGTCAATCACTCTAACCTCCTGAGCTATTCCCAAAACTTGGCAGACCATATATCTGAGTTTAAGGAAAAACTGGTGAACCTAGAGAATAGGTCCTGCCGTATTACGTGGGGTTCCAGAGGATGTCTCAAACACAGATCTTATCCCTTTCTTAACAATTTTTTACTCACCAGGCTAGCCCACAATCTAAAACAGAAAACCTTGTAGATAGGGTTTATAGATCGTTAAGACTATGAGGCCTACCCTCTGACCAACCCAGAGATATAATTGTTAGACTTCATTTTTATACTTACAAAGAATGTCTGCAGAGAGCTATATTACGTAAGACCAATATTCCAGAAAAATACTTTAGCTGAAAATATTTGCAGAGTTCACTAGAACTTTAAGGCAACATAACAACCCATATAGGTGGGGCTTCCCTACAAAATTGTTTGTTACCAAAAATAATCAAGTCCACATAATCTCTACTATCACCCAGGGAATCAACCTCTTAAAATCCTGGGAATTACAACAACCATCTTCAGAGTCACTAACTGATTAATCTCAGTTGGAGAAACTTTTGGGGCAATCAACACCTTCTACAAAACAAGACTATCTACTCCATCATTCCTCGCAGACCCTTTTGAGAACTTCTGCTTCTAGCTGGGAACTCATGCCCGAGAGGAAGAAGCACAATCTAGATCCTTAACAATTAGAGAGAGCAACCTGACATGTATAGTTAGTTAAAGGTATCAAATACCAAACCTATGTCAAAGGTTAGGTGCACCTAACATGGTACACTTTGCTGTTCCTTTTGTTCTCTTACTTTGAGATTTATTAGTATTGTTTATTATTAATATGTTTGGATTTGTGCTTTGATGTAGTATAGCTAATCACAAATGCTGGTGGGGGGAGGATTCAGGGAATGCGGTAGAAAATTACTATATTTTTTTTTTCTATTCTGTATGAAACACTGTCTTACCGTATAGTATTATAATGGTTAATGTGATTTTTTCCCCTTAACCCTAACCCTAAAACATTTACCACCAAATTAGCTCCATTACAATTAAGAGTTTTTCATTTAGCATGGAATCAGGGGGACTTCCCTGAAGATTTTTTTCAGGTTTCTATAATTACCTTACCCAAACCAGCAAAGACTCCTGAAATTTGTGCCAATTTTAGACCTATATCCTTATTGTATCTTGGTGTTAAACTTTATGTAAAGATCCTTGCTGGTTGTTTAAATAGTTTTATTCCTCATTTAGTTAACCCTGATCAAGTATGTTTAACATTAGGACACCAAGGACCAGATAATACTAGGCAGTTGTTAAATATATTCCTAGAGGACTCAGTCAGCAATGTGTTGCAATATCCCTTGACGCTGAATAGGCGTTCGACCGGGTTGATTGGCTTTATATGAGGGAAGTCTTGATCTGATTTGGCTTCTCGTATACATTCTGCACCAGGTTCATGGCATTATACTCCTCTCCTTCAGTTAGGGTGTGTGGGAAAGGTTTTTGTTCCCCTACATTCAAAATAACCAATGACACCCGTTAGTGGTGTCCACTGTCTCCGTTGTTGTTTTCCCTTATGATAGAGCCCCTGGTGGAGGCCATCTGAAGTTCTCCAGATACTCAGGGATTTCACCTTTATACTACTGTACAGAATGTGTCGCTGTTTGAGAAAAATGTGTCTGTGTTGGTTTCAGAACCACATTTCTCATTCCCAAAACTGTTTTCCTTACTCAAAACTTTTTCTACAGTTAGTTTTTACCTGAAGCCTCTTCACTAAACATACCAGACTGTGAACTTTTGAAATGAAAATGTCAATTTCCATTTGAGTGGTCTACAAATAAACATCTTGGAATATTTCTATCGCATGATATCCCCACTCTTATTTCAACTAATTGTGATCCTTTGGTACATAAATTTAAAGACTATATAACATGATGGAACTCCCGAAATCTGTCATGGTGAGGGAGAATTGCTTCCATTAAAATTAATTTGCTACCCAAACTAACATATTTATTTCAATGTTTGCCAATCCCTATACCAAAAGCTCTCATTGTACAGTTAAAAAAACTGTGCAATTCATTTATCTGGAAAGATAAATGCACTACAGTGGCCATGAAAATCCTTTATAATCCAGTAAAGGCAGGAGGGGCAGCTATGCCCAATTTAGTAGCTTATCATGAGGCCTCCTGCCTAGATCATGTTTTGGCTTGGGAGAAAACCTCACCCAATAGCAAATGGCCAGAAATTGAACATGCCTTAATTACAAATAACATTTCCATTCGCAACCTCACATGGATTCCGAAACATATGAGGAAACCAAATTTATCTGGGAATTATATAATTTCCTCCAATCTTAAATTTTGAGATAAAATCCATCATATACATAGGATTTAACCTAACCTTTCCCTGATCCATTCCATTGCAGGCCTATTGAGAGCACTTTTAGATTCTCATCCTGCAGTGTGGTCGAAGTATGGAATAGAGTATGTTAAAGATTTCTTCGATAATGAAGTTGTGTTTTCCATGTGTTTTCAAGCTCACTTCTCCCTATCACCACTCTTAAAATTTGAGTTTTGTAAGACTAAAAAACCTTCTGAAATCTTGGGGCTTTCTCACTAATCCCTTGAGACAGTTGACTGATTGGAAAAAATGAATGGTATCAGGGGAGTCAATACCAAGAATGTTCTCCCTCTCCTCCACTGATGTACCCAAGTCTCTTTTATAAAACTGCATATATTAGGAATTGGGAGAAGTCCTTACACTTTGAGGCCCCAGAAAAACTATTGAGCTCTGCGATTATTTTGACTAAGAAAGTGATCCACTGTACTACTTTTTTCGAACTCGTCTTTAAAATTTTAGCTCAGTGGCACTATACTCCTTTTCATTTATTTAAAATATCCAATGTGAACTCCCAGTTATGTTGGAGAGAGTGTGGCAAGGTGGGAACCCCTACACACATATGCTGGGGTTGCTCAAATATCCAACGTCTTTGGTCAAGAGCCATTTATTACTGTTCCAAAATGGGTGTTGAAGTCGTTGACCATCCCCAGCCTGAACTCTTTCACTTTCTCCCTAACAAACTTCCCCAACATACTCTTTATTTATGTGTATATATCTGTATGGCGGTTAAACTTCCTATCGCCAGAGCCTGGCGTCGACCTAAGGGCCCGAGGTGGAACCAGGTTCTATCGATTCTATCCCAAATAGAATCTATAGAGAGTATTGTGTTTGCTGCTTATAATAAAATTACTTTGCACTGTATGTGTTGGGAGTTGTGGAGACAATGGCAGAGAGAAGGATCAGGGTGTAGCTAGGTGGTTCTCCTGCAACATTTATGCTAACTGCACTGAATCCTGTTTTCCTACAGCTATATATATATTTACCTATTTAACAGACACTGAACACCGCACATTCAACACACTATCTTATTTCTATTTTCTTGGCTTTGGGATTCTCTCCTTCTTCTCTTAACCCCCCGCCCTTTTTTCTCTTCACTTTTTCTTTCCATCCAGGGTACACCAAATAAAATAAAACACAATACAATAGAATAAAACTGTTTTACTTTATACTCTGTTACACAACTTTACTCCTCATTTGTTTAATATATTTTATTAAGTTTTTTTAATGAAAAGTTAGGTGATTGGATTACGAACTTCTCATTGATCTTGTCCCTGTGTGAAATTGTAGTCCATATGTTATAAAGATGATAGTAGTGTGTACCTCTCTTTAGGTTAACAGCAGTGAACCCTTTATCGGAATGGATTATGGACTACACATTGATGGACGCTAACTTGTTACAGTCTATTAAGTTATAACAACTTTGTTCTGACTTTTTCTTTTTTCTAGGCCATCCATAGAGGTTGACGTTATGCAATGTCTTTCGCACTGTCTAAGCTGTCAAAGAAACTCTAATTTCCATTGATAACCCTGAGCCAAGTCTGAAGCTGTTTTTCTCTGCTTAACAGACTGTGTTAATATGGGTGATCACCTGCATCTGTGATATCAATACATGCTAAATGCCCTTGTTGTTTGATACAAGAGGACCAATGTTCACATTTAAACCACATTACTTTAGCTGAATCCAATAATGCGTCTAGCAGCACGCCTTTGAGGAAAGGGGAGCATGCTGTTACAGCAAAACTACACACTGTATTGCCTTGGGACCGAATGGGGAGTCATATCTTCCTGGTTTGAGGGTCTAAACACTGTGGGACTGCATTTGGATATGACACAAGAAGTTATGGTATTGTCAGGTGGAATACAGGTGGGACCTCTGTGTACAATGACTACTTTGGTCGTGTTTGCCTGACATGCTTTAATGTGGTATTATGAAGTCTCAAGTGTTAGAAAAAAAGGCAGGCAAAGGGCTTTATATATACATGTCTAACTATAAATAAATATATATACAGTATATATATATATATATATATATATATATATATATATATATATATATATATATATATATATATATATATATATATATATATACAGCAATAACCAAAATATCTGCACTCACTGATTTTTAAGTGAAAAACATAATTTATGTAAGAACTTACCTGATAAATTAATTTCTTTCATATTGTCAAGAGTCCATGAGCTAGTGACGTATGGGATATACAATCCTACCAGGAGGGGCAAAGTTTCCCAAACCTCAAAATACCTATAAATACACCCCTCACCACACCCACAATTCAGTTTAATGAATAGCCAAGTAGTGGGGTGATAAAGAAAGGAGTAAAAAGCATCAACAAAGGAATTTGGAAATAATTGTGCTTTATACAAAAAATCATAACCACCATAAAAAGGGTGGGTCTCATGGACTCTTGCCAATATTAAAGAAATTAATTTATCAGGTAAGTTCTTACATAAATTACGTTTTCTTTCATGTAATTGGCAAGAGTCCATGAGCTAGTGGCGTATGGGATAGTAATACCCAAGATGTGGAACTCCACAGAAGAGTCACTAAAGAGGGAGGTATAAAATAATAACAGCCATTTTCTGCTGAAAACAATTAATCCACAACCTAAAATATAAGTTTATTCTCATATTGAAAAGAAAAAACTTAAACATAAGCAGATGAATCAAACTGAAACAGCTGCCTGAAAAACTTTTCTACCAAAAACTGCTTTCGAGGAAGCAAATACATCAAAACAGTAGAATTTAGTAAATGTATGCAAAGAAGACCAAGTTGCTGCTTTGCAAATCTGATCAACTGAAGCTTCACAAAGTGGAGACTGATCTAGTAGAATGAGCTGTGATTCTCTGAGGCTGGGCCTGACCCGACTCCAAATAAGCCTTATAAATCAAAAGCTTTAACCAAGATGCCAAGGAAATGGCAGAAGCTTTCTGACCTTTCCTAGAACCACAAAAGATAACAATAGACTAGAAGTCTTCCTGAAATCTTTAGTAGCTTCAACATAATATTTCAAAGTTCTTACCACATCAAAATGCAAGGATCTCTCCAAAGAATTCTTAGGATTAGGACACAAAGAAGGGACAACAATTTCTCTATTAATGTTAGAATTCACAACCTTAGGTAGAAATTTAAATGAAGTCTGCAAAACTGCCTTATCCTGATGGAAAATCAGAAAAGGAGATTCACAAGAAAGAGCAGATATTTCGGAAACTCTTCTAGCAGAAGAGATGGCCAAAAGGAACAACACTTCCTTTTCCAAGAAAGTAGTTTAATGTCCAAGGAATGCATAGGCTCAAACGGAGGAGCCTGTAAAGCTTCAAAACCAAATTAAGACTCCAAGGAGGAGAGATTGATTTAATGACAGGCTTAATACGGACCAAAGCCTTTACGATACAGTGAATATCAGGAAGCTTAGCAATCTTTCTGTGAAATAAAACAGAAAGAGCAGAGATTTGTCCCTTCAAGGAACTTGCCAAAAATCCCTTATCCAAACCATCCTGAAGAAACTGTAAAATAATAGGAATTCTAAAAGAATGCCAGGAGAATTAAATGAGAAGAAAACCATGAAATATGTCTTCCAAACTCGATAATAAATATTCCTAGAAACAGATTTACGAGCTGGTAACATAGGATTAATCACTGAGTCAGAGAAACCTCTATGACTAAGCACTAGGCGTTCAAATCCCGTACCTTCAAATTTAATAATTTGAGATCCTGATGGAAAAACGCACCTTGAGACAGAAGGTCTGGCCTTAATGGAAGTGGCCAAGGTTGGCAACTGGACATCCGAACAAGAACCTGTGAGGCCATGCTGGAGCTACCAGCAACACAAACGATTGTTCAATGATGATCTTGGAAATCACTCTTGGAAGAAAAACCAAAGAAGGGAAAATTCAAAACACAAATGAAGCACTGGGCTTCAGGATAGAGCAGATGCGATCTTTGATAAAGCCCAAGGGAGGGCGAAATGCGTCACTTGTATATGTGACACTGTAATGTTGAACTAAGAACAACTTTCACTCAGCCAACTTTAATATTTAACCCGGGTTAATTTCAACATTTTGACTTGAGAGTGAGGAGGAATCTATACCCCACTTCTCCATCTGAGCCTGAATTACACCTGCAGCTGGCAGGACTCACAACCCGACACAGCTAACGCATAGAAACAGTGAACAGCTGTCTGCCTCTACGCTGTCAGAACATCCAATTTTAAAAGACACACAAGGAGGGCGTGACGTCAGACGCCGACTTACACGTGCGAAGGTCTGTGGAACACTATCCCCAGGAGCAACTGCGGTCGCATTTGCGGTCCAAGTCTTGACCAAGTGGCAAACACCCTGGAAACATCCCCGGATTCACGGTAAAGTAATATTGCCGGTACGGTATGGGACTTGTTCAGAATAAGCCGAACAGAATTTGCTATCAATCATAACTGTTTGATCCTTTTACGGCTGGCTGAACTGTAGTTTGCTATATGATTTCCTTTAAATGCAAGCCTTAATCTCTGTATTATTTTTATCTGTCACATAAGGTTATATTATATTTTTTTAACATTTTTTAATGTTTGTGTCTATACGATACCCCCAACCTACTGTTTATGTATAAGGACACAGTACCTGATATCCTTGAGAATTAGAAGGGCTTTTTGTTCTATATATTGTATAACTAGTTTGTTTGCAATTGTAGGGAGACGTCCCTCATTTTAAAATTGTACTAATTTGTCTGTATTAAATTTACCTTTTTATTTTTATCGGTGTTTGAATACTTTTAGCCTAACAGCACATCTGCTCTATCCTGAAGCCCAGTGCTTCATTTGTGTTTTAACTAGTATTAGATACATTACAGGGATTGTATTTTTAGAGCATTGTGTAGTATCCTCTCCTGTAGCGCACACTAATCCATTCCATTAGCAAGGGAAAATTCAAGCAGGTTGGTAACACCAAGGAACTGCTAACACATCCACCGCTTCCACCTCAGGATCCCTGGACTTGGACAGGTAAGTGGGTAGTTTCTTGTTTAGATGAGAAGTCATCAGATCTATTTCTGGAAGACCCCACATCTGAACAATCTGAGAAAACACATCTGGATTGAGCGACCACTCCCGCGGATGTAAAGTCTGACGTCTGAGATAATTCGCTTCCCAATTGTCTATACCTGGGATATGAACCTCAGAAATTAGACAGAAGCTGGATTCCGCCCAAGCAAGTATCCAAGATACTTCTTTCACAGCTTGGGGACTGTGAGTCCCACCCTAATAATTCACATATGCCACAGTTGTGATATTGTCTGTCTGAAAACAAATGAACGTTTTTCTCTTCAACAGAGGCCAAACCTGAAGAGCACTGAAAATAGCACGGAGTTCTAAAATATTGATTGGTAACCTCACCTCTTAAGATTTCCAAACCCCTTGTGGTGTCAGAGATCCCCAGACAGCTCCCCAACCTATAAGACTTGCATCTGTTGTGATCACAGTCCAGGTTGGATGAACAAAAGAGGCCCCTTGAACTATACGATGGTGATCTAACCACCAAGTCAGAGAGAGTCGAACATTGGGATTTAAGGATATTGATTGTGATATCTTTTTATAATCCCTGCACCATTGGTTCAGCATACAAAGCTGGGGAGGTCTCATATGAAAATGAGCAAAGGGGATCGCATCCGATGCTGAAGTCATGAGACATAAAACTTCCATGCACATAGCTACTGAAGGAAATGATAGAGACTGAAGGTTCCGACAAGCTGAAACCAATTTTAATCGTCTCTTGTCTGTTAGAGACAGAGTCATGGACACTGAATCTATCTGGAAACCTAAAAAGGTGACCCTTGTCTGAGTAATCAAAGAACTTTTTGGTAAATTGATCCTCCAACCATGTCTTTGAAGAAACAACACTAGTTGATTTGTGTGAGATTCTGCAGAATGTAAAGACTGACCTAGTAGCAAGATACCGTCCAAATAAGGAAACACCACAATACCCCATTCTCTGATTACAGAGAGTAGGGCACGGAGAACCTTTGAAAATATTCTTGGAGCTGTCGCTAGGCCAAATTGGTAATGCTTGTCTAGAAAAGAGAATCTCAGAAACTGAAAGTGGTCTGGATGAATCAGAATATGAAGATATGCATCCTGTAAGTCTATGGTGGGCATATAATGCCCTTGCTGAACAAAAGGCAGAATAGTCCTTATAGTCACCATTTAGAAAGTTGGCACTCTTACATAACGATTCAAAATTTTCAGATCCAGAACTGGTCTGAATGAATTTTCTTTCTTTGGGACAATGGATAGATTTGAATAAAACCCCAGACCCTGTTCCTGAAACGGAACTGGCATGATTACCCCTGAAAGCTCAAGGTCTGAAACACACTTCAGAAAAGCCTGAGCCTTTACTGGATTTGCTGGGATGTGTAAGAGAAAAAATTTCTCACAGGAGGTCTTACTCTGAATCCTATTTGGTTCCCTTGAGAGACAATGCTCTGAATCCACTGATTTTGGACAGAGTCTGCCCAAATGTTTTGGAAAAATCTCAATCTGCCCCCTACCAGCTGAGCTGGAATGAGGGCCGCACCTTCATGCAGAATTGGGGGCTGGCTTTGGTTTCTTAAACGGCTTGGATTTATTCCAACTTGAAGAAGGTTTCTAATTGGAACCAGATTCTTTGGGGGAAGGATTAGGTTTCTGTTCCTTATTTTGTAGAAAGGAACGAAAACGATAAGAAGCTTTAGATTTACCCTTAGGTTTTTTTACCCTAAGGCAAAAAAACTCCCTTCTCCCCAGTGACAGTTAAAATAATCGAATCCAACTGAGAACCAAATAACTTATTACCTTGGAAAGAAAGAGATAGAAATCTAGACTTAGATACCATGTCAGCATTCCAATATTTGAGCCACAAAGCTCTTCTAGCTAAAATAGCTAAAGACATAGTTTTAACATGAATTTTGATGATATCAAAAATGGCATCACAGATAAAATGATTAGCATGTTGAAACAAGCAAACAATGCTAGACAAATCAGGATCCATTTCCTATTGCGCTAAACTTTCCAACCAAAAAGTTGATGCAGCTGCAACATCAGCCATAGAAATGGCAGTCCTGAGAAGATAGCCAGAATATAAATAAGCTGCCTTAGATAAGATTAAAGTTTCCTATCTAAAGGGTCTTTAAAAGAAGTACTATATTCCATAGGAATAGTAGTATGTTTGACAAGAGTAGAAATAGCCCCATCAACTTTGGGGATCTTTTCCTAAAACTCCAAACTAACTGCTGGCAAAGGATACAATTTTTTTAAACCTCGAAGAAGGAATAAAAGAAGTACCAGGCCTATTCCATTCCTTAGAAATCATATCAGAAATAGCATCAGGAACTGGAAAAACCTCTGGAGTAACCACAGGAGGTTTATAAACAGAATTTAAATGTTTACTAGTTTTAATATCAAGAGGACTAGTTTCCTCAATATCCAATGTAATCAACACCTCTTTTAACAAGGAACGACAATACTCCATTTTAAATAAATAAGTAGATTTGTCAGTGTCAATATCTGAGGAAGGATCTTCTGAATCAGATAAATCCTCATCAGAGGATAATTCAGTATGTTGTCGGTCATTTGAAATTTCATCAACTTTATGAGAAGTTTTAAAAGACCTTTTACGTTTATTAGAAGGCGGGATGGCAGACAAAGCCTTCTGAATCGCATCAGCAATAAAATATTTTATATTCACAGGTATATCATGTACATTAGATGTTGAAGGAACAACAGACAATGTACTATTACTGATGGACACATTCTCTGCATGTAAAAGCTTATCATGACAACTATTACATACCACAGCTGGAGATATAATCTCCACAAATTTACAACAAATGCACTTAGCTTTGGTAGAACTGTTATCAGGCAGCAGGGTTCCAACAGTGGTTTCTGAGACAGGATCAGATTGAGACACCTTGCAAATGTAAGAGAAAAAACAACATATAAAGCAAAATTATCAATTTCCTTATATGGCAGTTTCAGGAATGGGAAAAAATGCAAACAGCATAGCCCTCTGACATAGAAAAAGGCAAGAGGCATATATAAATTGAGTTTTAAATAATGAAATTATTTGGCGCCAAGTATGACGCACATCGCAAACTGAATTTTTTTTTGCATCAACAACATCAGGAAATGACACACTCGCGCCATTGAAGACGCAACCTTGTGCAAGTAACTCAGCGTCAACTAAGATGCCGGAAATGACGAATTTGCATCATTGGACGTACCTTCGCGCCAAAAAATTCTCGCGCCAAGAATGATGCAATAAACTTTAGAATTTTGCGCCCACGCGAGCCTAATTTTGCCCGCAAAATTGAATGAAAAAGCAGTCAATTGAAAAAAGACTATATCCCAGGTAAGAAAAATATTTTCCTAAATATGTTTTTTTTCCCAAATATGAAACTGATAGTCTGCAAAAGGAAATATACATAAACCTGACTCATGGCAAATATAAGTACAATAGATATATTTAGAACTTTATATTAATGCATAAAGTGCCAAACCATAGCTTAGAGTGTCTTAAGTAATGAAAAAACATACTTACCGAAAGACAACCATCCACATATAGCAGACAGCCAAACCAGTACTGAAACAGTTATCAGTAGAGGTAATGGAATATGAGAGTTTATCGTCGATCTGATTAAGGGAGGAGATGAATCACTACGACCGATAACAGAGAACCTATGAAATAGATCTCCCATTGCATTCAATAGGTGATACTCCCTTCACATCCCTCCGACATTAACTGTACTCTGAGAGGAATCGGGCTTCAAAATGCTGAGAAGCGCATATCAACGTAGAAACCTTAGCACAAACTTACTTCACCACCTCCATAGGAAGCAACGTTTGTAAAACTGAATTGTGGGTATGGTGAGGGGTATATTTATAAGCATTTTGAGGTTTGGGAAACTTTGCCCCTCCCGGTAGGATTGTATATCCCATACGTCACTAGCTCATGGACTCTTGCCAATTACATGAAAGAAATATATATATATATATATATATATATATATATATATATATATATATATATATATATATATATATATATATATAATACAAATGCTAAATTTGTTTTTTTAGCACACCTTACAAAAAGTTTAAATCCACATCTGGGAGTGCTGCCAATATGACCCAGTAATTACACAAACATAAAGGTATCAGCGCACATCCATTTTAAAAAGCACAACATATTTTTTGAACTGCTGCAAAAAATTGCCTGCAAATACATCAAGAGACAACTATTCTTTTTAAATAATATTGGGAACTTAGTCACACAATATGGCCATATTTTGCTTAGCCAGTCACCACTTATATATATATAGTTGTGCTCATAAGTTTACATACCCTGGCAGAATTTATGTTTTCTTGGCCATTTTTCAGAGAATATGAATGATAACACAAAAAAATTATTTCACTCATGGTTAGTGTTTGGCTGAAGCCATTTATTATCAATCAACTGTGTTTACTCTTTTTAAATCATAATGACAATAGAAACTACCGAAATGACCCTGATAAAAAGTTTACATACCCTGGTGATTTTGGCCTGATAACATGCACACAAGTTGACACAAAGGGGTTTGAATGGCTATTAAAGGTAACCATCTTCACCTGTGATCTGTTTGCTTGTAATTAGTGTGTGTGTATACAGGGTCGGCTCCAGAACGAATGAAATGGGGGGGCATTTTTTTTTCACGAGGGGGCACGCATTTAAAAAGCATGTATGAGAGTCAAAATAAGAGCAGCCCTACTGTGGCAGTCCAGGGGTTACATTTATCAGATCTCTGACTGTGCAGGAGTTAGATTTGTTTATATTTCTGGAAGTGCAGGGGTTACATTTGTCATATCTCAAGGAGTATAGGGGTTACATTTATAAGATGTCTGGCAATGCCGCAGCAGTTACATTTACCAGATTTATGGCAGTGCAGGGGTTACATTTGTCATATCTCAGGAATGTCTCCCACATATGACACAGCCAGTGGACACTTTTTGCATGTGTAGCTCTACCAATGGCACTACTAATGATCAAATAAGCTTTTATGTGACAATAAGTTTGAGTGCCAAGCAGTACATTAATTGTACAGCTTTTATGAATGATATTTACCAGCAATCTAATCTTCCCTCATAAGCACACCAAAAGAACAAGCTATCAGAGGGAGGGGAGGGGAGAGAGGGGAGAGAGACACAGGGAGGGGAGGGAGGGGAGAGAGACAAAGGGAGGGGAGGGAGGGGAGAGAGACACAGGGAGGGGAGAGTGACACAGGGAGGGGAGGGAGGGGAGAGTGACACAGGGAGGGGAGAGTGACACAGGGAGGGGAGAGAGACACAGAGATGGGAGGGAGGGGAGAGAGACACAGGGAGGGGAGAGAGACACAGGGAGGGGAGAGAGTCACAGGGAGGGGAGAGAGACACAGGGAGGGAGAGAGAGACACAGGGAGGGGAGGGAGGGAGAGACACAGGGAGGGAGGGAGAGACACAGGAAGGGGAGAGAGACACAGAGATGGGAGGGAGGGGAGAGAGACACAGGGAGGGCAGAGAGACACAGGAGGGGGAGAGAGACACAGGGAGGGAGGGAGGGAGAGAGAGACACAGGGAGGGGAGGGAGGGAGAGAGAGACACAGGGAGGGGAGGGAGAGACACAGGGAGAGAGAGAGACACAGGGAGGGGAGGGAGGGAAAGAGAGACAAAGGGAGGAGTTGAGAGAGAGACACAGGGAGGTGGGAGAGAGAGACACAGGGAGGTGGGAGAGAGAGACACAGGGAGGTGGGAGAGAGAGACACAGGGAGGTGGGAGAGAGAGACACAGGGAGGTGGGAGAGAGAGACACAGGGAGGTGGGAGAGAGAGACACAGGGAGGTGGGAGAGAGAGACACAGGGAGGTGGGAGAGAGAGACACAGGGAGGGGGGGAGAGAGACACAGGGAGGGGATAGAGACACAGGGAGGGGGGGGAGACACACAGGGAGGGGAGGAGAGAGAGACACACACACAGGGAGGGGAGAGAGACACAGGGAGGGGAGGAGAGAGACACACATGGAGAGGGGGAGAGAGAGACACACAGGGAAGGGGGGAGAGAGAGACACACAGGGAAGTGAGGAGGAAGAGACACAGGGAGGGGGGAGAGAAAGACACAGGGAGGAGGGGAGAGACACAGGGAGGGGGGTAGAGAGAGAAACAGGGAGGAGAGGAGAGAGAGACACAGGGAGGGGGACAGGGGTTACCTAAGTACAGTTAATTTCTCTAAAAAGTGCCAACTTAAAAGCTGGTCAACAAAGAAATGGTTATGAGTACTTGTACAAACAACCTCTACCACCTGACATCAGCCACACTGGATGTAGTAGTTATCATTTTTGCTGATACAAGATCTCCCATAAAGAATGAATGCAAATTCAATCAATTTAAAGTGACAGATTAAAGGGATGCAAATGATCATATACTATATAGTATCTACATGCTCCCTGAAGTGTTCTATTTGAAGGGCAGAGGAAAGTGATGGGGCAGGATGCCTTTAGCATTTTCAAAAACAATATGTCAGACTTCATAGAAGTACATAATCCCTGCTGCCTATAAATATAGGTGCGGAGGGCGAGTAAGAGGACCCCATACCCTGAGGAATGAAACCCCTGTGCCACAAGCAATCACTTATTTACCCATCACCAGCAAGCAGAAAGAACCAGCACACTATAAGGAACGTAAGCATCATGCCTCCTTGTGCAACCGGCTGCAACATGGACCACTCAGGATAAGAGGGGAGCCGCTGAGCCAAGCACCGTCCGCAGCACATTCACTGCAGTCAGCAGCAGCAGGTGGGATTACACATGCTGCTGCGCGTTACTGTTCTCTCTCTGCCAGCACAGTCTTGCGCACTGCAGCGCAGCTCCGACTTGCTGCATGGCCGGCCAACTCCTGCCCTCACTACAAATAGGCACGTGTAATTTTTGGCAGTACCCGAGGGGAGCCGCTGAGGCTGAGTCAAGCACCGCAGCACATTTACTGCAGTCAGTAGCAGGTGGGATTACACACGATGCCGCACGTTACTGTTAACACACGCTGCCGCCCAGCTCCTGCCCTCACTACAAATGGTAGGGTGGAAGAGGAGCTTATACTACCGGCACTGACTGCTGACACCTTAGATGGAAAGGAAATGGTGCTGCTGGGCCCTCCTAAGTGGCGGATCTCCAGGGTCTGGTGGCCGCAAATGGTTTATGTGACCTTTGGGACCCTGGAAGTTCCGTCACTTTTAAAATGTAATTTTTTTTTTAAATCACTGCTCTCCAATTAGGCGGTTTCCCTGGGGGGCACAGCATTCCATTTGGGTGGGCATTGCCCCGCAAAGCCCCCCCTTGGAGCCGACCCTGTGTGTATAAAAGGTCAATGAGTTTCTGGACTCCTGACAGACCCTTGCATCTTTCATCCAGTGTTGCACTGACATTTCTGGATTCTGAGTCATATATATATCCAAGTAATTGAGAATGCAAATCAGCAGTGTTCAAACTCTAATCAAGAAATGGAAAATGAGGCGTTCTGTTTGATAACATACTGCATTCATATTGCCATCAATTCTGACCAAATTTCCTGTGCCTTTGTAGCTCACACATCCCCAAAACATCAGCGATCCACCTCCGTGTTTCACAGTAGGAATGGTGTACCTCTCATCATAGGCCTCGTTGACTCCTCTCCAAATGTAGCGTTTATGGTTGTGGCCAAAAAGCTCAATTTTGGTCTCATAACTCCAAATAACTTTGTGCCAGAAGGTCTGAGGCTTGTCTCTGTGCTGTTTGCCGTATAGTAAGCAGGATACTTTGTGGCATTTGCGTAGCAATGGCTTTCTTCTGGCGACTCGACCATGCAGCCCATCTTTCTTCAAGTGCCTCCTTATTGTGCATCTTGAAACAGCCACACCACATATCCTGTATTTCACCTCAAGTTATTTGTGGGTTTGTCTTTGCATCCCAGACAATTTTCCTGGCAGTTGTGGCTGAAATTTTAGTTGGTCTACCTGACCATGGTTTGGTTTCAACAGAACCACAAATTTTCCACTTCTTTAGAGTTTGAACACTGCTGATTTGCATTCTAAATTCCTTGGATAACTTTTTATATCCCTTTCCTGTTTTATACAGTTCAACTACCTTTTCCTGCAGATCCTTTGACAATTCTTTTGCTTTCCCCATGACTCAGAATCCGGAATCATCAGTGCAGAACTGGATGAAAGATGCAAGGGTCTGTCAGGAGTCCAGAAACTCATTGATCTGTCCTACACACACACTAATTACAAGAAAACAGATCACAGGTGAGGATGGTTACCTTTAATAGCCATTCAAACCCCTTTGTGTCAACTTGTATGCATGTTATCAGGCCAAAATCACCAGGGTTTGTAAACTTTTGATCAGGGTCATTTCGGTAGTTTCTGTTGTCATTATGATTTAAAAAGAGTAAACACAGTTGATTGATAATAAATGGCTTCAGCCAAACACTAACCATGAGTGAAAGAAAAGTTTTTGTGTTATCATTCATATTCTCTGAAAAATGGCCAAGAAAACATAAATTCTGCCAGGGTATGTAAACTGTACAACTGTATATATATATTTCTTTCATGTAATTGGCAAGAGTCCATGAGCTAGTGACGTATGGGATATACAATCCTACCAGGAGGGGCAAAGTTTCATTCATATTCTCTGAAAAATGGCCAATTCATCATTCATATTCTCTGAAAAATGGCCAATTCATCATAAATTCTGCCAGGGTATGTAAACTTATGAGCACAACTGTATATATATATATATATATATATATATATATATATATATATAAATACAAAATTTGTTTTTTTAGCACACCTTACAAAAAGTTTAAATCAACATCTGGGAGTGCTGCCAATATGACCCAGTAATTACACAAACAAAGAGGTATCAGCGCACATCCATTTTCAAAAGCACAACATATTTTTTACTGCTGCAAAAAATTGCCTGCATATACATCAAGAGACAACTATCTTTTTTAAAAAAATATTGGGAACTTAGTCACACAATATGGCCATATTTTGCTTAGCCAGTCACAGCTTACAAGGTGCCCCAATTCGACTGGTCCTACTCTAAATCCTTATGCCACAGAGGGCTGAAACATTCCTGCTTTTACTCTTCATAATAGAATGAGACTCCCTGGCTTTTTATTCACAACTCTTTAACACTGTAATGAGCACACCTGAACTTGGGTGGGGTGCTTAAACCAATGGGAGATGGTCAGTCTCCCTGGTAATTTTAAATACAAATACAAAATTTGGTTTTTTAGCACACCTTACAAAAAGTTTAAATCAACATCTGGGAGTGCTGCCAATATGACCCAGTAATTACACAAACAAAGAGGTATCAGCACACATCCATTTTCAAAAGCACAACATATTTTTTACTGCTGCAAAAAATTGCCTGCATATACATCAAGAGACAACTATCTTTTTTTTTAAAAATATTGGGAACTTAGTCACACAATATGGCCATATTTTGCTTAGCCAGTCACCGCTTACAAGGTGCCCCAATTCGACTGGTCCTACTCTAAATCCTTATGCCACAGAGGGCTGAAACATTCCTGCTTTTACTCTTCATAATAGAATGAGACTCCCTGGCTTTTTATTCACAACTCTTTAACACTGTAATGAGCACACCTGAACTTGGGTGGGGTGCTTAAACCAATGGGAGATGGTCAGTCTCCCTGGTAATTTTAAATACAAATACAAAATTTGTTTTTTTAGCACACCTTACAAAAAGTTTAAATCAACATCTGGGAGTGCTGCCAATATGACCCAGTAATTACACAAACAAAGAGGTATCAGCGCACATCCATTTTCAAAAGCACAACATATTTTTTACTGCTGCAAAAAATTGCCTGCATATACATCAAGAGACAACTATCTTTTTTTAAAAAATATTGGGAACTTAGTCACACAATATGGCCATATTTTGCTTAGCCAGTCACCGCTTACAAGGTGCCCCAATTCGACTGGTCCTACTCTAAATCCTTATGCCACAGAGGGCTGAAACATTCCTGCTTTTACTCTTCATAATAGAATGAGACTCCCTGGCTTTTTATTCACAACTCTTTAACACTGTAATGAGCACACCTGAACTTGGGTGGGGTGCTTAAACCAATGGGAGATGGTCAGTCTCCCTGGTAATTTTAAATACAAATACAAAATTTGGTTTTTTAGCACACCTTACAAAAAGTTTAAATCAACATCTGGGAGTGCTGCCAATATGACCCAGTAATTACACAAACAAAGAGGTATCAGCACACATCCATTTTCAAAAGCACAACATATTTTTTACTGCTGCAAAAAATTGCCTGCATATACATCAAGAGACAACTATCTTTTTTTTAAAAATATTGGGAACTTAGTCACACAATATGGCCATATTTTGCTTAGCCAGTCACCGCTTACAAGGTGCCCCAATTCGACTGGTCCTACTCTAAATCCTTATGCCACAGAGGGCTGAAACATTCCTGCTTTTACTCTTCATAATAGAATGAGACTCCCTGGCTTTTTATTCACAACTCTTTAACACTGTAATGAGCACACCTGAACTTGGGTGGGGTGCTTAAACCAATGGGAGATGGTCAGTCTCCCTGGTAATTTTAAATACAAATACAAAATTTGTTTTTTAGCACACCTTACAAAAAGTTTAAATCAACATCTGGGAGTGCTGCCAATATGACCCAGTAATTACACAAACAAAGAGGTATCAGCGCACATCCATTTTCAAAAGCACAACATATTTTTTACTGCTGCAAAAAATTGCCTGCATATACATCAAGAGACAACTATCTTTTTTTAAAAAATATTGGGAACTTAGTCACACAATATGGCCATATTTTGCTTAGCCAGTCACCGCTTACAAGGTGCCCCAATTCGACTGGTCCTACTCTAAATCCTTATGCCACAGAGGGCTGAAACATTCCTGCTTTTACTCTTCATAATAGAATGAGACTCCCTGGCTTTTTATTCACAACTCTTTGACACTGTAATGAGCACACCTGAACTTGGGTGGGGTGCTTAAACCAATGGGAGATGGTCAGTCTCCCTGGTAATTTTAAATACAAATACAAAATTTGTTTTTTTAGCACACCTTACAAAAAGTTTAAATCAACATCTGGGAGTGCGGCCAATATGACCCAGTAATTACACAAACAAAGAGGTATCAGCACACATCCATTTTCAAAAGCACAACATATTTTTTACTGCTGCAAAAAATTGCCTGCATATACATCAAGAGACAACTATCTTTTTTAAAAAAATATTGGGAACTTAGTCACACAATATGGCCATATTTTGCTTAGCCAGTCACCGCTTACAAGGTGCCCCAATTCGACTGGTCCTACTCTAAATCCTTATGCCACAGAGGGCTGAAACATTCCTGCTTTTACTCTTCATAATAGAATGAGACTCCCTGGCTTTTTATTCACAACTCTTTAACACTGTAATGAGCACACCTGAACTTGGGTGGGGTGCTTAAACCAATGGGAGACTGACCATCTCCCATTGGTTTAAGCACCCCACCCAAGTTCAGGTGTGCTCATTACAGTGTTAAAGAGTTGTGAATAAAAAGCCAGGGAGTCTCATTCTATTATGAAGAGTAAAAGCAGGAATGTTTCAGCCCTCTGTGGCATAAGGATTTAGAGTAGGACCAGTCGAATTGGGGCACCTTGTAAGCGGTGACTGGCTAAGCAAAATATGGCCATATTGTGTGACTAAGTTCCCAATATTTTTTTAAAAAAGATAGTTGTCTCTTGATGTATATGCAGGCAATTTTTTGCAGCAGTAAAAAATATGTTGTGCTTTTGAAAATGGATGTGCGCTGATACCTCTTTGTTTGTATATATATATATATATATATATATATATATATATATATATATATAAATATACAGTATATATATATATATATATGTATATATATGTTTACATGTGCGTAAAGCTGTATTTATGTATTTATATGTGTATATATGTATTTACAGACATATACACACATATAAAGACATAAAAAAAAAATATATATATATATATATATATATATATATATATATATATACATATATATATATATATATATATATATATATAACTGCATTGGAGCCCTTTGCAGTTTAACGGACAGAAAAAAACCCACATTTACTTTCATGATTTGGATAGAACATACTGAAGCAACAGCATTGCACTACTAACAAGTAGCTGAACTCATCTAGTTAGCCAATCACAAGAGAAAAATATGTGCAGGCACCAATAAGCAGCTAGCTCCCACTAGTGTAGGATATGTGCGTATTCTTTTTCAACAAGGGATACAAAGAGTACAAAACACATTCGAAAATAGAAGTTAATTTAAACGTTTCATAACCCCTTAAGCATTTTTAGCATAAAAATAGAGCCTTTTTTATATTTATCTATTAAAACTATATATATATTTTTTTAGAAGACAACCCAAAGTATTGATCTGGGCCCATTTTGGTATATTTCATGCCATCATTTCACCTCCAAATGCGATCAAATAAAAAAATTGTTAACTTTTTCACAAACTTGTGCAATCATGACACAAGTGGTTGTAAATGCTTCTCTGGGAACCCCTTTGTTCAGAAATAGCAGACATATATGGCTTTGGTATTGCTTTTTGGTAATTAGAAGGCCGCTAATTGCAGCTGCGCACCACACTTGTATTAAGCCCTGCAGTGAAGGGGTTAATTAGGTAGCTTGTGTATAGATTTCCCTCCCACCTAACACATCCCACCCCCTGATCCCTCTCAAATAGCTCTCTTCCCTCCCCCACCCCCCCAATGGTCACCCCCATCTTAAGTGCTGGTAGAAAGTCTGCTAGTATGAAAATAAAATCCTTTTTTTAATTTTTTAATAATTTTTTCAAATATATTTTCTTACCTCCCAACCTCATTGATCAGCTCTCTAACCCTCCCCCTCTACCCATTAGTCGTCATCTTAGGTACTGGCAGCTGTATACCAGTACCCAGTTTTCCCAAAGTCAGGGCCGGTGCTAGGATTTTTGGCCACACAGGCGAGGATAAATTTTGCACCCCCCCAATCAAAAATGTAGGGGCAGCCATGAGTGTGTACACGTATATATACACACAACAATGTGTGTTATGTGTATGTATATATACATATATATATATATATATATATATATATATATGTATATGGTATATACTGTATATTATGATATCCTGATACCCTGTTACTGGTACTGTAATTGCAGGGATATGGGACACTATCTATATATACAGTATATATATATATATATATATATATATATATATATATATATATATATATATACACAAACATACATATATACACACACATACATATATACACACTATATATATACAGTATATATATATATATATATAATATATACTTTACATATAAATACACTATATATATATATATATATATATACTATATATTATATATATACACACACTATATATGTATATATATATATATATATATATATATATATACATATATATATATATATATATATATATATATGTATATATACACGGTGGATATAAAAAGTCTACACACCCCTGTTAAAATGTCAGGTTTATGTGATGTAAAAAAATGATAGAACAAAAAGCAGGAATGACAGAAGCACCGGTAGATGAAACAACGGTGTTTATTTCCAAAACAACGCTGAATGTAAAATAGAGCATAAAGTTCTTAAATAACGAAACAGTTCTTGTAAAGTAATGCTCAATAAGCACTGACAGCAGCTGGTTGTCCAAAGTGAGATAGAGTGCAAAACAGCTGACACGTTTCGGCTAGAGAGCCGTAGTCTTAGCTGATAAAAGAACTAAAAACAGGCGCCCTTTTCAAGGGCTCACCCTCACCTCATTGGGCAACCAGTTGAGCCAATCCGAGCTCGTATATAGTTAACAAGCAATTGTCACATAGAAACATACCAGTATTTGTAATCACAATTTTAAATAGTAAACATAGTTTCACACCATTATTTATTGAGTCCTACAGCGTCAGCTCTTTTGCACTCTATCTCACTTTGGACAACCAGCTGCTGTCAGTGCTTATTGAGCATTACTTTACAAGAACTGTTTCGTTATTTAAGAACTTTATGCTCTATTTTACATTCAGCGTTGTTTTGGAAATAAACTCTGTTGTTTCATCTAACGGTGCTCCTGTCATTCCTGCTTTTTGTTCTACTATTATTGGATTCCCTCACAGTGAGCACGGACGAGGCTTTCCCCACAGTGAAGTGCCTCCTCCCCTCCCCAACTCCCGGATTGGACGGGTAATACACCAGGCGGTGACGTCCAGGGTTGTTGACCAATTACGTGAAGCCGTACGCGTCTGAAGAGGGTGTGGTCTGTACAGAGATTTGTAGCAGGCGGGATCAAGGAGTTCAAGGGCACCTCGGGCGACAAGGCATCGCAGGACGGGGAGAAAGAGAAAAATAATCCCCGGTGAGAAAGAACCACTGATATCCTGTGTCCAGAGGCCAGACCGGTTACAAATCACCCCCAAGGACCGGACGCAGTAAGTCGGCTAACCAAGTCACACTGTTCTTTTCAGTGTGTAGAATCTTTTTGTACTTTTGATGTTAAAAAATGAGACAAAGATAAATCATTTCAGAACTTTTCCACCTTTAATGTGACCTATAAACTGTACAACTCAATTGAAAAACAAACTGAAATCTTTTAGGTAAACGGAAATAAAAATAAAAAAATAAAATAATATGGTTGCATAAGTGTGCACACCCTTAAACTAATACTTTGTTGAAGCACCTTATGATTTTATTACAGCACTCAGTCTTTTTGAGTAAGAGTTTTTCAGCATGGCACATCTTGACTTAGCAGAAACCTGACATTTTAACAGGGGTGTGTAGACTTTTTATATCCACTGTATATATATATACATACACACACACTATATATATATATATATATATATATATATATATACATACATATACAGTATATATATATATATATATATATATATTTACTATATATATATATATTTACTATATATATATATATATATATATATATATATATATATATATATATATATATATATAAACAAATTTATTAGAAAAGAGCTCTAATATGTCAAAAGAGCTAAAGCGGATACCTGGCCGCACCAACACACCCCTACAGTATACTAAGGAATGACATCCTAAACAGGTCTGCTGAACATATGCTTTTAATAAAAACAAAGCCAAAAAAGATACATGCTGAGAATAATGGCAACAACAAGATTACAGCACACACACATATACCAAGCGTAGTGCACTACTGTCAACTGTGAGCTAGCATTTGCAAAGTAATTGTTTACTCATGAGACAGTCCGTCCTTGATGCCGGGCACTTAAGTGTTAAAAACACGCTCCGGTTTAAAGATTTAGACAAGATACCGTCCTTGATATCTCATTATATGTATACGTTCCGGTACCGGATTAAAGATGTAATGTGAGAGTCCAAAGGATGGTACTAGTACTATTGCAAACTTGATCCCATGTGCTAATGACAACTCCAACTTTAAACTTTCAGTGTGCAAGACTTATTACTGCATGGCTTACCTCCGCTATCTTCACACACTCTACGGTATTACCTGACAGGATCTCATCCGTGGTGTGGCTTACAGCGATGTATTCCGCCTATGCAGCTCTTCACTTGCTTGGTTGTGTTCATTTGATATCGTCAGATTCACAGCATATCCACCATGCTGGCGTCCTCCACACTGTGTCTTGTTCTACACATTACGCGTTTCGCCCCTCCCCCTTTCCGGGCTGAACTCAGGGCTTCATCAGATGTGTCTAATTAGACACCACAGCAGACTTTATAACACTTGTGCAGAAACAAAGTTACACCTCCTTCATATATGTTAAAGGGAAGTGTATAGTGCATGTACATTTCAATGGCTACAATTAGATTACACTACACATTTAATATACAACTAATCTATACAAATATGGCATATTGCAATTCACATATTTTTTGAAAACTGCTTATTATATACTGATAAAATACAGCATTTGATTTAAATATACACTGAGAACCACTTATATGAACATGTTTCCATACTCATTACTAAGCAACCGTGTATTATTTCATACACATATTCTAACAGTGTTAATAAATAAGGAATATTTATAGAAAACAGGAAAATTCGATTTTTTCATTCAAACCAAAGGGAGAGAGGGTGTTGAGTCTGTACATCCAGCGTGACTCATGCTGGAGCAATAATTGGTCAATATTACCTCCTCTCCTCCTTGGTTTGATGTGTTCAATACCCAATACTCTTAGGAGAGAGAAATCAGAGTCATGCATTTTTTGGAAGTGTCTGGCTACTGGACTGTCTGAGTCCTTATCCTTAATGCTATCTCTGTGTTCCCTCACCCTTTCTTTTAATTCACGTGTCGTTTTCCCAATGTAAAATTTGGGACACGAACAGTGTAACATATAAATGACATTTGAGGTATTACAGACTATTCTTTCATTAATGTGGTAAGACCTATCTGAATATTCAGTGCAACATTTTGAGGCTTTAACGATGTACTTGCAGTACACACATCTGCCACAAGGTTCGCAACCTTTCCTAGTTTGTGCTTGTGTTAGCCAATTTTTTGGGGTGTCTCTTTGGAACTCACTACGAACCAATTTATCCTTAATACTGGGAGCTCTTTTGGCTGTAAGCAATGGGTACTCAGAAATATATTTAGCAACTGAACTATCATTTAACAAAATGTGCCAGTGTTTATTAAGGATATTCCGCAATTTGTTCCAATGGGAATTATATTTTGTTATTAAACGAATACTATTCTCTTCCTTAGGCTTTTCAGTTGTTCTATATAGTAATTCATTCCTGGGTTTCTGCCTGGCTCTACGCCATCCTTTTTTAACTTGATTCTTAGAGTAACCTCTCTGAAGGAACCTCTGAGCCATCTCTCCGGCCTGCCTTTCAAAATCTTGTTCAGTGGAACAGCACCTCTTGAGCCTCAAGAACTGTCCCACTGGAATGCCATTTTTTAAGGCCTCCGGGTGGTGGCTGGAACCATATAACAGATTATTAGTTGCTGTTTCTTTTCGAAACACTTTGCTTTTTAATAATCCATCTTCAATGGTGAGTTTGAGATCCAAAAAAGTAGTTTCCTTATTGCTAATCTGGTGAGTTAAGAACAAATTTCTGTTGTTGTTGTTCAGAATCTCAACAAATTTATTGGCTGAAGTTTCATCCCCTTTCCACAAAACTAGGATGTCATCCACATAGCGCAGCCATAGGACGACGTGAGCCTCCACCCATATATCTAATTCCTGGAAGACATCAACTGCCTCCCAGACACCTAGATGGAGACAGGCATAGGTGGGGGCGCACGCCGAGCCCATGGCTGTGCCTCTTAACTGTCTAAAAAATTTGCCATCAAACATAAATATGTTATTAGTTAACACAAATTCCAATAATTTGAGTACCAAGGTGGTGTTGTCACTGTACTCTTCTCCACGTAGCTTAAGGAAGTATTCAGCTGCTTCCAGACCTACTTTATGTGGAATAGAAGAGTACAGTGACTCCACATCAAGAGTGAGTAGAAGCATATCTGGTTCCATTTTAATTTTATCCAATTTTCTTAAAACGTCCCCCGTGTCCTGCACATAGGAGGACAATTCAGTTAAGAAGGGACGTAGAAAAAAATCTACATATCTACTTATCCCCTCTGTTGGTCCCCCAATCCCAGACACTATGGGACGTCCTGGTGGGTGTGTGATGCTTTTGTGCACCTTAGGGATGCAATAAAAAGTAAGAGCTACTGGGTGAGTCGGACTCAGAAATTCAAATTCTTTCTTAGTCAATAACCCTGACTCTTTTGCTTGTCTCAAAATGATGAATAGATCATCACAAGATTTTTCATAAGTTTGTCTAGTGACAGCCTCATATTGTTCTTTTACACCTAGCTGTCTTAGGACTTCTTTCACATAGTCAGCCTGGTTAAGGATGACAATATTCCCACCCTTATCGGATGGTTTGATCTGAATTTCTTTTTTACTCATCAAATCTTTAAGAGCACTTCTCTCTTTTTTGCTCAGATTGTCACTCACTATGCCTGAAATTCCTATGTCACCTACTTCTCTTTCCACACATTTAACAAAAGTGTGGACACTGGGAGATAAGGATAGTTGGGGCATAAATTTAGACGTAGGTTTAAAATTTGATTTTTTGGGGTAAATGATACCTGTATCGATTTCTTCCTGTTCTTCTAATAAGGATACTAGGTTTGCAACTGCCTCTGCATCCTCACTCTCAACAGGGCCATAGCTCTGGGATCTGTTACCCCAAAGTTTTTTTAATAGTATTTTCCTTGCAAAAAGGTTTAGATCTTTCACAAATTCAAATTTATCTAAGCCATTAGAGGGACAGAATGATAATCCTTTCTTTAACAATTCAATGTGTACCATATTTAGACTAACTGAGGAGAGGTTAATTACTGACATTTCCTCTTCTATATTAGTTAGTTTGTGTTTTCCCAGAATAGACTCTCTTTCCTCTGATTCCTGGTTGTCATGCGATACTGGGGATTGCTCCTGTATCTCCCTCCTCTGCTCCTTTGTCTCTGTCTGCTGGAATAAGCTCGACCACCTCCCCCTCTTTCGTCTGCCTCCTCTCCGGGTCCTACCCCTAAAGGGATTCTCCCCTGTAATGCAGTTCTTATATTTTGGGGGGCATTCTCTAATTCATTCTCAGAGTTGTCTGTACCTGAGTCATATGCATATCTAGTACTATTGTTATTTCTATATATATAGATGGTACCTTTTTTAAAATCATCCTGATCTCTAACCATTTTACGCCTTTTCCTAAATTTAATTTCACCTTGCAACCGTTCTAAGGTTTTTTGAGCCTCCTTATTAAGTTTGTCAAAAGCTGGGTCATTGGCATAAAGATTTACCTGTTCATAAATTTTGTTTGTCTCAATTTTGCTTTCCTCCAATCTTTTTTCATCCTCATCAATCATTAATTGCATCAACTCTAAGGTGCATCGTGTTAGTATAGCATTCCATTTTTGAATAAAATCAGTATCTGCTTCCACCCCTCTTAAATTTATTCCTGGGTCTAGTCTAATCCTCAGACCTCTGGGGATCAATTCTTCTTTAACATACCTTTGTAAGCTTGCTAGCTCCCACTTGATTTTAAGTTCCTTAATTGCTTTTTTCTTATATTCCTTAAATGCTGAAAATACATCATTACTTTTTTCTTCAATATTGGTTTCGTCGATATTGATGGAGGGTTTAAACGCTTCATCAATATCACTAACCCATTTTTCTTCAGTTAATTTAAATGCCATAATGATAGATTCAGTTGCTCAGTTATGTTCAAGACCCGTAAAAGGACGTCAAAACACAAAAACTGCTGTATAATAGTAAAATCTGATGCTCTCCTAAAGAAATAAGGTCTAATGCAACTTATATGTTACTATTTTTGATACAAAGGATAGGGTGCACACAGATAGAATTAGAGGGTAAAGCGTGTTGTGCTGGCAATCCTAAATGAATATAAACAAATTAATTAGAAAAGAGCTCTAATATGTCAAAAGAGCTAAAGCGGATACCTGGCCGCACCAACACACCCCTACAGTATACTAAGGAATGACATCCTAAACAGGTCTGCTGAACATATGCTTTTAATAAAAACAAAGCCAAAAAAGATACATGCTGAGAATAATGGCAACAACAAGATTACAGCACACACACATATACCAAGCGTAGTGCACTACTGTCAACTGTGAGCTAGCATTTGCAAAGTAATTGTTTACTCATGAGACAGTCCGTCCTTGATGCCGGGCACTTAAGTGTTAAAAACACGCTCCGGTTTAAAGATTTAGACAAGATACCGTCCTTGATATCTCATTATATGTATACGTTCCGGTACCGGATTAAAGATGTAATGTGAGAGTCCAAAGGATGGTACTAGTACTATTGCAAACTTGATCCCATGTGCTAATGACAACTCCAACTTTAAACTTTCAGTGTGCAAGACTTATTACTGCATGGCTTACCTCCGCTATCTTCACACACTCTACGGTATTACCTGACAGGATCTCATCCGTGGTGTGGCTTACAGCGATGTATTCCGCCTATGCAGCTCTTCACTTGCTTGGTTGTGTTCACTTGATATCGTCAGATTCACAGCATATCCACCATGCTGGCGTCCTCCACACTGTGTCTTGTTCTACACATTACGCGTTTCGCCCCTCCCCCTTTCCGGGCTGAACTCAGGGCTTCATCAGATGTGTCTAATTAGACACCACAGCAGACTTTATAACACTTGTGCAGAAACAAAGTTACACCTCCTTCATATATGTTAAAGGGAAGTGTATAGTGCATGTACATTTCAATGGCTACAATTAGATTACACTACACATTTAATATACAACTAATCTATACAAATATGGCATATTGCAATTCACATATTTTTTGAAAACTGCTTATTATATACTGATAAAATACAGCATTAGATTTAAATATACACTGAGAACCACTTATATGAACATGTTTCCATACTCATTACTAAGCAACCGTGTATTATTTCATACACATATTCTAACAGTGTTAATAAATAAGGAATATTTATAGAAAACAGGAAAATTCGATTGTTTCATTCAAACCAAAGGGAGAGAGGGTGTTGAGTCTGTACATCCAGCGTGACTCATGCTGGAGCAATAATTGGTCAATATTACCTCCTCTCCTCCTTGGTTTGATGTGTTCAATACCCAATACTCTTAGGAGAGAGAAATCAGAGTCATGCATTTTTTGGAAGTGTCTGGCTACTGGACTGTCTGAGTCCTTATCCTTAATGCTATCTCTGTGTTCCCTCACCCTTTCTTTTAATTCACGTGTCGTTTTCCCAATGTAAAATTTGGGACACGAACAGTGTAACATATAAATGACATTTGAGGTATTACAGACTATTCTTTCATTAATGTGGTAAGACCTATCTGAATATTCAGTGCAAAATTTTGAGGCTTTAACGATGTACTTGCAGTACACACATCTGCCACAAGGTTCGCAACCTTTCCTAGTTTGTGCTTGTGTTAGCCAATTTTTTGGGGTGTCTCTTTGGAACTCACTATGAACCAATTTATCCTTAATACTGGGAGCTCTTTTGGCTGTAAGCAATGGGTACTCAGAAATATATTTAGCAACTGAACTATCATTTAACAAAATGTGCCAGTGTTTATTAAGGATATTCCGCAATTTGTTCCAATGGGAATTATATTTTGTTATTAAACGAATACTATTCTCTTCCTTAGGCTTTTCAGTTGTTCTATATAGTAATTCATTCCTGGGTTTCTGCCTGGCTCTAAGCCATCCTTTTTTAACTTGATTCTTAGAGTAACCTCTCTGAAGGAACCTCTGAGCCATCTCTCCGGCCTGCCTTTCAAAATCTTGTTCAGTGGAACAGCACCTCTTGAGCCTCAAGAACTGTCCCACTGGAATGCCATTTTTTAAGGCCTCCGGGTGGTGGCTGGAACCATATAACAGATTATTAGTTGCTGTTTCTTTTCGAAACACTTTGCTTTTTAATAATCCATCTTCAATGGTGAGTTTGAGATCCAAAAAAGTAGTTTCCTTATTGCTAATCTGGTGAGTTAAGAACAAATTTCTGTTGTTGTTGTTCAGAATCTCAACAAATTTATTGGCTGAAGTTTCATCCCCTTTCCACAAAACTAGGATGTCATCCACATAGCGCAGCCATAGGACGACGTGAGCCTCCACCCATATATCTAATTCCTGGAAGACATCAACTGCCTCCCAGACACCTAGATGGAGACAGGCATAGGTGGGGGCGCACGCCGAGCCCATGGCTGTGCCTCTTAACTGTCTAAAAAATTTGCCATCAAACATAAATATGTTATTAGTTAACACAAATTCCAATAATTTGAGTACCAAGGTGGTGTTGTCACTGTACTCTTCTCCACGTAGCTTAAGGAAGTATTCAGCTGCTTCCAGACCTACTTTATGTGGAATAGAAGAGTACAGTGACTCCACATCAAGAGTGAGTAGAAGCATATCTGGTTCCATTTTAATTTTATCCAATTTTCTTAAAACGTCCCCCGTGTCCTGCACATAGGAGGACAATTCAGTTAAGAAGGGACGTAGAAAAAAATCTACATATCTACTTATCCCCTCTGTTGGTCCCCCAATCCCAGACACTATGGGACGTCCTGGTGGGTGTGTGATGCTTTTGTGCACCTTAGGGATGCAATAAAAAGTAAGAGCTACTGGGTGAGTCGGACTCAGAAATTCAAATTCTTTCTTAGTCAATAACCCTGACTCTTTTGCTTGTCTCAAAATGATGAATAGATCATCACAAGATTTTTCATAAGTTTGTCTAGTGACAGCCTCATATTGTTCTTTTACACCTAGCTGTCTTAGGACTTCTTTCACATAGTCAGCCTGGTTAAGGATGACAATATTCCCACCCTTATCGGATGGTTTGATCTGAATTTCTTTTTTACTCATCAAATCTTTAAGAGCACTTCTCTCTTTTTTGCTCAGATTGTCACTCACTATGCCTGAAATTCCTATGTCACCTACTTCTCTTTCCACACATTTAACAAAAGTGTGGACACTGGGAGATAAGGATAGTTGGGGCATAAATTTAGACGTAGGTTTAAAATTTGATTTTTTGGGGTAAATGATACCTGTATCGATTTCTTCCTGTTCTTCTAATAAGGATACTAGGTTTGCAACTGCCTCTGCATCCTCACTCTCAACAGGGCCATAGCTCTGGGATCTGTTACCCCAAAGTTTTTTTAATAGTATTTTCCTTGCAAAAAGGTTTAGATCTTTCACAAATTCAAATTTATCTAAGCCATTAGAGGGACAGAATGATAATCCTTTCTTTAACAATTCAATGTGTACCATATTTAGACTAACTGAGGAGAGGTTAATTACTGACATTTCCTCTTCTATATTAGTTAGTTTGTGTTTTCCCAGAATAGACTCTCTTTCCTCTGATTCCTGGTTGTCATGCGATACTGGGGATTGCTCCTGTATCTCCCTCCTCTGCTCCTTTGTCTCTGTCTGCTGGAATAAGCTCGACCACCTCCCCCTCTTTCGTCTGCCTCCTCTCCGGGTCCTACCCCTAAAGGGATTCTCCCCTGTAATGCAGTTCTTATATTTTGGGGGGCATTCTCTAATTCATTCTCAGAGTTGTCTGTACCTGAGTCATATGCATATCTAGTACTATTGTTATTTCTATATATATAGATGGTACCTTTTTTAAAATCATCCTGATCTCTAACCATTTTACGCCTTTTCCTAAATTTAATTTCACCTTGCAACCGTTCTAAGGTTTTTTGAGCCTCCTTATTAAGTTTGTCAAAAGCTGGGTCATTGGCATAAAGATTTACCTGTTCATAAATTTTGTTTGTCTCAATTTTGCTTTCCTCCAATCTTTTTTCATCCTCATCAATCATTAATTGCATCAACTCTAAGGTGCATCGTGTTAGTATAGCATTCCATTTTTGAATAAAATCAGTATCTGCTTCCACCCCTCTTAAATTTATTCCTGGGTCTAGTCTAATCCTCAGACCTCTGGGGATCAATTCTTCTTTAACATACCTTTGTAAGCTTGCTAGCTCCCACTTGATTTTAAGTTCCTTAATTGCTTTTTTCTTATATTCCTTAAATGCTGAAAATACATCATTACTTTTTTCTTCAATATTGGTTTCGTCGATATTGATGGAGGGTTCATATAAGTGGTTCTCAGTGTATATTTAAATCAAATGCTGTATTTTATCAGTATATAATAAGCAGTTTTCAAAAAATATGTGAATTGCAATATGCCATATTTGTATAGATTAGTTGTATATTAAATGTGTAGTGTAATCTAATTGTAGCCATTGAAATGTACATGCACTATACACTTCCCTTTAACATATATGAAGGAGGTGTAACTTTGTTTCTGCACAAGTGTTATAAAGTCTGCTGTGGTGTCTAATTAGACACATCTGATGAAGCCCTGAGTTCAGCCCGGAAAGGGGGAGGGGCGAAACGCGTAATGTGTAGAACAAGACACAGTGTGGAGGACGCCAGCATGGTGGATATGCTGTGAATCTGACGATATCAAATGAACACAACCAAGCAAGTGAAGAGCTGCATAGGCGGAATACATCGCTGTAAGCCACACCACGGATGAGATCCTGTCAGGTAATACCGTAGAGTGTGTGAAGATAGCGGAGGTAAGCCATGCAGTAATAAGTCTTGCACACTGAAAGTTTAAAGTTGGAGTTGTCATTAGCACATGGGATCAAGTTTGCAATAGTACTAGTACCATCCTTTGGACTCTCACATTACATCTTTAATCCGGTACCGGAACGTATACATATAATGAGATATCAAGGACGGTATCTTGTCTAAATCTTTAAACCGGAGCGTGTTTTTAACACTTAAGTGCCCGGCATCAAGGACGGACTGTCTCATGAGTAAACAATTACTTTGCAAATGCTAGCTCACAGTTGACAGTAGTGCACTTGGTATATGTGTGTGTGCTGTAATCTTGTTGTTGCCATTATTCTCAGCATGTATCTTTTTTGGCTTTGTTTTTATTAAAAGCATATGTTCAGCAGACCTGTTTAGGATGTCATTCCTTAGTATACTGTAGGGGTGTGTTGGTGCGGCCAGGTATCCGCTTTAGCTCTTTTGACATATTAGAGCTCTTTTCTAATTAATTTGTTTATATTCATTTAGGATTGCCAGCACAACACGCTTTACCCTCTAATTCTATCTGTGTGCACCCTATCCTTTGTATCACATATATATATATATATATATATTTATATATATATATATTTATATATATATATATATATATATATATATACTATATACATACACATGTCAAAAACATAACGTTTCGGTGTTATTCTAACACCTTTGTCAAATGTCAGACTATCAAACAAAACATGTCCCCATAAGAACTCCCATAAGAACTCCATGAGTTCTTATGGGGACATGTTTTGTTTGATGGTCTGACATTTGACAAAGGTGTTAGTATAACACCGAAATGTTATGTTTTTGACATGTACTTGAATTTGAATTAAACAACTGGAATTATACCAAGTCCAGTGAGTGCCTTTTTCTATGAAGGGAATTGTCTACACCAACAAGAAGTGCACCCTGGCAGTTGTGATAAAAATCGTAAAGACTGTGCTTATCCTTTTTGGGAAATTACTATATACATACTATATACAGTTAATTCCAGGTATATGGGACACCTCACAACCCCACAATGACGGTTCCTTTATATGACGTCATCCAAGATGGCGTCCCTCGAATTCCGATTGGCTGATAGGATTCTATCAGCCAATCGGAATTAAGGTAGGAAAAATCAGATTGGTTGATTGGATCAGCCAATAGAATTGACCTCACATTCTATTGACTGATCCAATCAGCCAATCGGATTGAATTTTTCCTACCTTAATTCCGATTGGCTAATAGAATCCTATCAGCCAATCGGAATTCGAGGGACGCCATCTTGGATGATGTCATTTAAAGGAACCGTCATTCGTCGAGTAGTCGTCGTGCTGGAAGGATGCTCCACGCCGGATGTCTTCAAGATGGAGTCGCTCCTCGTCGGATGGAAGAAGATAGAAGATGCCGCTTGGATGAAGCCTTCTGCCAGTCTGGATGTCCTCTTCTGCCCGGATAGGATGAAGACTTCTGCCGGTCTGGATGTCTTCTTCTTCCCCATCGGATGAAGACTTCTGGACGGATCAGATGACCACTTGTGCCCGGCTGGGTGAAGATGGCTCAAGGTAGGGTGATCTTCAATGGGGTAGTGTTAGGTTTTTTTAAGGGGGTATTGGGTGGGTTTTAGAGTAAGGGTGTGTGGGTGGTGGGTTGTAATGTTGGGGGGTATTGTAATTTTTTTTTTACAGGTAAAAGAGCTGATTACTTTGGGGCAATGCCCCGCAAAAGGCCCTTTTAAGGGGTTTTTGTAATTTAGTATAGGGTAGGGCATTTTATTATTTTGGGGGGCTTTTGTTTTTATTAGGGGGCTTAACTTCTTGTAATTTTTTTTATTTTCTGTAATTTAGTGTGTTTTTTTCGTAATTTAGTTTATTGAATTTAATTGTAATTAATTGTAGGTAGTTTAGGTAATTTATTTAATGATAGTATAGTGTTAGATGTAATTGTAACTTAGGTTAGGATTTATTTTACAGGTAATTTTGTACTTATTTTAGCTAGGTAGTTATTAAATAGTTAATAACTATTTAATAACTATTGTACCTAGTTAAAATAAATACAAAGTTGCCTGTAAAATTAAAATAAATCATAAGCTAGCTACAATGTAACTATTAGTTATATTGTAGCTATCTTATGGTTTATTTTATAGGTAAGTATTTAGTTTTAAATAGGAATAATTTATTTAATTGTAGTTATTTTATTTAGATTTATTTAAATTATATTTAAATTAGGGGGTGTTAGGGTTAGGGTTAAACTTAGGTTTAGGGGTTAATAACTTTATTATAGTGGCGGCGACGTTGGCGGCGGCAGATTAGGGGTTAATTAATTTAATATAGTTGCAGCGACGTTGGGGGGGCAGATTAGGGGTTAATAACTATAATGTAGGTGTCGGCGATGTTGGGGGCAGCAGATTAGGGGTTTATAAGTATAATGTAGGTGGCGGCGGTGTCCGGAGCGGCAGATTAGGGGTTAATAGCATAATGCAGGTGGCGACGATGTCGGGGGTGGCAGATTAGGGGTTAATAAGTGTAAGATTAGGGGTGTTTAGACTTGGGGTTCATGTTAGGGTGTTAGGTGCAGACATATTTTTTCATTCCCCATAGGAAACAATGGGACTGCATTATGAGCTGAACGCTGCTTTTTTGCAGGTGTTAGGTTTTTTTTCAGCCAGCTCAGCCCCATTGTTTCCTATGGGGAAATCGAGCACGAGCACGTTTTGCCAGCTTACCGCTACCATAAGTATCATTGGTATCAAGGTGAGATGTGGAGCTAAATTTTGCTCAACGGTCACTTTTCTGAGGCTAACGCAGGCTTAAAGAAAACTCGTAATACCAGCGTTGTTTAAAGGGCGCGGTAAGAAAAAAAGGAGAGTTAGCACCGCACAGCCTTACCGACAAAACTCGTAATCTAGCCGCATGTATTTTAAAAGCTCGAGAAATCTTAAAACATAGTTTCAAATAACATCTGTCTAAAATATATCTAAAAATGTTCCTAAATTATTCCTTGCAAGGATATGTATTAATAATACCCAATTCACAAAGTTACGGGTCTGCCAAATAAATAACATCTACTACAGGGGGTAATACATATCCTTGCAAGGAATAATTTAGGAACATTTTTAGATATATTTTAGACAGATGTTATTTGAAACTATGTTTTAAGATTTCTCGAGCTTTTAAAATACATGATCTTTTATTTTAACATATATATATATTGTATTGTGGTTTTCGATATATATTCATATAAGACACCGTCTGTTTTTTATAAATGTGTATTGTGAAATAAATGTTGAATAATCTACCTACAATTTTCTATCATATTATTTACATATTTGAGAAGATTGCACATTAACTCCTAGAGTGCCTCCTACATATCCATTCTTTAGCAGCCAAGAAACCACATTTTCAGAAAGGGAAAAGGGTGAAAAGGCTAAGATATGCTAAAGCTCACAAAGATAGGAATGAAGATCAGTGGAAAATAGTATTATGGAGTGACGAATCCACGTTTAAAATTTGTAGGTCCAATCGTCAACAATAAGTGAGAAGAAGAGTTGGAGAGAGATGGAAGTATGAGTGTTTGGTGCCTTCAGTAAAAAATGGTGGTCTGTCCTGGTTTGGGGCTGCCAGTGGTGTTGACAATATTGTCCAAATTGCTGGGATCATGAATGCTGAAAAGTACAGACAGGTTTTAATTCATTGTGCCATTCCTTCTGGAAAGTGCATTGGAAATGCTTTTATTTTTCAGCATGGTAACGATCCCAAGCACATTGCTAATGCAGTGAAATCATATTTGTAGAGAAAAACAGCTGATAAAATACTCCACATTGTCTAGATCTGAATATTATAGAAGCAGTATGGGATCACCTAGAGAGAGAAATAAATAAGACAACCTAAATCTAAAGAACAACTCTGGGAAGTGCTGAAAGGAGCCTGGTATAATATACCGGAAGATTACTTCAGAAAACTTCAGGACAGTCTCCCCAAAAGAGTTCAAGATGTGCTCAGTGCCAAGGGAGGTCACACTAAATACTGACTTTTGCATGAAGAAGCCATTTTGTTATGAAAATTGTGTTTTTTTTTAATATTTTGTTTATATATTTCCTGTATTTTCTATTTGTAACTTAATAAAGAGTCTGAAAAATAAATATGGATGGTCAGTAAAACTTTGCTAAAACAACAAATCTAATGGCTTTTGCACAGTACTATATATACAGTATATATATATATATATATATATATATATATATATTCTTCTATGTGAAGGACATTGGAATGCGAAACTGTGAAACATTCATATTTTGATGTTGGGTTAGCGCACTTGAGAAAATGCGATCGGGTTTGTGCGCAAGTAGGGTTTTCATTCCCCCCCCCCCCTTTTTGCTCTCCTTTAAAGTCTATGGGGAAAACATTAACACAGTTGCGTTATATTAGAAATTTGGCTTTTTGAGCATGTCGGGTTAGTGCATGAGCGAAAAATTTTTGCTTTCAACTTGTAATACGAGTATACCAATGTTCTTATGTAAAATTAAAAACTAACAGTTTAGATTTACTATATTAAAAATACAGTAGGTAACTGTTTCCAATATTCATCAGGATTTGTTTTCATCTTTATTAGCAAAGTTAGAATGACTAACACAGGTATGCGATCAGGGAGGCCATTAAAAGTGGTGGCTCTGATCAGCCTATGGCACGCCATTTCCTGAAAAAAAAATCATGGTGTGTTGAGTTTGAAAACTATGATCATTGATCATATCCCCCCTCTAAGGAGACAGAGAAAGGTGGCTGCTGCAGACACTGAAATTGGATTTATTAATTATACTCCGTGCAACCCAATTCTTTTCCATGTCAAGCAATGATGCAGATATGCAGATAGACACAGCCCATAGGTCCAAAATTGAGAAAGTTATGGTATTCACAAGTAATTTTATAACCATGTTCATGCCATTAGGCTAATTGGAAATCACAGGTTACTCAATTTTGTTTCACTTTTGTTGCATTGAGGTTACATAAGAGCAAATACACCACTGTTCAGAAGTAATGCAATTTTGAATAATTTGAAATTTAAGTGATATTCCACAGCTCACTTCCGTAATATATATATATAGGAAGAGGTGTATAACTCCAAAACGTCACATATTGTTCCCAATAAAGGTGTGATTATATTAAAATCCAGAGAGTGCCTGCTTGGATTTTTTGCTGTGGATATTTTTGCCGGCACCCTAATATTTAATATATATAGCGAGAGAGAGAGAGAGAGAGAGAGAGAGAGAGAGAGAAAGAAAAAGAGAGAGAGATAGTTTAAATATATCCCATCACTCTCTGGATTTTTGAGCAAATGTGTTTAATCGTGACATTTCAGGGGTGTACAAAATCCCCTTCTTTAGGATTGGCTGTGTGCATAAAGTGCATTAAAGATGTTTTTTTAAAAATGAAATAAACTGCTACAACATATGTATTGCTGGGTTTTTTTGCCTACCATGGGAATAAAATGGCAGAAAATATCTATAGTAAGTAGTTTAGAAAATATCCTCTAGGTGTACATTATGCATTAACGATATTGCATGACAGAATGTAATTAAAAGTATTTCAAGGTATCTGCCACGAGGCCTTGTTTTACTCCAAGATAAACAACATCAAGACAACAAGCGGTTGCATCAGTCGTTAACTATATTGCAGCATGACAAATGGGGATTATTCATATTACCATTAATTTGTGGATACTTAGTTAAGGTCAACCTTCTAATATTTCCATCATCTTCAGATGATGATGCATGACAAATTGTTGCTCTACCATGGAGCTAAATTTGTATAAATTGAGGCAGCAAACCAGCTTGAATTCAGACTATTTGCTAAGGGGCAACAATTCAGTCTCCAACTGAACACTAATTTATCCAAGATTGGAAAAATGAAGATTACAGTTGCCTTTCTGCTGGTAGCTGTCAGCTGTTGCTTTGGTAAGTTTCCACATTACTAAGATGTTAAAGGTGCAAGAAACCCAAAATGACATGGTTCAGATAGAGAATACAATTTTAAACAGCATTCTAATTCACTTCTATTATCTAATTTTCACAAAAAAGTTACAAGGGCTCAAAGATAGGAGGTCTGAGGTGTTAGAAAAAAAAAAAAGCAGGCAAAGGGCTTTAACATAGAGATACAATTTACTTATATTATCTAATTTACTTCTTTCTTTATGTATCCTTTAAACAAAGGATATCAAGAGAATTAAGCAAAGTAGATAATAGAAGTAAATTAAAACATTTTTAAAATTGCCTGCTTTATCTGAATCATGAAAGAAAAAATGTGGGTTTCATGTCCCTTTAATATTTTACACTGCCATTTCTTAGCTTCTCAGGTGATAGCTGGGTTTCATTTTATAGGTAAAATATAAATAATTTACAATATACTGAAAACATGCATATAAGTCTTATCCAGTCACCGGTCTATGAGGGTGTCAGTGTTATGCAAGGTGAAAGTTAAAGGAGGCAGAAGAAGGATTTAAAACAATAATGACAGAAATAGAGAGTACAAGATGAGGTCCAAATCAATACCCCCTGCATTTTGGTATTCAACTTCATTGGCAACATTTTGTACCAACTTGACCTAAAAGATTGCAGCTGATGTTGAAAAATGCAGATATTCTACTGCTTTTGGGCTGATATTAAAGAGAAGTGAAACCCAAAATGTTCCTTTCATGATTCAGACAAAGCATGTTATTTTAAACAACTTTCCAATTTGCTTATATTATCTAAATTGCTTCATTCTCTTGGTATCCTTAGTTAAAAAGCTTATCTATGTAGGCTCAGGCGCAGCAATGCTTTACTGGGAGCTAGTTGCTGATTGGTGGATGCACAAAAATGCCTCTTTTCATTGGTTCACCAGATGTCTTCAGATAGCTCCCAGTAGTGCATAGCTGCTCCTTCAAAAAGGATACCAAGAAGTAAATTGGATAAAAGAAGTGAATTTATAAGTTGTTTAAAATCTCATGCTCTCTTTGAATCATGAAACATAAGAAAAATGAACATTTAAAGGGACATGACACTTTGAAAAATCTCTATTTTCCATCTAAAAAACAGTGTGCTTCTTTGTGTGAAAACTATTGTTTTTGTGCTGAATAAACCACATTTTGATTAGGGAATTGTTCTTATTAGCCAGTGAACAGTAGAGCTCCAGGATTCAGCTGTACATAATCATGCACTTACTGTTAGCTATTCTTCACATTTAGACACCTTGTTTTGTGTTACATTTGTCATTCCAAAATATTTTTACATATTTAGCTGCTGTTTTCTCATATACATGACACATTTAGTATTTTATGTCATTGTAATGAAGGCAACAATTAGTTGTTACTTTTTATGTATCTCTTTCAGATCCTGTTATTTCAGTTTGCATTAAATGTAGAAATATCTGTCAAACGCAACCCAAGATTGATCCTTCTTGTCTTCAGAATGCATTGGTAGGTACAATGTGGTAGGTTGCCCAGCACTCTAAATATTAAGTGAGCAATGACAGGGTTAAAATGACATAATTAAAATACATTAATGAAGGTGTAGAGAGCCCTGCCCATGAGTTACCATATAAGGTAGATCACCTTTCATAAGGGAGGTTGTCTGGATAGATGGGCTTGTGAATTTATTTGGTAAAGAGAAGAGAATAAAAAAAACATATTGGTAAGAAACCAGAACACTTGGTTAATGTAGATTGTATGCATTCCATAAAATATATGAATCATTGTACCTTTTTGTATTTTTATGCATTATCCTGTAAATATTATCATTATAGCAGAAATAAAGGAAATCTAAATATACTGCATTCATTTTTATATTTATTTGATGTATGATTATATTACACCAAATAAGGTCTATGGCTTTTATCTGTAATGCATTGATGATTTTGAGACTGGGAACTGAGTGATTTGATTTTTGATCACAACAGTTTAAGAATGATTTAAGTCTCTAATTCACAAAACATAAATAAGAGTTGTTGAGCACCCACAGAGTTTAGAGTTTGTAGTGTGTTGTAGTCTCCAGCATGGTGAAGTGGAGTCAGATATCCAGGTGATGTATCAGGAAGTCTTTGTGCCGGCATAAGATGTCCAGGCACAGGACATGTTTGGAGAACTCTAAAATTGAAAGTGGGCACAAGTGTGTGATGTTGAGGATATTAAACTGTAAATTTTGTCTGGACTGAAACAAATTACTATTACTTATGTCAAATGATGCTTTTAACCATTATGTAACTAAGGGTTTAAAATTGGAAACATTATATTTATTACTTTAAGTCCTAGGATAAAACACCAGTTTTTTCAAAGAATAGCTGCCTTCATGAATGTGCACTGTTTTTATGGATATACTTTTTAAAGTGGGTATTGTATAAAAGTGCACACTCACAGCCAGATTACGAGTTTTACATTATGGCTGGCTCGCTAATAACTTGTACGTTATTTTCACCGCTCACCTTTTATAGCGCTGCTATTACAGGCTTGTGCGGGTGATATGGCTTTGTTGAACTCCATACCTCACCCAAATACAAGCAGTGTTTTGACGTGCTCGTGCACAATTTTCCCATAGACATCAATGGGGAGAGTCGGCTAAAAAAAAGCCTAACACCTGCAATCGCGGAGCATAAAGCTCCGTAACGCAGCCCCATTGATGTCTATGGGGAAAAAAATGTATGTTTAAACCTAACAGCCTAACATAAACCCAGAGTCTAAACACCCCTAATCTGCTGCCCCTGACATCGCTGCCACCTACATTACACTTATTAACCCCTAATCTGCCACCCCCAATGTCGCCGCCACCTACCTACACTTATTACCCCTAATCTGCCGCCCCCAATGTCGCTGCCACCTACCTACACTAATTAACCACTAATCTGCCGCCCCCAATGTCGCCGCCGTCACTATACTAAAGTTATTAACCCCTAAACCTCTGGCCTCCCACATCACTAACAATAAATATATTATTTATTATATTATATAAAAATAAAACTTACTATTAATAATGAAATAATTGCTATTTAGAAATAAATACCTGTAAAATAAACCATAAGCTAGCTACAATATAACTAATAGTTACATTGTAGTTAGCTTAGGTTTTATTTTTATTTCACTGCTAAGTTTGTATTTAGTTTAACTAGGTAGACTAGTTAGTAGCGGAATAGGGGTTAATACATTTTTTAAGTGGCGGTGATGTCCGGAGTGGCAGATTATGGGTTAAAGGGACAGTATACACTCATTTTCATCTAACTGCATGTAATAGACACTACTATAAAGAATAAGATGCACATATACTGATATAAAAATCCAGTATAAAATGGTTTAAAAACATATAGAAGCTTTCAGTTTAGCTCTGTTGAAAAGGTAGTTGGAAAGCCCACTGCAAGTGGGAAATAAGACACTCCCCCCTCCCCCTTCTTTTGCATATGAAAAGACCCTTTACACAAACAGGAGCAAGCTGGAGAAGGTAGCTGACGGTATTCAAATAAAACTTTGGGGCTTGGTTAGGAGTCTGAAAATCAGAGCAATGTTCTTTAAAAATAAGCAAAATTATACATTTTAAAAAAAAAAAAACTTTATGGGCTTTATAAATAGATCATCTACAAAACATTTATGCAAAGAAAAAATGAGTGTATAATGGCCCTTTAATAACTTTATTATAGTGTTTGCGATGCGGGAGGGCCTTGGTTTAGGGGTTAATAGGTAGTTTATAGATGTTAGTGTACTTTGTAACACTTTAGTTATGAGTTTTATGTTACAGCTTTGTAGCGTAAAACTCATAACTAGTGACTTTAGATGGCAGTACGGATCTTGCCATTTTAGGCTGTACCGCTCACTTTTTGGCCTCACAGCAAAACTCGTAATACCAGCGCTATGGGAGTCCCATTGAAAAAGGACTTTTTTAAAAGTGCGGTACTGACGTTGCTTGACGGCCAAAAAAGTGTGCGGTACAGCTTTTCTTACAATAGCAGCGGTAGGGAAAAAGCAGTGTTATGGGCCATAACGCTGCTTTTTCACTCATAATGCAAAACTCGTAATCTGGCTGTCAGTTATTTATATTATTCTGCATTTTACTCTGAAATAAATTCAGATTTTTATACCAATGTATGGTTCATGATATTATTTGCTTCAATAGTCTAATTTCTTTGATATCTTGTGGAGTGAGCCAGGGAATTCTCCAGAATAGACGCAGTTCTATACCACTCCCATTAGGTTGAAATAGCTGTATGTGGCTGGGTTTTCTGACACTGTGGTTATAACCACTTATATGTTTTTATAAACTGTGAGCATAGGCGAAATTTATCCCTGATCAACATGGATAAAGGCAAAAAAGTATGCATTATAATTACTAATAATTGCATGTTACTACTCAAATTTGTTTAACTAAAGCAAAACCACAGTATATTGATTTTTTTTTTTAAATATGCTTAAAATCACTTTTTTATTTAAGATAAAGAATTACATTCTGAAAAACAGATATAATAGTTGTGAGATATGCAGATAAATGTTAGACTTCATTATGTTTTCTTTTTTTCTACAATAGACCAACAATAAGCTACCAACTGCTAATGCCCTTGCACAATATCTGTGCGCATATGACAAGTTCAAGGTAAGAAAACCGTTGTACACTATTTGTACTTTAGCATGTTTGCTATGCCTAATGCCTTTATATTAGGGCTAAAACTTACACTGATCCCAGACTTGTAAGAAATAGCAGTAGAAAAGTGAAAAATAAGGCTTTTACACTTTATAAAGCACCACTAAAGTCAAAATTAAACTTTTATGATTGAGATAGAGCACGGAATAAAAAAAAACTTTCTAATTTAATTCCATTATCTAATTGTGCATAATCTTTTTATATTTGCAAGAGTTCAGTGTATACGTAAATGAGTCTGTGATTTACTGATGGCTGTCACATGATAAATGGGTGGGGAAACTGAATTAAAGTATGACATTTTTTATCTACTGCTTGTTTGAAAGTCAGAGCAGTTGCTATTGCATTGTCTTTTTATTATGTGCTTTAATTATGCAATACTGTATTTAATGGTCCTTTAATTCTGATTGAACTAGTATCTTTCTACTCATTACTGGTAACAGTATTATTTTCAACCCCTGTTTATGGTAGTGATACATTTTACTTTCAACTATTTTCTGTTTCAGGATATGAAAGACAAAAGCGAACTCACCAACGCAATTGAAAACATTGAGGTAAGTGACATTATTTAATGGGAAATAGAAATAAAGCTGTTGTATATGTTGTATATGACCAGATACATTTTTGACTATCTGACTAATAATTAGTTTAACTTTTAACAGTTGTTTTTTTCATATTGTTTAACAGATTACTACTGGCTGCATTATCAAGAACATACATGGAACAAAAGCAACTCAAGTAAAATATCTCTTTCCTCTCTGCTTGTCTCATATATTGAAAACATTCAGTAATATAATGTTTTGAATGTGAGGAATTACCATTTCTAATGAGTATTTTTTAAAATAATCATTTATTACGCAGCCTCAGGTTTAGCCAATAGTAATACAATAACACATTATATTTCTTTTCATTGATATATTATATTTATAATGTTGTTTAATAGGAACTGAATATGGGAGCAGATGAAGATCTAATAAAGACAGCTGTTCGCTTGCTGGTAAATCAGTTATATTTATCTTCTATACAAGTATTCATGTAACATAATGACAAGCTCAAGACTTACTAAATATATGCACATTTAAAATATGCTCAATCATGTTAAATAGAAAAATCATAGTACTTCCAGCTTACTTGAATAAAATAAAGGCAGATTTTAACAATGTCTTGGATATGAATGCAGTTTGACCTTTTAAATAATAGTGACAATTATGTCTATTTTTATGAGGCAGTAGATATATGAGATAACCTTATAGAAGTGCTAGGGGCACATTTAGTAGAAATAAATGATTGAATGCCTAGAGCAATGGCAGCTGAAGAAAAAAATGTCAGGGGGAACCAACACCCCACATAATTCCCATACATGTCCAGGAAGCTGGGAATTAACTCAAAGTAGTGTGTAAATAGAATTTGGGGTTATTTTATACGTGGATTCAGGGCAGGTGGAAGAGGAGTTGCGTGTGTACAATGGATTGGTCAGTGTGGTCTGGGGAAGGAGATGGAAAGTCAATGGGCGTTACGGGACAACTGCAAGGAACGGAAAGTTTCACTGATACGCCTTCCTGAAGAATTAGGCTAATGTGAAGAATTATCAATGTCAGTTACTTACATAGCATTTACAATGTATACTAGTAAACACTTACATAGCATTTACAATGTATACTAGTAAACACTTACATAGCATTTACAATTTATACTAGAACATTACTTACATAGCATTTACAATGTATACTAGTAATTACTTACATAGCATTTACAATGTATACTAATAATTACTTACATAGCATGTACAATTTATACTAGAACATTACTTACATAGCATTTACAATTGATACTAGTAATAACTTATGTAGCATTTACAATTTACACTAGTAATTACTTACATAGCATGTACAATTTTTACTAGTAATTACTTACATAACATTTACAATGTATACTAGTAATTACATACATAGCATTTACAAATTATAATATTTATTACTTACAAAGCATTTACAATGTATACTAGTAATTACTTACATAGCATGTACAATTTATACTAGTAATTACTTATATAGCATTTACAATGTATACTAGTAATAACTTATGTAGCATTTACAATTGATACTAGTAATAACTTATGTAGCATTTACAATTGATACTAGAACATTACTTACATAGCATTTACAACTGATACTAATAATTACTTACATAGCATTTACAATGTATACTAGTAATTACATACATAGCATTTACAAATTATAATATTTATTACTTACAAAGCATTTAGAATGTATACTAGTAATAACTTATGTAGCATTTACAATTTATACTAGTAATTACTTACATAGCATTTACAATTGATACTAGTTTAAACTTACGTAGCATTTACAATTTACACTAGTAATTACATAGCATTTACAATTTATGCTAGTAATTACTGGCATAGTATTTACAATTTAAGCTAGTTATTATTTACATAGCATTTGCAATTTATACTAATAATTACTTACATAGCATTTACAATTGATACTAGTAATAACTTACGTAGCATTTACAATTTATACTAGTAATTACATAGCATTTACAATTTATACTAGTTATTACTGGCAGAGCATTTACAATGTAAACTATTTATTATTTACATAGCATTTACAATTTATACTAGTAATTACTTACACTTACTTACCTACTTAGAGCAGTTAAACATTATGATTCATGTAGAGCATGCAATTAAAAAAAACAAAAACATTTAAAATTACTTTTATTATCAAATTTGCTATGTAAAATATTAGAGTCGATTAATCCTAGGTGAGCACATGTCTTTAACCATTTGGCAGCAGTGTCTGCAGCAATGTTTATAGCATTGGTCCGCATAGTTGCAAACACTGCTATCATAGAAATGAATGCTAAGGAGACGTACACGCTCCTAAGCAACTATTGGCCTAAGTAGGTTTACTCTTCAACAAATGATACCAAGAGATTTAAGCAAAATTGATAATAGAAATCAATTGGAAAGTTTAAAATTCCATACTCTATTCAAATAGTTTGTTTAATTTTGACTTTACTGTCCCTTTAAATATGAAATAAGTTTAATACAAATTTACCTTTTCAATAATTTTTTTAGTCTATACATATGTTATCATTTTAAAATTCTTAAAATATCTTGGATTCAATATTCATTTTTTTATGTTAAAATCACAAATATCCTAGACTGATAAACAGGAAAATTAAGAAGTAAATTCCTATGACTCATGTACGTGTTTAAACTTTTAGGATGACGTTCAGCTGAAATCTAAATTTTCAACCCTGTGTGGATTATTGGTAAGATATTAAGTGTTTTCCATTTTTGTCTGCTATAACATTTTACATTTTTTAATCATACTTTATTGTCATTTTTCTTCAGTTATGGGCACTAAGTGTGTATTTAAAAGTACAAACATCAAAGTTTGTTAAAACTTTTCTTTTTTTTTTTTTTATTCTAGGAACCGTTACTCTTAAAAGTTTCCAAAACATTGGTAAATAGAAACATATATACTTTATAGTGGTGTTTAATTTATTCTGCTCAGTCTCATATTATATTTGAATCTTTTGTAAAGGTTATTAGAAAAGATTTAGGGTGAATAGGCATAATTTATATGCAAAAATGTGTAACCTTATTGTTCTCCCTAAGGTAATCCTAGACCCAAACGTCACTTCTTAATATTTTTATTCTCTTCCTCATATTTTCTTACTCAGCTGAGAAGTATATTGTATTATTCCTCATATTGCACTACTGTTATATTTTATTTTTTTGTCAAAGGTTTATGCATTCTGGTAACCCCAAGGAACATTACACTCAAACATATACTGCCATAAACTATTTGTTTTTCTTTTTTACTACGTAAAACCTATTCAAGTTGTTAAGCTGTTAAGGAAATGAATGTTGGACATCTCTATATTATAGGGGTTTTTCCATGTGTTCACTGTATAACTAAAATTAATGGAATAGAAAAACCCCATTAAGATAATCACATTTTTGTTGCTAAAATGACTTGCATTGGCAGTGCAGAAACAATCATTATCAAGTCTAGGCTATCAAGCCCAGTTGTGGGGGAGTTAACATTAGTGGTGCTAAAATGACATTGTACTATAAAATGGTCTAGCTTTAAATGTGTTCACAATGATCCATTTTATCTTTTTGGGTGTATTAAATTGTTTGCAAACATCTTCATTAACCTTTTGTCATCTAAAATAGCTACTTGCGCCTGTTGAAACTGGCATCTATATGAAAATAAGAATATGAATGTGTGCTCTGTAGAAAACTATGTAAATAGGAGATAACACTTTAAATTAACCTCCACGTGGTGGGTGGTAAAGAGAGAGATATTTTTGTATTTTAAATAGCTGATTTTGCTCTTTGAATTTATACAGCCTTAATTTGCATTTCAATACCTAACTATTAGACTCTGTGTACAGAAAGTGATAACATGACCAGGTCTACTCTTTCTACAAGGCCAGCTCATTAAAATAGTCACATCCTTTAGAACAATAGGTGATTATTTTAATAAGCAAAAAAGCTATTTAAAATTAAAAAATAAGATGAAGAAACACATTTCCAACCATTGAATAACTGCAGTAAGTAAAACAAGCCATTTGGGACACATTAAAGAGAATAAAGTACAGTGTACCTTTAAAAATTAGATGTAAAATGTTAAACATTTTGGCTGGTGTAAAGTAATATCAGCTTCTTTTTTTTTTTACCCAAAGTACATATTTACTCATTCTCTTTTACAAATACACAAACATATTCCAGAGTATTAAAGGGTCATGAAACCCAATCATTTTCTTTCATGATTTAGGTAGAAGAATTTTAAACAACTTTCCAGTTTACTTGTATTATCAAATGTGCTTCATTCTGTTGGTATCATTTGTTGAAGGAGCATTAATGCATTACTGGTTTCTAACTGAACACATAGGTGAGCCGATGACAGGCGGTATATATATATATATATATATATATGCAGCCACCAATCAGCAGCTAGAACCTAGGTTCTTTGCTGCTACTGAGCTTACCTAGATAAACCTTTCACCAACGGATAACAAGAGAGGGAATCAAATAAAATAAAATAACTAAATTGGAAAGTTGTTTTAAAATTGTATTCTCTGTCTGAATCATGAATGTCTAATTATGACTTTACCGTCCCTTTAAGCATAACTCTCCTCCATTTGAATTTTAACATCCTGAAATTTGGTGATTTTTAGAGGAAAAAGCAGCTTGGTTTATTGCTTAGCAACTCTAACAAGATGGTAAAAAAGAATTTGATCCACTCAGCCAACTGCAATAAGCCTCACATATGTATTTTTAAATGTGCTAAATTAATTTATTTACATCTATGTCAGACACCTTTGTTTAGTTAATATATTTTTGTTGATGGTGATTAATAATACATTTATAGATTTAGGAATTATAACTTTAATAAACATTTCAACAGTCATTAAAATATTTATGTTTATGTGTATCTTTTATATCTAAACTATATAGGGGTCTATGCTGCTTCCGACCCACTCCACTTCAGTTCCGCCTGAAGCGGAAGTTAAGAAACAGCGGTCCTAAGACCGCTGCTCCTTAACTCGTCCCCCACCTCTGAGGTGGTGGACAGCAATCAGCCGATCGAATACGATCGGATTGATTGACATCCCCTGCTAGCGGCCGATTGGCCGCGAATCTGCAGGGGGCGGTATTGCACCAGCAGTTCACAAGAACTGCTGGTGCAATGATAAATGCCGACAGTGTATGCTGTCTGCATTTATCGATGTGCGGTGGACATTATTCGCTATAGCAGATCATGAAAGTCCGCACCAGGATAAATTTACCCCACAGAGTCAATTTAAATCTTAATTATGTTTATGATTTATTTAATTTTTGACATGTTTAGAATGTGTTTCACATTTTCAAATTCCCATCATAAAGAGACTAAGACATAGGACTACATTTATAAAGGGTCAAGCAGACATGATGTTATCGTGAATCATGTCTGCTGGACATCGCTGGTGAAATGCTTGTGCAATGCCACCCTCTTCTTACTGACAGCCAATTGGCTGCTAGCAGGGGCTGTCAATCATTCCTTTTAGGTGGCGGACAGGTTAAGGAGCAGCAGTCTTACAACTGATGCTTATTCACTTTCAGACGATCCTGAAATGATGGGCCCCAGAAGCAGCAACCGCTGCTTGATAAATGGAGCCCTCAAAATTGAATCCAGCAACAACATAAAGTTGAAATCAGCATACAACCACCCGAAATCTAAACTATGAACTTATAGCAATTGTAAAATCTCAAAACAAACATCTGACAGCTTTGTTAACTGAACAATGATGTTATTTGTATTGAACGTCATTTTAAAGGCTAACATATGGCAAATATTGAGTAACACCACAAAAGGACACTGGACCTATGATTAATTAAAGGGACATTAAACACCTTGAGATTTCAATATAAAAAGTTATGCATAGTAAAACAACTTTTAAATATTCTTTATTTATTTTATGCAATTTAGCTCTGAAAATTATGGCTTTTCCTAAGCTCAGATCTGGAAAAGCCCACAGTAGATTTATCAAGGATAACCCTGATACATAGAATTTCCTAATGGGCTTTAACAAATAACAGCTGCAAAACAATGCATTTTATACTAATAATATGACTCAGGACTGGATGGCTCCTTCAAGTAAAAATAGTGGTGGGTAGAGATTGGTTTTTGAAAAACAAATGCATCAAACACAATGTAAATTTGTTTTCAATTTTTTTTTAGACTTAGCTGATATGTTATATGTTACTTTATAGCATGACAACAGAGATAGCTTATAAATACAAGGTATTTCCTTCCTATTAAGCAACCCAGATAAACATATTTCAGATTTTGACTTTGTATTTTGACTTTATATTTTTTTCTATGTTTAAAATACAGGCTGTTGTTCGCAGTGATCCAGATGAGTTAACACAGGCAACTGAGGTGGCAGATGAAGAAAGTAAACGTCTAATTCGTGACTTGCTTCCAAGATTACTTAATAAGAGAGGGCTTCTGCAGGGAGTGACAGGTCTGGTTCCAGGTCTACTTGGAGGGTCTACTGGGGGAACTCTTAATGGAGTGACAGATCTGGTTCCAGGACTACTTGGAGGGTCTACTGGGGGAATTCTTAATGTAGTGACAGATCTGGTTCCAGGACTACTTGGAGGGTCTACTGGGGGAATTCTTAATGAAGTGACAGATCTGATTCCAGAACTACTTGGAGGGTCTAGAAAAGGACATCTTAAGGAATACACTGGTCTTGTCCCTAAAGATGTCACCAGGGAACCAAGAATTGGTTTTGGAAAAGGTAGAAACATGGTCCCAGTAGCAACAGAACTGCTTAGATTTAAGACAAAACAAAAAGGGGGATTGACTAGTGGGCTTGGAAAAACTCTATCAGATCTGCTAGGAAGTGTAACTGGATTAATTGGAGATATAACAGGTGGACTTTTGGGAACAAAAGGTGGCTTTACGGTAATAAATGACAGACTTTTTACATTATCAAATGAAATTGGTGAGCTTACAGAAGTTCTTGGACAACTATCAGGTGGAATTGAAGGATTATCAGGAGGGTTTGGTGGAGTATCTAGTAGTCTTAATGGAGTAACTGGCAGGCTTGACGGATTAACAGGTGGGCTTGGTGCAGTCACTGATGGCCTGAACAATGTAAAATTTGGGCTTGATGGGCTAAAAGGTGGGGTTAATGGAGTATCAAGTGGTCTTAACAAAGTAACAGGCAGCCTTGATGGGTTATCGGGTAAATCTCTTAGAGCTAATGGAAAACTGAGATTACAAGGTGGGTTAGGCAGTGCAATAAATAGGCCTGACAGAATAAATAGACTAACAACTAGACCTAGTGACATAACAAGGATTCAGGGTGGACTATCCAACAGACTTGGAAATAGGAAAGTTACAAACAATGACATTTTATTGAGAGGAGGTTTTAGGGGTGAGCTTAGAGGATTGCCAGAAGATTTCTCTGGAGGGCTATATCTGCAAGGAGGTCTTAATGGAGACGTTGGCAGAGCTACCAGCTTCAGAACAGGAAAATAGAAAAGGTAAAAATTGGATATTTATTTGATACTTTTATATATGTCTTGAAAAAACTGTGTGCATTTATATATATATATATATATATATATACACTGTATATATACGTGTGTGTATATAGTTTATTTATATGTATATATGTATATACATATATATATATATATAGTCCACAAAGTCTTTACCAAGCACTCACGTATTCAATTGTTCTGCCTAGGTACGGTGCATACATCCACATATGTCATAGAAATTAGAGAACCGCCCTCATAGGTCTTTGTAAATATACACCTTAGTGTTTAATACATATATAACGTTTTGGGGTTTCCCCCTTTGTCAAACATGTTTGACAAAGGGGGAAACCCCGAAACGTTATATATGTATTAAACACTAAGGTGTATATTTACAAAGACCTATGAGTGCGGTTCTCTAATTTCTATGACATATATATATATAAATAATTAATCCCAATGCAGAAGTGTCAAAATTCAAGTATACAAATTACCAATATACACATATAATAGAATGGCTTTACATTATGTATTGCTTTTGATTTTCAATTTTTTTTTATCTATAAATTAAATGATTTCCTTATATCCTATTCTAAAAATAATTTCCTCTCAGCTACGAACATATTTTACATTAAATAAATAAATACAGTATATCATAGCCTCCAAATTGCTATATTGCTATATTATTTCCAATAAAATTACAATCCCAGTAATAACAGGATACAACATAGGCAGGGTAATTTTCCTTTGTATCCATTCTCGTGAGCTGAATTGTTAAAAATCCCTCTCTACAGTACAATTTTATAGGAAAAATACAATTACAAAACCTCAATACAATGCTTTTGACATGTATTTAGTGTTTAATTTCCCTTTCATTGATTTTCCCTTAAAGGGACATGAAACCCCAAGTTTTCATTCATGATTCACATAGACTTTCCAATTTTTTAAAAAACTTTCCAATTTACTTCTATCATTTAATTTGCTTCCTTTTCTTGTTATCCTTTGCTGAAAGGTTTATCTAGGCAAGCTCAGAAGCAGCAGAGAACCTAGGTTCTAGCTGTTGATTGGTGGCTGCATATATATATATATATATATATATATATATATATATATATATATATATATATATATATATTTTATTGTGTTTGGCTCACCAATGTGTTCAGTTAGAAACCATTAGTGCATTGCTGCTCCTTCAACAAATGATACCAAGATAATAAAACAAATTAGACAATAGAAGTAAATCAGAAAGTTGTTTAAAATTGTGTTCTCTATCTGAATCATGAAAGAAAAAATGTGGGTTTAATATTTATTTAAATTCTTTAAAATTGTAATCATTTTTTGTAGCCATGTAAGATATGTTTTGATAATTACCAATAACCAAAAAATGTATAGATAGATAGATAGACAGGCAGACAGACGATAGATAGACAGACAGACAGACATATAGATAAAATAGCAATTTCCACTCCTCTAACTACTTAATAAGGTATTTAGTTTTAACTTGAAGTGCCTCATCTCTTGATCAGTAATTTGTAATGAAATTTGATTGTTTGTTGGTTTAGCAATAGCAATAAATGTATCACTTAAATTGTCCAAACATTGCTATTGTGCTGCAAATGTATTTTCTTTTTTCTTTTAAATCTATAAGTACCTATTCTTTTTATTTTACAGGCAATTTATTATCCAATTAAAAGAAAATTCAAGGAATGAAAAACAACTGCGAAGATTTACTCTTTATTTCTATTATCTTTTTCTTGGACATTGCAATCTTTTAATGTTCTGTATGTAGCATTTAATTCGATTTTGTCATAGAATAAAATAAATCTAGAGCAATACTTATCTCTGAGTCTTATTTTATTCACAATTTTATTTTTTAGCACAGAGAGAAAGATAAATATTTTGTTGGTATATGAAATAACTGAATGTGGTTCTTTTGATGTTTTATGCAGACTCTAAAGGCCAGATTACAAGTGGCACGCTGACAGTTATGCACAAGCGAAAAGAGGTTTATTGTGGGTGTTTGCATGTGTCAGCTTTAGCACTCATATTATATCATATATCATATAAGTCGCGATTTATAATAGAATGATTACCATGTCCTCAGAGCTGTGGTTAACTGTTTTGTGAAACAAAAAGTATCACAAAACACATAAAAAATACATTACAAATACAGTTACACTCATAATAACACTATCTGATAAAAATATTTAAAAAAAATAATTGCACAAAAAAGTTATAAGGACTCAAATATATGAGGTCTCAGGTGTATGAAAAAAGACAAGCAAAAAACTTTAACATTGAGATGCATACATATACATGGCTAAAGATGTGTGTGTGTGTGTACATATGTATTTATGCATTGATATGTGCATATATGTATGTACAGCTATAAATACATATAAATGCATAAATACATATGTACACACACACACACACACATATATATATATATATATATATATATATATATATATATATATATATATATATATATATATATATATATATATATATATAAAAGAGCATTGAAGCCCTTTGCAATCAAGATGAAAACACGTAAAAACATATTTGTTCAATAATCATATTTAATAAAAGTTTTACACAAAAGAATAAAGTCCAGCACTCGCTCACAAGCTCTCAGCTAAGTTTAAAAGAAACTGGAAGAGTCAGTTACCGCATTTGGCCAAATGGGACAAGCCCAGGTACCACGTCAAGGTCTCTTCCAAAACCTGGGACCCTAATACAGCCACACAAATGCAGGTTCACACACAGGTGCAAGCTCATATTCAAACAAACTAGGAACTAGTCAGGGTTCACAGACTTTTGTAATCACCCTTAAGCACAAGCAAAACATGGAAACTGGAACAGCACTCCCAGACTGGACCGGGGACGCATCACATGACTATGAAACACTGCTCAGCTATGGTGCTATAGCACTCTCAAAAAGCTGCACTATTTCTAGAGTCACTTGTGGTTTTGGCCCAGACCAGCCTGGGAGCAAGTACCTAGGGAAAATTACTAAACAGACATCACAATACACACAAGAATAAAGTCCCTTCTTAGATTCTTGCACCTGGGCCCTGTGGTTTCTAGTTACGTCTCTGAATAAAATATACATTAAATTGAGTAATAAGGCAACTTTACATTTTTAAGAGTGTAGGGCAAGAGATAAAGGGCTAGATTACAAGGGTCGCGCTATTTTAACATGTGCTCATTTACGGGCGCACCTTAAATAACAAGCCATAAAATGTGGCTGGTTAATGCTCCTGTTAGATTGCGGTTTCACTTCGCACTAAGGACAATCAAACAGAGGTCAGACCTCTGGTTAATGAAAAAAATTTGCCCAATTGCCCCCAAAATAAAGAGGACATTTGGTTAATCTAGAATAAAAAGATGAGAATCTTTTTTTTTTTTTTTTTTTTTAAATCTGCTCAAAGCAATTATAAGGGGTTAAAGTGAGGGGATGTGGGATGTTTGAAAAAAGGGCACTGAAAGTCAAGGAAAGTCAATAAGTAACCAACCTGCTAAAAGAAAATACTAATGTATCAAGCAAAAAATGAAGTTATAATTATTTAATCCATAAAAGCCTAATACAATAAACTTGCTCTACAATATAGCACAATAAACTTCCTTAATCAACACGGATGCAGTGAGAACAGTCCCAAAATGCTAGGGATCCCTAATCAATATTTGCTGATATTGTGTCCGGCTGCAAAGGTGGTAATATTAATAGCTGTTATCTTATTTTCAATTTCCCACACCTTCAGACTTATACGATTCCAGAACAATGATCCCTTTTTGGCATATGGGTAGATGAATGTTCATAATTCCCTTTTAAGCATGAGGGTAATTGTGTGTTTATGCTGTGTGGCCAGTGAAGTAACCAGTGTAGTAAAATCCCCTTGCTCAGCATGAACAATGAGCAGTTAAACGGAAACGGTAACAGGGAAAGTACTCACTCAGGAAGTTGTACTGTATCAATCCCCTTCACCATGTGAATCACCGAGCACCAATATCCATCTGGGAGTTAAATGTTGTCATGAGATGCAGGACACACTATAGAAGGTACAACGCTATTTTATTGCAGAGCATAGAAGTATGCAGCTTGTACAACACATCTAATTTAGTAACTGCAACATAGACAATCAATCCCCTAAACCACGCCCCCATCCGGTGAATTTTTTTTTCTTTTTGAATACCTCAGATAACAAGGTATACAAGAAGCATACATAAATAGTTTTGTTTAGTATACAACAAATATCAAGTTAAAGAGGATGTACATAAACAACATGAAATACAATCCTGAGTTGAACATCAGGGTAGACTACCCTAGTCTACAGTGACCATGGGATTATTCTGCCCATTCATTTGGTCACTGCTCAAACTAGTGCTAATCCCGATATCGGGCTGGAAGTTTCACCAACCTTCCTGCACTTGATGTAATTTTACATGAACTGTCCTCTGATACAGAAAAAGGTGATTGAGAGTCTGCTGGAAGCAAATAAGTATCCCCGCTGTGATCTTGCTGACTGCTGAGGGGAAGGCACCCCTCTTAAAACAGGGGATCCCACCCTCAGTGGTACTAAGGCATCCAGTCCCAAACTCTCAGGTACTGACTGAAGATGTTTTCGATTTCGACGTGTGACTGTCCCTCCATCAGTAAGGACTACATAAGACCTTGGTTCTGGAGAGCCTCAAATTACTGTAGCAGGCGTCTTCCATTTATTCTCATCATTCAGTTTAACTCTGACACTTTGCCCCACATTCAGCTCCTGCAAGGGCCTCACAGAGTGTTTTCGGTCGTAGAAGAATCGATAGCCCCTTTTAGCCTCTTCATCCCTCCTAAGGACCTCGTCCCGAGGAACAGAGCTAGTTGGCTGGAAGACACCCACAGAGGGCAAAGTGGTGCGAATCTGACGTCCTAGCATCAGCTGTGCCGGGCTAAAACCTGTGGCTTGAATGGGAGTCGCCCTAAAGGACAAGATGGCTAAGTATGGCTCAGATTGCTTCAAAATTAACTTTGTTGTTTGAACTGCCTTTTCAGCCATTCCATTGGCCTGCGCGTAATGTGGACTCAACGTAAAATGGACAAAATCATATTCACTGCTGAAAGAACTGAGCTCCGTGGAAGCAAACTGCATTCCGTTATCACTCACTAACTCCATTGGTATGCCCCACCGGGCAAACAAGCTCTTGAGACGAGTGATAACGGCTTGACTTGTGATCTCATTCAAGGGTGCAATCTCCAAATACCTGGAATAGTAGTCAATCACGATTAGGTACTTTTTCCCGTGCAGTTCGCACAAATCAGCAGCTATTTTCTGCCACCGGCCTGCAGGCAGTGGAGTAGAAATCAAGGGCTCCCTTCTCTGAGTAGGCTGGTGTTCCTGGCAAAAGGCACATTTTGACACACGGCTTGCGATATCGGAACTGATCCCAGGCCATCATACTGCCATAGCTGCCCTTTCTCTGAAGTTTGTAATGCCCAAGTGGCCATCATGAATCCTGCTTAACATATCCTGCCGCATGCTAACAGGAATAACAATGAGGTCCTGGAACAGCACCAACCCATAAAGTTCCGTGAGCTGCGACCTTTATGACTGGTAAGAACTTAAAGACATCCAGGCTGCTCGACTCTCTTGCCAACCATCTTTTATGTACTTAATAACTTCTTGAAGGTCAGTATCTAAATATGTCTCCTTTCTTATTTGCTCTAGCTTACCTGACAAAATGGATTTGGATGCCAGAACTGAATCTATATACACTTTCACATCTGATTCTGTTGAAGATTCTTCAGCAGTAGCCAGCGGGAGCCTGGAAAGTGTATCTGCCACTACCAGTTGTTTCCCCGGTACATGCACTGCCTGAACGTTGAACCTGAGCAGCCTCATCAGAAGGCTTTTTAGGGGTGTTTTGTCAATATCATAGGAGTTGATTCGAGGGACTAGCGGTTTATGGTCAGTCTCTAGACTAAATTTCTTTAAACCCACTAGGTAATGCTGGAAGCGCTCACAGGCCCAAACTGCAGCCAGGCTCTTTTTCTCAATTTGGGCGTATTTTGACTCAGCAGCCATCAGTGTATGGGAACAGTAGGTGATGGGCTGTAGTTTGTTCTCATTCAACTGCAGGAGGGCAGCCCCTAACCCATAACTGCTCGCATCAGCACTAACCATAGTCTTTTTAGAAGGGTCGTAGAACCCCAACACTGGGGCAGACCCCAGCAGGGACTTGGCCTGCACAAAAGATTCTTCCTGTGAAGGTCCCCAGACCCAGGCAACATCTTTCTTTAACAACTCTGTGATAGGGTGTAGTATTGTGGATAAATCTGGAATGAACCTGCCCACATAATTCACAAGGCCCAATATTTGTCTCAGCTCATGTACATCAGAAGGACTTTTCATCTGTTCAATAGCAAGGATTTTATCAGGGTCCAGCTTGATGCCATCCCCATTGATAATATTCCCAAAGTAACATAACTCAGCCTTCCTAAAATGGCATTTCTCCTTATTTAATTTCAGCCCAGACTCTCTAATGGTCTGCAGCACACAGCTCAATCGCTGATCATGTTCTTCCAATGTAGAGCCATACAACAAAATGTCATCCATGACGACTGCCATGCCCTTGTGTTCCCTTAGGAGAGAACTCATCTCTCTTTGAAAGATTTCAGGAGCAGAGGATATCCCGAAGGGTGTCTGCAGAAGCAAAACTGACCTACTGGTATAATGAAGGTAGTCAGTTTGCGGCACTTTGGATCTAGAGGTATCTGCCAGAAGCCGCTGGAAGTATCCAGTGTAGAGAAGAACTTCGCCCCAGCCAATTTAGGAGCTATGTCTTCAAGTGTCGTCAGCACATATCTCTCTCTCTTCACCACCTCATTCAGCCTTTTCAATTCTATGCAGATGTGTACCTTCCCGTTTTTCTTCGTAACAGGCACAATGGGGGCACACCAGTCAGTTGCTTCAACAACCTCTCCAATGACTCCCATATTCTTCATATGCAGAAGTTCCTTCTCCACTTGAGGCATGAGCGGGAATGGAATTCTACGAGGAGTGGTAATGCTGTATGGGACTGCTTCACCTTTAAGTGATATTCGGACTGGGTTGCAATTCAGTAGGCCCAATTCACCAAACATGTCTTCTGAAATCTCATTCACTCTGGCGACCAGGCCCAAACCACAGGCTGCTTTTCTGCTCAATAGATTGTTAACACACTGACCTCTAATCACACGTACACACATAGTGAATTTCCTCTGCTTGCACTCGCAGCTGGCAAGAAATTTCCTCGCACAATCGATGCGGCCACCAGGACTATGAAATTTTGTTGTAACTTTCGCCAGCTGAGGCTTTCGAGGCAGTTTTATGAATGCTGCAAGGGTCATAAGAGTGATGTCTGCTCCTGTGTCAATCTTAAAGGCAACTTTGGCTCCCATTACAGTAAGTAATCTGCCAATCTTCATCTGAACCAGACCATTCAACAACGGACCCTACAAAGGAAACTTCTTGACCCTCCTGGTTACTATCCACCTGTATCTCCTTAATGTATTCAGTTTTAGACGCCACTTCAAAATGGCCCATTCGGTTACATTTTCTACATCTTTTGTCTTTAGCAGGGTATACAACACTCTGATCATGGGTATGGTTACACCGCGTGCAGCAAGCATGCTGCGCCAATCCGCTTCTGGGCCTATCTATTGCTCTTGGTCTACTGCTCACACTGTGCCTTTCACTAGCAGCTCTCCTGAACTGCTGCACTTCATCCACAATACTCTCGGACCTCAGATCAGCACTTTGCTTTTTCACCAGTTCACTCTGGTGGGCCATCCTAATAGCCCCATCCAACGTTAAATCAGCCTCCAACTGTAGCTTTAGTAAGATTTCAGCCTATTCTGTCTCTGATTTGCTCCTCTTTAGTAACACCAAACTCACAGAATTCAGCTAGTTCATACAGGCTGCGCACAAATGACTCCACAGATTCTCCCACATGCTGAGCACGTTTGTGAAAACAAGCCCTCTCATGAATCACATTTATTTTGGGCACAAAGTGAGCACTGAGTTTGTTCATAACTATTTCAAAGTCAAATTCTTCCCCTTCTTGGAAAGTAAAAGCATTGAACACTGGTTTCCCACTTTCCCCATAGAGTATAAAAGAGAATTAACTTGTACTTCACCACTCTCCTTGTCCAGCTTGGAAGCAATCCTGAAGCGTTGAAACTGCTGACGCCATGTGGGCCAAGCTGCAGGCTGAGAGAAATCAAAAGGCTCAGGTGGGGTAAACTTCGACATCATCATTAATCAGGAAAGAGAAGCGCAGGCAAATACTTCTGACACCATGTTATGAGATGCAGGACACAGAATAAAATGTACAACACTATTTTATTGCAGAGCATAGAAGTATGCAGCTTGTACAACACATCTAACTTGGTAACTGCCACATAGACAATCAATCCCCTTAACCACGCCCCCATCTGGTGACTTCCCTTCCCACTCTCATCACAAATGTAATCCTTGGAATTGCAGGAACATGGAGTACTTACATTTCAGCCTCCTATAAGATATTAGGCCTATTATGGACAGTCCAGAACCGAAATTCCAGTCAATTCCTCTCTGAACAAGGAACACAACAACCCCAGATGATCGTTACACCTACACCTCACAGACAAGGCCCAATGAAGGAGGAAACGATAATCTGGGATTGCTGTGTTCCTTGTTCAGAGAGGAATAGCCTGGTATTTCGCCGCTGGACTGACCGTAATAGGCGGGATCAGACTGAACACTACAGGAAAGTTCTACTCTCTGAAAAGCATTACTGGGCTAAAAAGAAGCTGCACCCAGGTGGTAATTCTCTATAGAACAGGCTAACAATGGTATTGGGCCAGTTGCTCATTCCTGTGAGTGCATTTCTCTCTGTGTGTATTTAGTCTCCCTGTGTGAAAAAGGGGCAACCAGACGTGGACTCCTTGCTCAGTGTGCTTAGAGGAATATGACTATACCTCACTGATGAGGCCCAATGAAGGCCGAAACGACCGTCTGGGGTTGTTGTGTTCCTTGTTCAAAGAGGAATTGCCTGGTATTTCGGTGCTGGACTGACCGTAATAGGCGGGCTCAGAATGATATACTACAGGAAAGTTCTACTCTTTGAAAAGCATTACTGTGCTAAAAAGAAGCTGCACCCAGGTGGTAAATCACCATAGAACAGGCTAACAATGGTATGTTCGTTCCTCTGAGTGCACTTCTCCATGGGCCTTTCTCAAGACTGTCAGGCTTGAGAAAGGCCCTATTTTGAGGGCAGAAACGCGTTGACATATTGGTAAGCATTATTTTAATTATCTACTCTACTTTTTATATTGGATACACTATGTTGTGAACCTTTTTTACAGGGACATCATTAGGACACCATAGGAGCAGCTGACAGTTGACAGGACTCGACTGGCAACTTTGTCTACCAAAAAATCTAGGATATTCATTAGGATTTGGATATGTTCTAGTAACTACCCTTTTGGAGGAACACTTTTTGCACTTTCATCACATTTTTTTCCCATTTTTTCAATTTTTTTTTCATTTTTATTACTCATCACTAACATTTGTTGATCAACAATTTTTGGGGAATTTTTTGCAAATTTTGTAAATTTTTTTTTCACTTTTAGACTGTAATAACTGTTATATAATTATCATTTGTGAATATCATTTGTGAATTTTATCTGCAATCAATCACACTTGTCAATATATTTTTTCACAATAATTTTTTCCCCTTTTTTCCCCCTTTTTTTGCACTGCAGTGCACGGGCATCATTCACACCCACTTTTTGATTGTAACATCTTTTAGGCACTTACTATTTCTATTTTGTATTTATATGCTCACTATTTGAATTTTGTATTTATATTTTTCATTATCCATTTGTTTGATGGTTTCCCAGCTCACACCCTTGATACAGTGTATTGCTTAACTGATAATTCGGCATTATTTCAGTCCTAGGGACCTCTAGCATTTGCTGACATATTATATATTTATATGTTTAACATCTATTGGCCTTTGAGCTACTCCTATGAGCTATTCTTTGTATTTTATGTATAGAATTTCCTGTATAGCTTTGTATAAGCTATTTATGAACAGTATTTCTTTTTAGAGCTATGTACTAGCCATTTGTTTTAAGCTTTGTCTATTAAATTATACTTTTTTATATTCTCCCTGGTTTTATATTCTCCCTGTGAGTATATTTATCCCGTGGCCTCTTGTTGGCGCTGTATCCACATCTCTATTATTTACATATAAAGGATGGCACAAGAAAGGGAGGGAGAATGTTAGCTTATCAGTGCTTAGGCTGATTTCAATGGCTCCCCTTCACAAATAAACATTTCTAACTTACTTACGGCTAGATTTAGAGTTTTGTCTGCTTTTTTTCCAGCGCACCCTTAAGACAACGCTGGTATTTAGAGTCTGAGTGGCTGCGTTAGGCTCAGAAAAGGGAGCGTTGAGCAGAAGTTACCTTCCCTTCAACTCTCAATACCAGCGTTGCTTACGGTAGCGGTAAGCTAGAAAAACGTGCTTGTGCACGAAATCCCCATAGGAAACAATGGGGCTGAGCTGGCTGTAAAAAAACCTAACACCTGCAAAAAAGCAGCGTTCAGCTCCTAACTCAGCCCCATTGTTTCCTATGGGGAAACACTCTCTAAGTCTACACCTAACACCCTAACATGAACCCCGAGTCTAAACACCCCTAACCTTACACTTATTAACCCTTAATCTGCCGCCCCTGCTATCGCTGACACCTGCATTATATTATTAACCCCTAATCTGCTGCTGCAGACACCGCCGCAACCTACATTATTGCTATGAACCCCTAATCTACTGCCCCTTACATCACCGACACCTATATTATATTTATTACCCCCTAAACTGCCCCCCTAATGTCGCCGCTACCTTACCTACACTTATTAACCCCTAATCTGCCGACCGGACCTCGCCGCCACTATAATAAATGTATTAACCCATAAACCGCTGCAGTCCCGCCTCACAAACACTATAATAAATAGTATTAACCCCTAATCTGCCCTCCCTAACATCGCCTCCACCCACCTACAATTATTAACCCCTAATCTCCCGCCCGCAACGTCGCTGCTAGTATAATAACATTATTAACCCCTAAACCTAACTCCAACCCTAACCCTAACACCCCCCTAAGTTAAATATAATTTTAATTAAACAAAATAATATTCCTATAATTAAATAAATTATTCCTATTTAAAACTAAATACTTACCTATAAAATAAACCCTAATATAGCTACAATATAACTAATAATTACATTGTAGCTATTTTAGGATTTATATTTATTTTACAGGTAACTTTGTATTTATTTTAACTAGGTACAATAGCTATTAAATAGTTAATAACTATTTAATAGCTACCTAGTTAAAATAAAGACAAAATTACCCGTAAAATAAATCCTAACCCAAGTTACATATACACCTAACACTACACTATCATTAAATTAATTAAATAAATTAACTACAATTAGCTAAACTAAAATACAATTAAATAAACTATTCTATAATACAAAAAAGCAAACACTAAATTACAAAAAAAAAAAAAAATTACAAGAAGTTTAAACTAATTACACCTAATCTAGGCCCCCTAATAAAATAAAAAATCCCCCCAAAATAAAAAAATGCCCTACCTTATTCTAAATTACAAAAGTAATCAGCTCTTTTACCAGCCCTTAAAAGGGCTTTTTGCGGGGCATTGCCCCAAAGTAATCAGCTCTTTTACCTGTAAAATAAAAATACAATACCTCCCCCCAATATTACAACCCACCACCCACATACCCCTACTCTAACCCACCCAAACCCCCCTTAAAAAAACCTAGCGCTAACCCCCTGAAGATCATCCTACCTTGAGTCGTCTTCACCCAGCCGAGCCAAATTCTTCATCCAAGGTGCGCAGAGGAGGTCCTTCATCCAGTAGAAGTCTTCATTCAGGTGGCGTCTTCAATCTTCATCCATCCGGAGAGGAGCGGAGCCATCTTGCAAGGAGCCAACATGGAGCCATCCTCTTCAACCGACGACTTCCCGACGAATGAAGGTTCCTTTAATGGACGTCATCCAAGATGGCGTCCCTTCAATTCCGATTGGCTGATAGGATTCTATCAGCCAATCGGAATTAAGGTAGGAAAAATCTGATCAGTCAATCGTATTGAGCTCGTATTCTATTGGCGGATGGATGAAGATTGATGATGCCGCCTGGATAAAGACTTCTACCAGATTAAGGACCTCCTCTGCGCACCTTGGATGAAGAATTCGGCTCGGCTGGGTGAAGACGACTCAAGGTAGGATGATCTTCAGGGGGTTAGCGATAGTTTTTTTTAAGGGGGGTTTGGGTGGGTTAGAGTAGGGGTATGTTGGTGGTGGGTTGTAATGTTGGGGGGTATTGTATTTTTATTTTCAGGTAAAATAGCTGATTACTTTGGGGCAATGCCCCACAAAAAGCCCTTTTAAGGGCTGGTAAAAGAGCTGATTACTTTTGTAATTTAGAATAGGGTAGGGCATTTTTTTATTTTGGGGGGATATTTTATTTTATTAGGGGGCTTAGATTAGGTGTAATTGGTTTAAACTTCTTGTAATTTTGTTTTATTTTTTGTAATTTAGTGTTTTTTTGTATTATAGAATAGTTTATTTAATTGTATTTTAGTTTAGCTAATTGTAGTTAATTAATTTAATGATAGTGTAGTGTTAGGTGTATTTGTAACTTAGGTTAGGATTTATTTTACAGGTAATTTTGTCTTTATTTTAACTAAGTAGCTATTAAATAGTTATTAACTATTTAATAGCTATTGTACCTAGTTAAAATAAATACAAAGTTGCCTGTAAAATAAATATAAATCCTAAAATAGCTACATTGTAGCTATTAGTTATATTGTAGCTATATTAGGGTTTATTTTATAGGTAAGTTTTTAGTTTTAAATAAGAATAATTTATTTAATTATATGAATATTATTTCGTTTAATTTAAATTATATTTATGTTAGGGGGGTGTTAGGGTTAGGGTTAGACTTAGGTTTAGGGGTTAATAACTTTATTATAGTAGCAGCGACGTTGGGGTCGGGAGATTAGGGGTTAATATTTGATGGTAGGTTGCGGCGATGTTAGGGAGGGCAGATTAGGGGTTAATAAAATGTATTATAGTGTTTACGAGGCGGGAGTGCGGCGGTTTAGGGGTTAATACATTTATTATAATGGCGGCAAGGTTCGGTCGGCAGATTAGGGGTTAATAAGTGTAGGTAAGGTAGCAGCGATGTTGGGGGGGGCAGATTAGGGGTTAATAAATATAATATAGGTGTCGGCGATGTTAGGGGCAGCAGATTAGGGGTTCATAGGGATAATGTAGGTGGCGGCGATGTCCGGTCCGCAGATTAGGGGTTAAAAAAATTTATTAGAGGGTTTGCGATGTGGGGGGGCTCGGTTTAGGGGTACATAGGTAGTTTATAGGTGTTAGTGTACTTTATAGCACAGTAGTTAGGAGCTTTCTATTCCGGCGTTAGCCCATAAATCTCTTAACTACTGACTTTTTTTGGCGGTAGGAGTCTTGTCGGTAGAGGGTCTACCGCTCAGTTCTTCCAAGACTCCAAATACCAGCTTTAGGCAAATCCCATAGAAAAGATAGGATACGCAATTGGCGTAAGGTGATCTGCAGTAGCCTGGAGTCACGGTAAGGAAGTGAGGGGTAGACCCTTTCCTGCCTGACTCTAAATACCAGCGGGCGGTAAAAAGCAGCGTTAGGACCCCTTAACGCTGCTTTTGACGGCTAACGCCAAACTCTAAATCTAGGCATAAGTCTTTAGGTACAGATCCCTCTGCCTACTATGAATGTTAACTAGAGCAGTAAATCCTGATCTGATCCCTTCCTCCTCTTGTTAAGAGTTTCTTCTCTGCAGATTATTCCCAGGAAGTGTCTCCTTCTATGTGTGATATGCTGACAGCACCTTGTGCAGAGAGAGGGAAAGTCAAGTGAAGCAACAAATGTGATTTATTTAAAGCTATGGTGATGAGTTGTCAGAACTGAAGCAACCAAAGTCCTGAGATTACTTCTGAGTGTTGCCTTTTTTTGCAGCTCACCAGATGTATGCTGGCTACAGATCACTCCTTTGTAACGTTGGATTGACTTGCATGCTACCAGGCAGATATAGCAAGAGTTTCTAAGCTCAAACAACCTAATTCTCCAATGTGCTATTTAAGAAAAAAAAAAACCTGCTCTGCTCCTCCTTCTAAAACCCAACTGCTCACTGATGAGGACTCACCTTACCCCACAATGTTCTTCACGGTCCTCCTGTCTTCTTGCAGTGCATTTTGTGATTTCCCTAATGCTGCTCCACCTCTTCCTCTCCGGTCACATTTCTGAGTGAGACTACCTCCTTTGGCTCCCCCGATGAGGCTTCTTTTAGTGCGGCCTCAATAGGGTGTTTATTGGCAGCGCAATGCAAATTTTATGACACTGGGTGGCGCTGGTGCTCAGCTCTTAAGCAGTACACAGTTTAGTTGCTGCAGTGGAGAGAGGCAGACCTTCTCACTGCTTCTCTTTATAGAAGATTACATGAAAAAAATAGATTATTTTATTTTAATGATCTTATTGATTATTGTTTTTTAATTTTTTACATGATGGACACTGACCTGCCTCCCCTGACTGCACATCCCTGGAGCTTGGACATTCTATTCTAAATACATATTTCTAACATTCTGGGAATTCAAGGTACATTCTAAACAACTTAAGTAGATACTAGAAATAAAATAATATAGTTTTTTTTTTTTTACAAAATCCCATCTTCCCACTGTATCATTTCCCCCTAAAATACATAAACAAGTATTTATACACATGTCTCAAGGCTAACATCAATTATCTTCCTTAACATCTGTTGTCCTTCCTCTAGACCTATCATTGCTATCATCCATTTATTCTTGCAACAAACTATAATAAGTAAAACAAAAAGCATAGCAACAATACTGAAAATAAACAACAATGGATTAATTAACCAATGCCAAACTCCAAACCAATTATATCAACAGATTATTCTGGAATTACTCATTTCCAAGGCCAATGGTGGTCATGTAAATATTGTATCAATAAATTAGCATTGATATAATTTGTTCTTGTTGCATTGTTATGCACCCTATAGCAAGATTATTGATATCTAAATTCTCTAATCCTAAAATAACATTATGTTTAAATTTAACTAGATTTGAAATAAGATTGTATTGTTCTTTTAAATGAGCTTGCAAAATCACTCATTCTGGAGTTTAATGTTTCAATTTCTTTTCCATTTAAAAATTCAGTTGCATTACCTATTCCCCTAGCACAGTAACATACCATTCTTATTTTGTTCTCCCTTTATGACTATCATGAGACCAAGTAGTTTGCTTAGGTAACCACAAATCAAATCTTTTCTTAATTTTTATTCATTTTCTTAGTAATGTTGTTCTATGCAAACTTTCTCAAATATATACCATGAGTTTGCCTAATATAATCTCACAATGTTGTCACTAATTTTTTTAAAAGGTGTATTTGTTATTCACAAAGGTAATCCCAGGTATTCCTCTTGTTGTATTATATCTAACATTAAACCATTGTTTACAGAAATATTCAAAAACACATTGTCCTTTGTAAATGCCTGCAATTAGTTCCAACCTTGTTGAAGGAAGCATGTATGTTAGGTTTAGGGATATTCCTGTAGCATTATTTCTTGAAGATCATCTTAAAGGGCCAGTAAACCTAGGAAATAATGTTATATAATTCTGCACATTGATTTTAATTTTGCGACCGGGCCGGCTGTGATTAGACAGCGTGCCCAGATGCGCTTAGCAAAAGAAAACAGACTTGCTCAGTAGAGCCAAGAGCGGTGTTCTGTTTTCTTTGCGTGATATCTATTTAACTGTTCACTTTAGAAATCTGGAGCTAAGCTAATGTTATATAATTCTTCACTATGTGCAGAATTATATAACATTATTTTCTAGGTTTACTGGCCCTTTAATATGTAGTTGATACATTGTACAATCCTACAGAGGGTCAGATTATGTGGAGTACTATTTAGCAATTTTGATCGTGCACAAACACTGGTAGAAGTAAACTTTTCACACGTGCAGGTTTGAGCACTAATAATAAATTTAGAGCAAAATGTTTGTTTCTGAAGGTAACCTGTTGCACGTTATCTTTACGACTTTGGTAATCGCAGCCGTGGTTTTTTTTAAATACTGTATATATATATATATTCCCTGACACTAAGAAGAGAGGCTTACTTAGCCCTGTTTTGTTACACGTATATGAACTGCAACATGTTGTGGATACATTGTTCACTATTCCAGGTGGAACTTTAACAGATTGCTGATTATGTTGTGCCATGTTACATGGCTATGACATAGTTTAAGTTGCAACATTTATACCGGTAACATTTATTCAGGGATCCCTGATATAGGCTCAGCCGAATGTGTTTGTTTTTTATTGCCCTAATAAATATTTATTTAATTTATCTCAATATAAGTGTGGTGTATACGCTGATTTGTTCTTAAAGGGACAGTGTCTGTAGTTTTGTATTTGATTGGCTTAATAGGGGGTTGCAGCATTAGGTTTACTGTTAGTGCTCTCCTTGATCAATTTAAATATTTAAACTTCCTGCACCAGGATCACCACAATTAATATAATTTATTACAAATATTTATTTTTTATTTTTTACGGAATTTGAGTGGAAAGGGCTCCAAAGTTTATATATTTATCTATCTATCTATCTATCTATCTATCTATCTATCTATCTATCTATCTATCTATCATCTATCTATCTATCTATCTATCTATCTAACTATAAATATATGTCTATATACAGTCATATGCAAAAGTTTAGGCACCCCTGACAATTTCCATGATTTTCATTTATAAATAATTGGGTGTTTGGAACAGCAATTTCTTTTTGATTTATCAAATAACTGAAGGACGGGGAACTTCCGGGTGGCAGCCATGATAGGTCTCATTTCTTTCAGCTGCACTCATCTCCAGCACAATATCATCTAAAATCTTTGCCTCAATACTACATCTTATGTTTTTTCTACGGAAATTGGCACAGTTAAACAACCTGTATTGAGCTTTACTATTGTTTCTGGTTTTGGTTCAATTTTCAGCTCCCCAGTAAGAACTAAAGGTTGCGGCCTACTATACCAACCCCCCGGCAGGGCAATTGTTGCCGCTGTCGTTAGGAAGCAGTGATGATCCGCAAGCCACTGCAAGTTCTCAAAACAACAAGACACCGCTTGTAACAGTTACAGTTCTGCATACTACTCAACTCCTGCTCTCTAATATTTAAAATTGAGATCTCCTCAGATTTTTTTGTGGTGATGCATAACTTGATCCGGAATCTCCATGCTGCATTGGAAAGCAAGCTCTACTCCGCGCCTGACAGAAGTGATCCCTGCTGGGTCTCACAGCCCACTGGCACGGAGAACATTCAACAGGAGAATATTAGTGGTGGCGTCCTGGGGCCCCAGCGTCGGCACTTTGCACCTGTGGGGTCTGTCAGGGATCCGGTACATGAGTCCGGAAGAGCACCAAAACAGCAAGAGAGTGAGCTGAAAAATGGATCAGTGACTGCTCTCCAAATATCTGCTTGTCTACCCCAGGCCCTTACAGGTACTAACCTTTTAGGTGCTGAACAGCAGGGCAGGGGTATCACCAAACACGTCTTGCAACCGCTGCTATCTCGAACACAGGAGCATGCGTATGACAATTCGACACTTATCGCATACCCACTTAGCGCTGCCCAGATACTACTTGGGATTCCAGGGGACACAGGACAATCCTCACTAACTTTGCAGAAGCTACATACCCACATTCACACTTCTTTACAACTCCTCAAATGGGAACCTGGAGGTTCGTGGGTATCCTTTGATTCATGCCACCGCACAGTCCCACCATACCTTGAAAGGGATCCTAGTGGTTAATACAGGCTGTTTCTGGAAAGCGAGACAGGAACCAGCAGATGACTAGCCTGCTGTGTTGTATTTGATTCTGGCCTTGTTACATGGCTGAAGATGGGACATAGCTACTCTAGTTTAGTTGCCTGCCAACATGCAGCCTGTGTATATCCACTCTAACACATGCCAAGGAACTGTAACCGCACAGCATGTTCTATTGTATTGCATTGCATTGCCTTAGCTTTTAGTGTTCCTGTAAGGTTGTTAAGCCAAATATTATATTCTTTCAACTGGGTGTCAAATTTTATAAATAATATGCTCCAAACTAAGGAAATGCTCCTAATGTTATTCAGGTCTGGCTGTTGGTCTATTTGCAGCCTATATATCTATGCTCATCCTAGACTTTGATAGGTAACTGTAGTCACACAGCCTGTTTAGTTGTGATGTATTGCTTTAGTTTAAATGCATCCTTAGATGTTCAGTTAAATGTGATATGATCTTCCCATATAGATGTCGTATAAATACTATGCTCTACATTACAAGACTGTTCCTCGTGTTTAGTTATGTGCATATTTGCAGCCTGTGTGTGTTTGCCAATTTTTAGATCCCATGGTACTAACTCTTTTAGAACACATTGTTAGACCCACAGCTTCAGATTCCCTGCATTCTCTATAATCCCTTATCCTTTACCCTTTAACTGTTTGCTGTTTATTAATCCCTATCTTGCTATGCATATGCTCTTAAAAAACGGATAAACTTATATGCTCTTGTACTGCACATAGTAGCTAGCCTATAGGATTGCCTTTTTACTTACACCCTAGAATATACTTTAGCCATCGAGCTCTCGTTGCATCTTTTAGTGATTTAATCCTCACTCTTCATTCTGGGATGGCGCCTTGCTGTCAGCGGCCGGGACGGGGAGGCGATAAATCCCTAACTTTAGCATTTGGGTGTTTGTTAAACTTTTATGAATATGCTAGTACCCATAGTGTAAATATTGGAGCCATATACATAACTCTCACACCTTTTATAAAATTAAATACCTTTTCATACAGGCTTACCAATTGCCTCCCCTGTAGGCTTAAAATGTGATTCTGGCTATCATTTTGTCTATTGCTAATGCTCTACAATAGTCCATATCTAGATGTTCAACAAAAGATCTAATTTTCTTTTCAGGCTATCTAGCAGTGGAATCCACCTGGCTTACAGTTCATATCTTGTTTGGCCCTTGAGACTTTTTTTCTTGTGACAACTCTAAATTATATCACTCATAATTTTAGCTGGCTCCCTATATCCTTTTAAGATAACCCTTAAATTTGTAAGTTATTGTTATGGCAGAGCTCCCTCTATAACATCTTAACGCTATACTGCTCTGTTACAGTACTATAAAAATAAAAAATGAGGTTCACAAGATGAGGCCCATAAGTGGCCCCTTCACTTTCAGATACCTTCTATAAATAGTATTACCACTCAAGTACTCGAGGCCCAAGAGTGACCTCCTTAATCCATTTTAGAGGGTTCATAAGTAGAACAATACCCACCATTAGCGATGAGCACCGCTTCCTTTTTCTGATCTTTACAATGCAATATTAACAATTTAAAGATTAGTGTTATTTTAATATGATGCACTCATAGTTTTCTAATTGTACTGCAACCATATGTTCTGTTTTCTTTTTGTTTGGTCATTGTATATCTTTTTTTTTATTGTACACTTGTACTTAAACCTCAATAAAAAAAAAACAAAAACAAAAAAAAAAAAACTGAAGGACACAGTAATATTTCAGTAGTGAAATTAGGTTTATTGGATTAACAGAAAATGTGCAATATGCATCAAAACAAAATTAGACAGGTGCATAAATGTGGGTACCCTTGTCATTTTGTTGATTTGAATACCTGTAACTACCTAGCACTGATTAATTGGAACTCACAATTGGTTTGGTGAGCCCATTAAGCCTTGAACTTCACAGACAGGTGCATCCAATCATGAGAAAAGGTATTTAAGGTGGCCAATTATAATTTGTCGTTCTCTTTGACTCTCCTCTGAAGAGTGGCAACATGGGGGCTTCAAAACAACTCTCAAATGACATGAAAACAAAGATTGTTCAACATTATGGTTTAGGGGAAGGCTACAAAAAGCTATAGCAGAGATTTAAGCTGTCAGTGTCCACTGTGAGAAACATACGCCTAGATTCTGAGTCTTGAGAGGTCCCAACGCTGCTTTTTTTTTTTTGAAAATTATTTTTTTATTGAAGTTAAGACATATATCATCACAACAAGAACTCGCCCAAAGGCCAAAGTTACAACAAAGAGATTAATACATTGTCTATACATAGGTATTGTTGAGAATGCAATAGGCATATATAGCAAGAGAAAAAACAATTTGAAATCTGGTTTTGAAGATAGACTGTATCTTGGGCGAGATTAAATTAAACTTCATTTTATAATATATTGTCAGCGTATGAGCTCCACATTCTAATAGTATTTTACCTAAGACCAAAATATCAGCCTGTGGAGGGTTAACATGAATATCAGCCACTCTTGGGCCAAAGTAAATAGGGGGGTGGGGGATATTCAGCGGGTAAGCACCGCTATACGCATAGGGAAAAGGGTGGGGGGGCGGAGCCATATATATAGGAACTAGTAGGGCATAGTACAGAATGCTGGGTTAACTTATAAGCAACAAGCTGACCATAGATTTATTTCAGGCTATCGTGAATATTAGAGTTCTCCCCTCCAGGAAAGCTTTTAATACAAAATATAAACCAAGTGTCCCAAGAGGTATTTATATGGGACCAGACGGTCAAGGTAGTTCAAAGTTTACCACTACGGGGCATTATTCGGGAGTATTTTAGAATTATACTAAATGTATGATGCTTTATAATCATAGGTAAAAGACAACCTTATTGCAATAAATAGAGGTATGTCTAAGCAAGGGAGGCCTAGTCTTCCTGTTATAACTGGTTAATATGACTTGATCTAAATAAATGCTATTAATGTTTACAACATGTTTAGACGGTATGCTTACCTCCATGAGTATATAAACTATTGGTGAACTATAGGTAAGCCTGGTTAAACAAACCCAAACAATAAAAATTTCATACCATAAATCTTACCTAGAACAATTTGCAGTCTCATATAACATATATACTATAAGCAGCACCTACTTCTCATTATTAACTGAGCACTAACTACTACACATAATTAATAATGGAGAGAGTTAGTTGAGGCATATTAAGATAACATAGAGTCATGTTAGGTTAGGCTAAAAACTTTTAACTAATAAACTTCACTAATCCCTATTAGCTATACAGAGAAAGAGATATGCTTAGGCTGAGTGCAGGCATGTCCTTTTAGAGATCACAGCAGACCCCACCAAGGAATGACAGGACTTTCAACAGGCTGTCATACAACAGGGGAAACAGAAGACTAATACAAAGGGCAATGTAACGCTAGGTGACAAAAGTATAATAGTGGACTAGGGAGTTAGGATGTATAGCATTAAAAAAAACACAGGGTTCCTTATTATTCAAGTAAGTTATATCAGCCTATTAGAAAGAAAGGGCAATGGCCTTAAGAGGAAGGACCGCTCTATTTAGCATAAGTTTCATTATAAAAGTATAGGGTTAAGGTGTTCCTAAGGGCACAATTGCAACATGTGTGTATCAGTATAAGAAGAAGCTTGTATATAAACTGTAGTGCACACAGATAGACATTCATATTGTCCATAGTTAACTGCTAATCTCTAAAAAGCCCTAATCACAAAAGCTGTACTAGATTGGCTTGGTAGCATATGCAATTGTTGTTGAGCCATATGGGAGGTAGAATATAGTGTAGTACCTTTATAGGCTATCTAGTACCTCTTAATAATAATAGCGTTGCCCTGAACAATGACACACATGTAGATAAAGTATATAATTGCAGTGCAATGTAAAGTTCCACTATAAAAACATATGTCTAAAACTACCACATAAATAGTTTCAGCTAGTGCAGTATGATTAAACTATAACATAGTATAATTGAACAAGGTAGCTTACTAATAGGGAATAAAAACTTTTGTGAGCTTTCAAGCTAGAAAAGTACCATTGAGAATAGCCTCACTGTTCTGAAGGCAAATTAAATACAGAATGTATATGGATGTGTAAAAGAGCATCAATGTGAATATCAAACAAAATAATATGAACTGGGATTATACATATACAAACAGAGAGCAATCTACATCATGGAGGGCAGCCCTGAAAGAGTTAACTCGAGTGTCACATATTAGATAAACTAGGTAGTGGGAATAGATAGCCCATGCCAGTTCTGTAGCGTAACCAGCAAGTCCCATTAATGGCAGGGGAGTGATTCAGCCAATACCCTTTCGTAGGAGCGTTAAATAATGCAGTGAGTGCAATAACCAGTGCAGGACAGGGAGCATTAGAAAATAGGGCATGTCCTGAGCTGTTACAAGCTGTCTGCCGACGTTGTCGGAAAGTAAAGAGTCCCAATAGGTAAGTTTCCAGCTTCTCACGCTGTAGCGGTCACAATGATTACCCATTAGCAGCAAGCAGGTTTCTGGAAATTGAGTCACCACAATGCACACCGGACTCAGCAACTGCAAGGTATGTGTTTGTGTTAGGAGGGATCTAATTGACACAAAGTCACCATGCAGATCCTCTTGCAGCATCTGATATCCAACCTCATCTGCCTCCACTAGCAGCTGTGTATCGACATCCATGTCACTCAGATCACCTTCCTTTAGGGAGTCAGGCTCTTTTGAGGCAGGGGAGGTCGAGGGATAAGTGGGCATAAGCGCTTGGATTATCGGCGCTATCCTCTCCTTATGTTGCGCAGGGCTTGGTTTTGGAAGTACTCGTGCGACATCCCCAGTCCCAATCAATTCAGCAGCGGGCCTTTCCCTGCATTTCTGATCGCTTCTAATCACTGATCTTAGGCTGTAGAAGTGAGATGTCATCTGGAGATCCAAGCTCTGCAGCATAGCTTTGAGCTCAATATAAAGATCCTCCATGGTGAGACGTTAAAGTTGGTGGTGTATTGCTAGCGAAACAAGCGTGTAGCTGAGAGGTAGCTCCTGCAAGATGGCGTTTCTCACAGCATGGCCTCCGCAAGCCGAGTGTGCTAGACTGCAGGTTGTCAAAACAATAAAGTAGAATTTTGTAGTTTGTGAGACGTTGGGTAAGAGCTAGATGTCTGTAGCAGGATAGTGGAGGTAGCAAACGGATTTAGAGCATACATCCATTAGTTAATCTATGACCTCCGTAGTTTTAGTAGGCCTCACAGCCCTGCGTGTGCTCCAAATGTAGAAGTCTAGTATGACAAAAGACTGATGTATAAGTTCAGCAAAGTAACTTTCAAATAGTATAGAGATAAACCTGCTTGGTCAGAAGTAATTATTTGGGGCAAATTACATTAATAAAGCTGCAATTTGCCGTTGTTTTATAGAAGCTTCAGCAGGAGCTCTCTGAAACACGTCTTCTCTGCTCAGCTGTTGGCTCCGCCCCCCCAACGCTGCTTTTTAACGCTCGCTGGTATTACAAGTCTTGAAATGACAGGCTTACCGATCACTTTTTCGGCCAGACTCGAAAATACCGCAAAATCCACTTACGTCAATTGCATATCCTCTTTTTTCAATGGGACTTGCATAGCGCCGGTATTACGAGTCTTCAAAAAAGTGAGCAGTAGACCCTCTCCTGTCAAGACTGGTACCGCATTTAAAAGTCAGTAGTTAAGAGTTTTATGGTCTAACGCCGTAGCATAAAACTCTTAACTAAAGTGCTAAAAAGTACACTAACACCCATAAACTACCTATTAACCCCTAAACCGAGCCCCCCCCCACATCGCAAACACTAAAATAAAAATTTTAACCCCTAATCTGCCGAACCGGACATCGCCGCCACTATAATAAATATATTAACCCCTAAACCGCCGCACACCTGCCTCGCAAACACTAGTTACATTTTATTAACCCCTAATCTGCCATCCCTAACATCGCTGACACCTACCTACATTTATTAACCCCTAATCTGCTGCCCCCAACGTCGCCGCCACTATATTAAAGTTATTAACCCCTAAATCTAAGTCTAACCCTAACCCTACCCCCCCTAACTTAAATATAATTTAAATAAATATAAATAAAATTACAACAATAACTAAATTATTCCTATTTAAAACTAAATACTTACCTATAAAATAAACCCTAAGATAGCTACAATGTAACTAATAGTTACATTGTATCTATCTTAGGGTTTATTTTTATTTTACAGGCAACTTTGTATTTATTTTAACTAGGTACAATAGTTATTAAATAGTTATTAACTATTTAATAGCTACCTAGTTAAAATAAAGACAAAGTTACCTGTAAAATAAAACCTAACCTAAGTTACAATTACAGCTAACACTACACTATTATTAAATAAATTACCTAAATTAACTACAATTAAATACAATTAAATACATTTAAATAAAATTATCTAAAGTACGAAAAAAACAAACACTAAATTACAGAAAATAATAAAATAATTACAAGTTTTTTTAAACTAATTACACCTAATCTAATCCCCCTAATAAAATAAAAAAGCCCTACCCTATACTAAATTACAAATAGCCCTTTAAAGGGCCTTTTGCGGGGCATTGCCCCAAAGTAATCAGATCTTTTACCTGTAAACAAAAGTACAATACCCCCCAACATTAAAACCCACCACCCACACACCGAACCTTACTCTAAAACCCACCCAATCCCCCCTTAATAAAACCTAACACTAACCCCTTGAAGATCACCCTACCTTGAGAAGGATTCACCCAACCGGGCCAAAGTCCTCAACGAAGCCAGACGAAGTGCTCCTCCAGACTGGCAGAAGTCTTCATCCAAGTCGGGAAGAAGAGGTCCTCCAGACGAGTAGAAGTCTTCATCCAGACGGCATCTTCTATCTTCATCCATCTGGCGCGGAGCGGGTCCATCTTCAAGACATCCAACGCGGAGCATCCTCTTCTTTCGATGTCTTCTTACTAAATGACGGTTCCTTTAAGTGACGTCATCCAAGATGGCGTCCCTTCAATTCCGATTGGCTGATAGAATTCTATCAGCCAATCGGAATTAAGGTAGAAAAAATCCTATTGGCTGATGCAATCAGTCAATAATATTGAGCTCACATTCTATTGGCTGATTGGAACAGCCAATAGAATGCCAGCTTAATCCTATTGGCTGATTGGATCAGCCAATAGGATTGAACTTCAATCCTATTGGTTGATGGCATCAGCCAATAGGATTTTTTCTACCTTAATTCCGATTGGCTGATAGAATTCTATCAGCCAATCAGAATTGAAGGGATGCCATCTTGGATGACGTCACTTAAAGGAACACAGAGACATCCACAGAAAACACAGAGACATACATACCCACCCTCACAGAGGCATCCAGAGAAAATACACAAAGACATACATACACACACCCTCAAATAGACACCCATAGAAAAAACACAAAGACATACCCACACACCCTCACAGACATCAACAGAAAATGCACAAAGACATACACACCCACCCTCACAGAAAGATCCACAGAAAAAAAATACATACACACTCATAGAGACACAAGCAAAAGCACAAAGACATAAACACAGACACCCACAGAAACACTCACAGGAAGTAACATTTCTGCACATTGCATCCCCTAAATTAACAGTGTGTGACATGCATGATAAACAAATTGCAGAAATTAAGAGATCACTTTTTAAAGAAACATATTTGTAAATGTGCAAACAAAAATAATTCTGTGAATTCAAAATTGTGCATTAATGATCTGGGTAGATGGCTAGATGAAGAAAAGTACTTTTAAAAGGTTGACATATGTTTGTTCCCCCCACCCCATTTTCCCCAACCAAGAGCACCACTTCAAATATAGTGTACATATGTTCCCATCTGTCAGCTGTACTTATGGATTTTGAAAATGCTGTACTATTTATGGTCTTGGTGGAACCATAAGCTGTGGTACTCATACCATTAGATCTGGTTAAATGCAGGATTTAGGCTTGTTTGTATGTATTTCAAAATTAAGTCAGCTGTAGTGTAAACTGAACAGTTTTAAGTTAACCTGTCTCATTTCAAACACGGAGCAATCTTAGTTTGAGAGTATAACATTTTATGCAGATGTAAAAATCTTAGATAAAATGCCTCCTTGCATCTGGAAAGTCCTTGCATAAAGGGGCAGTAAACTGGAAAGTAATTAATATATTTATATTAATAAAAAAACCGCATATATGCCAAAAGGGCACCTACCATTTGTGTATTGAGGAGGAAACATTTCTGCGTGGCTTTAAATATAGAATTTCTACAGCATTATCAAATAATCATAAATACACTGCTTCTAAAAAAAAAATGTGTTTTTATGACTGCTGCTAAAAAAAAATGTGTTTTTATGGACCTCTGGCCCCACCATACAACTACTACCACAGTGAAGTTACAATCCAAAATTGCACAAAGAAATAAAAAACATTTACTAAGTCCTATCTACTCTGCAATGCTTTCTGACTCATTCACACACTGTACAAACAAACGGCTAGATTACGAGTTTTTGTCGGTAATGGTGTGCGGTGTTAACGAGCATTTTTTTCTCAAAATTTAGCTCCACATCTCACCTCAATACCAGTGCTGCTTACGGTAGCGGTGAGCTGACAAAATGTGCTTGTGCACGATTTCCCTATAGGAATCAATGGGGCAGATTTGTCTGAAAAAAAAAGCAGTGTTCAGCTCCTAACGTAGCCCCATTGATTCCTATGGGGAAACACATTTTATGTCTACACCTAACACCCTAACATGAACCCCGAGTCTAAACACCCCTAATCTTACACTAATTAACCCCTAATCTGCCGCCCCCAACATTGTCGCCACCTACATTATAATTATTAACCCCTAATCTGCCGCTCCGGACACCGCCGCCACCTACATTATACTTATGAACCCCTAATCTGTCGCCCCCAACATCCCCGACACCTACATTATAGTTATTAACCCCTATTCTGCCGCCCCCAATGTCGTTGCAACCTACCTACAATTATTAACCCCTGATCTGCTGCCCCCACTATAATAAAGTTATTAACCCCTAAATCTAAGTCTAACCTTAACCCTAACACCCCCTAACTTAAATATAATTTAAATAAATCTAAATAAATATTCCTATCATTAAATAAATGATTCCTATTTAAAACTAAATACTTACCTATAAAATAAACCCTAAAATAGCTACAATATAACTAATAGTTACATTGTAGCCATCTTAGGATTTATTTTATTTTACAGGCAACTTTGTATTTATTTTAATTAGGTACAATAGTTATTAAATAGTTATTAACTATTTAATAACTTCCTTGTTAAAATAAATACAAATATACCTGTAAAATAAAACCTAACCTAAGTTACATTTACATCTAACACTACACTATAATTAAATAAATTACCTAAATTAACTACAATTAATTACAATTAAATTAAATAAACTAAATTCTGAAAAAAAAAAAGAAAATAATAAAATAATTAAAAAAAATTTAAACTAATCACACCTAATCTAATCCCCCTAATAAAATAAAAAAGCCCCCCAAAATAATAAAAATCCCTACTCTACACATCCGACGCGGAGCATCCTCTTCGTTCGACGGCGACTGGAACAATGACGGGTCCTTTAAATGACGCCATCCAAGATGGCGTCCCTTCAATTCAGATTGGCTGATAAAATTAAGGTAGAAAAAATCCTATTGGCTGATCCAATCAGCCAATAGGATTGAGATTGCATTCTATTGGCTGTTCCAATCAGTATGTTTGCGAGGCGGGAGTGTGGCGGTTTAGGGGTTAATATATTTATTAAAGTGGCGGCGATGACCGGTCGGCAGATTAGGGGTTAAAAAAATTATTTAAGTGTTTGGGATGTGGGGAGGGGGCCTCGGTTTAGGGGTTAATAGGAAGTTTATGGGTGTTAGTGTACTTTTTAGCACTTTAGTTAAAAGTTTTATGTTACGGCATAAGCCCATAAAACTCTTAACTACTGACTTTTAAATGCGGTAGGAGTCTTGACAGGATAGGATGTACCGCTCACTTTTTCCCGACTTGTAATACCGGCGTTAGGAAAATCCCATTGAAAAGATAGGATACGCAATTTACGTAAGTGGATTTGTGGTATGCTCGAGTCGCGGAAAAAAGTGAGCGGTACACCTTTACCTGCCAGACTCGTAATACCAGCGGGCATTAAAAAGCAGCATTGGGACCTCTCAACGCTGCTTTTTAAGGCTAACGCAAGACTCATAATCTAGGCAAAAGTGTCAAGTCTGTCTCACACTGTGCATAGTGGTTTAGTGCACACTCAGAAATCCTCTAAAATGCTAATACTTTACTCCTTGTAATAAAAATTTACCATGCTCAATTAGCACTCTGCTGTAGTGCCCACTGGTGGCTGCCAAAATGTAAAAAAAATTTTTTTTTTTAGTTGTTCTTGCTTCATGGGCCCCTGACAGGAGTCACCACTGTCACCCCCTGATGGCGGCCCTGGGTGTCTGTGCATCGTTCAACAATTCAGCGTATGGGAGAGTGATGCGGAAGAAACCTTTTCTGCACACACATCACAAACAGAGTCGCTTGAGGTATGCAAACGCACATTTGGACAAGCCAGCTTCATTTTGGAAGAAGGTGCTGTGGACTGATGAAACAAAGATTGAG